>NC_081557.1:35920048-35963159 GCF_022355385.1 Mustela nigripes
CAAAAATAAACAAAAAACAAAAAACAGAAAAAGGACATGAGGTAAAAACAGAGAAATGTGAATGAAGTTTGAACTTTAGTAAATAATAATGCATCAGTATTGGTTCATTAATTGTAACAAATATATCACACAAACATAAGGTGTTAATGAAAGGAAAACAATGTGGGGTAAATGGGAACTCTCTGTACTATCTTAGCAATTTTTCTTAAATCTAAAACTGTTATTAAAATCAAGCAGATAAATCATTGTTGTAAGACACTGAAATTCCTGAAGCCAGTAGTTTCTCAGGCAAGGTCTATCAGACTTTAAAGAACCAAGAATTTCTGTGTTTTAAACGTTTTATTTTCATACTGAAAATAGACTATTGCAAATATATTACTTTTCTCCAAAGCACTGAAAAATACAGAAAACTTCTCAGTTCATTTTATGAAGCTAGCATAAACTTAGTGATAGGCATCTGACAAAAATAGCACATACCCTACAAATGTATAACCACAGACAAAAAAAAAAATTCCCATAAAACATTAAGAAAGTGAATGCATTGGGATTTAAAAAATAATAAATCACAGTCATTCAACACAGATTTGATAAGAATGATCAGGTAAATTCTAATTGGGAATTCAAAAATATTTGGAATAACAACGTCAATCAATATTGACATATTAAATCAACAGTTTAAAGCCAACCATATCAAGTCATTAAAAAGTATATAATGAAATTCAACAACCATTTCTGCTTTTAAAATTTTTGCCCTAGTAAGAAAAATAAAGGTCCTTCATATGCAAAGAAACATCCTATCTGAAACCAAGAGTTGGCATCCAACGTGACAGTAGGAAGACTGTAGAGTCATTCCAGTCAAGGATAGGACACCTCTACTTACCATTATCTCTATAATTAAACATCATGCTGCAGCTGCAATCAGAAAATATAGGAAAATACAAAACTACATTGATACCCTCCTTATGTATGTGACTTTTTAACATGATCCAAAAATCAAATCATCAGTCTTTCAGTTTAAGGTTGGGTTGGTGGCTGGACACTACTTGAATTAGAATCAAAGGTCACCAGTAGTCTTGTTCATCTTAGAAGGGAGCATCAGTAATTTTGAACAGTCGTCTCGTTCTCTGCTAATTCACATAAATGATCTACATTTCATATTATTTGCTAGAATCATATTTTCTGTGGCCAGGTACATAAATTCAGTGCATAAATACATTGGATTGGTTAATAGTGGCACATATCACTTCCCACTTGAAATACAGAAAATGATTTCCTCTGTATTTGTAGGCATTTGAAGAGTTAATCTTATTTAATTGGTCATATATGAAATGTCAAGGGAGGGAGGGAGAGGGCAGAAAGTGAGGCCGAGGAAAGAAAAGGGCTGTAGTAGGGTTTCAGCTTCAGCTGGTCCCAGTGCATTTACTACGAGGTTTGGAACCAGGGAGACAGACAATGAGAAAAATGGCAACTACAGAACTCCAGAGAAGGGGAGGAACTTTAAGGGTTATTTCAGGAATGTTTTACTACTTTGTTTCTCCATTAGACTCAATGGAAATATACATTAGTCATCAATGATGCCGGAGTTGGATTCGTCTTTACTCAGATTTGTTAATTTGAAGACAGGCTGAGGTTGCCCTCTCGATGGCTAGCAAGTAGCGAGATTTGGGAAATAAGCAAAATTTAAAAAAATAGCAAATGTTTACTGAAAACTTACTATTTGACAGGCATTGTTATACTGTTGAGGGGGCGGAGAGATCCTTTACAACAAGTGAAATTAGGTGGGTACTATTATTTCCCCCACCTTACAGATTTGGAAGCCACATCCAGGTACTGAACTAATTAGCCCAAAGTAATGATGATTAATAAATAACAGAGGCAGTGTTTGAACCTAGACTGTCTGGTTTCAGAGTCCATGACTTCAGCCACTCCAATCTCAATTTATTGCCCTTTCTCTCTCCTGGTGTTAAAACTTGAAAATGACTAAAGAATGAAATACAGTGTGGAGTAAATCCCCCAGAATTAGGATGGAAGCTACGGAAAGTTGAATGGTCAGCTGAGTCTGTGAAAGATCATGCTTACTTTATTTTTTTTAAGATTTTATTTATTCGTTTGACAGACAGAGGTCACACGTGGGTCAAGAGAGAGGGGAAAGCAGGTTCCCTGCTGAGCAGAGAGTCCGATGTGGGGCTTGATCCCAGGACCCTGAGATCATGACCTGAGCCAAAGGCAGAGGCTTAACCCATTGAGCCACCCACGTGCCCCAATAATACTTACTTTAAAAAGAGAATGATGATTTTAATTTTATTAGAACCATATTTTTTTTTCCAAAAATTCCCCTGCTCCAAAAGGATCCCCATATTAGGATGCATGTCAAAACAATGATTCAACCAAAATAAGGCCCATAAATATTATGAAAGAGGAAACAAAATTAATGTTACAAATGATTAAGGCTGTCTACCTAGAAAAAAATGGGAATCACTTGAAAAGCAGAATTAACAAAAGCTTTCCATAGTTTGCAGTTACCAAAGTCACTTAAAATCATTAGCTTCTCTCTATAGTAGAAATAGCTATTTAGAAATACATTTTCAAATCAGACTAACAAAGGCAACAAAACTGTAAAACAACAAGGACTAATCTTAATAAGAGATATGACAGATCTATCTGAGAAATATTACAAACTTAACTTAGGGACATAAAAGATGTTCATAAATCAGGAGGCATCCCATGCTTCTGGATTAGAAGCTTCAATATTTTAAAGATGTCATTTCTCCTCAAATTAATTTATAAATTTAATGCAATCCCAATTAAAATTTGATGAGATTTTTGTTTGGAACTTGACCAAATGATTCTAAAGTTCATTTAGAAGAATAATTGTGTTAGAATAGTCACGAAAAGACCAAGAAAAATGAGTAATGAGATTGACTCGCCCTACTGGAAATTAAATTATCACTGTGGTATGGTACCAAAGTAGTCAGACAGACCCATAAAACTAAAAAGAAAATCCAGAAGCTAAGTATGTATAATAATTTGGTATATATTAATAATGTCAGTTTAAAATATTAGGGAAAGAATCAACTATTTATTAAATGGATTATTCAATAAAATATGATTGGGGGCAAGTAGAAAAGCTTTGAAAAAACAGGTCTGAGCCTTACACCATAATTTATACTAAAATAAATCTTGGATGTTTCAAAGTTTTGACTGGAAGAAAGAAACCATTAAAATACCAGAATATATAAATAAGTATTTATGTAATCTTGTGGTGGTGAAGGACGGAAAATGTGTGGAATTATTGGCTGAAAGGAAGAACTTAATAATGCATTTGACCACAAAAAACCTCGTAACTTGTGAAGAGCATTTAAGCCCGGATCCCGCCATCCACCTAAACACCATAAAACAACATTAAAAGACAAACGATGAAAATTATTTGCAAGAGGTATTATAAACAAAGGTTCCTTAATCTTTCCAGGTCTCATGCAAATCAGTAAGAGAAAGAGAATATCCCAAAAGAAAATCGCCCAAGTTCAGGTCAGGAAATTGTAGAATGGATACATAGGTTTTCAGGATGAAAAAAGTGCCAAATCTCACCAGCTATCAAGGAACCACAAATTAAAATATCAGTGAGATGTCATTTCTCGCCTATTAGGTTAAAAGTGATGAAAAATATTGACAGTATCCAATGCTGGCTAGGGCAGGAGTAAACAGCGCTCTCATATGCTCTGGTATAAATTCAAATTGATACGACAAACTTTCTCAAGAGCAGCTGGGCAATACATTATCAAAATTGAAAATGTGCATCCCCCTCAATGTGGGAAGGCAATTTCTGGAATGTAATCTTGGGGAAATAATAGGACAAGTGTCTCAAGATACAGGCCCAAAAGATTCATTTAAGCATTAACAGAAGAGAAAAATTAGAAAACCTTATTCATGGGCAAAACAAAGTATTTGTTAAATACATGATGGTATCTTCGTACGATGGAATACTATGCAGCAGTTTAAAAAGAGAGTGGGAGATGGGGCGCCTGGGTGGCTCAGTGGGTTAAGCCTCTGCCTTTGGCTCAGGTCATGATCTTAGGGTACTGGGATCGAGTCCCGCATCGGGCTCTCTGCTCAGCAGGGAGCCTGCTTCCTCCTCTCTCTGCCTGCCTCTCTGCCTACTTGTGACCTCTGTCAAATAAATAAATAAAATCTTTAAAAAAAAATAGAGAGTGGGAGATTTATACTCCTGATGTATCATCATGCCTGAAAAACAGGAAGTGAGAAAACTGCATTGAAAGCATTTTGCATAGTAGGATACCAACCCTCTATCTATGTATTGTGTGTGCAAATGCGTGTGATGGTCTGAGGATATCTTTCTCTTCCTCTGTGTGTGTGTTAAGAAAACCAGCTACTTCTCTAAAATTCTGTAGAATACCATGTCACAAGCAGTTGTAGGTGAGTAACCTTCTCTGTTCCTCAATCTTCCCATTGGTAGAATAGCATCTGCCTTATAGGGTTGTTACGGGATCCTAAGTTGTTATGGGTTGTTAACATGGAAAGTATTTAGAATAGTACCCAGCACATCGTAACCAGTGTTTGGTAATTCACCGCTATTGTTATTGCAATCTCATCATCATGATTTCTATCAAGACCCTCCACAGAGTCTGAGACAGAAGAGGGGAAGAAGCATTCTCAACAAAACAACACACTGAGCAGCTCTGGCATCCCACCCTTCAGAGCACCTAGGCTGCCATGAGTGATGGTGGGCTCTGCAGGGCACAGAGGAGCCCGGTGGGTGCGGGAAGGGGCCAGCCAGCATCAGGCCACATCCATTGGCCCTTGTGAGTGTTGCTTAAGAGCCTCCCAGAATTCCTGGACTCACCATGTGAAAGGCAGAGGTGCTGGAGGCAGGGGGCCAGGGGTTGGGGTCAGAATCGGCGCATGCCTGACACTGTTTCCATGCCCCCGTGCAGGACTCTGGGCTATATGAGATTCTAAAGTTAATATCTAGCCAGATGACATACCATCTAAGAAACCTGTTCATGCAGGTCAATTAAAAGCAAATAAATATTGTGCATGTTCAAGTTTTCTATCAAGGGAACTGTGTGGTCTTTAATACACACTCAGTTCATCTCAACTAATTCTACTCTTGGAAAGATCTGAATAAAGATCCACCCCAGATACCGCTGCAAGTCTTCCACCAGAACTGGCTAAAACTACGCAGGGTGGGCATAGTTAATCCCATCTCTGAATGGTCAGTTTGTGTTTTATACAGTTGCCCCTCACCATTGCCTGCCCTGAAGCCTGGTCCCAAAGCAGTGCCTTCTGAAGATTTAATTCCTTAGAGAAAAGGAGCGACATTCAGGATACACACCAGCAGCAGATCATCAGCGGGACCTTTTTACCATGGAGAAATGTTGATTTCTTATTTGTCTGTATGTGTGAGCTGAATGCCGGGCATGATTTACTTACTCCAGAGAGTGTTGCCTGTATCGTGGAGACACAGGACAGTTTAAAAGGAAGAGTAATCACAGCACACAGCCATTCATCTTCCCCTGTCTCTGCGAAGAACCATGAGAGGAGAGGATTAACTCTTTGCAGGAGCTGGCTGCTAGAAGCGGTCTGCTCCCGCCTCCAGGTGGCTCTCTCTTTAGCTCTTTTCTGGCATGAAGTTCCTCAAGTCCTTGCTCCCCACTCTGAACCCCTGGACTCCTCTGGGCATGGTCGAGAATTAAGTCGTCGTTTTCTGAGTCAGGACTGATGGGGTTCTGCCTCACTCACCCTCACTGGTCACTTGCCATCCCAAATTTGGAAACCTGTATGTTCAGGGTTGACTGCTGGCTCGTTGCCTTGGCTGTGACAAACCTCCTTCCTTTTCTCTTCTTTAGGTCGACTCGTTTTTTCCAGGATTCAACCTTCTTTCTCTTAGTTTGCTTGATTCCCTTGCATGATTCAAGCTTTCTTGTTGACTGAGACCACCATAATCCCTAATTCAGAACGCGGTCCTGTTGCCCTTTCTGGTCCATCCAAGACCCCAATCCTAGCCCAGGGGGCTGGAATCTTGTTATCCTTGGGTAACCTTTGCCTGTCTAACCCCTTACTTGACATCTTTGCTGATCTTTTGCTGGTCTGATTTGCCCTTTTAGTGTCAGCTAGCTTCTAGTGTAACCAGACGTGCTTCTACAACAGTGTGAACTATCCATCCAGATTCTGGGTTTGCAGACTCTTCTATGTGCCAGTTACTATTCCAGGAACTGAGCCCACAAGAGGGAACAAGTCTCAGCCTTCGCTGTGATGATCCTCTAGCAGAGGAGACCTAGGAAGTAAGAACACAACTCAAAATAAGATCATTTTCAAAGGCTCAGTGCCATGATGAGAATAAATAAGGGTAATGGTTTAGGAAGAGACTGGACAGGTGTATAGCATTTAACAGAATGGCCAGGAAAATTCTTTTTGAAGAGGCATGACATTTGAATGGAGACTTGAATAACAGGAAAGCCCGCCATTGAGAAAAGCTAGGAGGGAGTGTGTTTTAGGGAAAACAGGTTGTAAGGGAAAGCTCTGAGTTGTGAGGGAGAAAGATGTGGCTAGAAGACAGGAAGAAGGGCATGACCAAAGCCAAATGAGAGAAGAGAGCAAGTGGCAGATGGGTTTGGAGGGGGCAGAAGGGGCAGATCATGCAGGTCCTTGCAGGCCACAGGATGGAGCTCAGATTTCCTGCCAAGGTCCATGGGAAATCTTTGGAGGGTTCTACGCGGAGGAGTGGCTTTCCGGATTCATTATCTCTGTGCTGGTTTCCTATCTCCTTTCACTCTGGTGATTATCATCATGTCCAATGCTTTCCCCCCAACCTATGATGGCCACCTATTTTCATATACGGACCTAAGGAAACAGAGACATCCCCTAGAGAGTGGGTGACTCATTCCACCCCATCAACCACACTGCTGTCACCTGGCCCACCCATCCATGGGGAGGGAACGTGGTCTTTAGCTGAGGCTTAGTTGGAGCTCAGAAAAGTGCCAGAGAGGGATATGGTCAGACAAGGAGTAAAGGTGAGGAAAACTGCTGATGGGATGCAGGTAGGAGCGGGGCTACTGAGGAGGGCCACGGGTCTGCAGGCAGTGCTAACATGTGGAGGTCAAGCTGAAACAGCCCACAAAGTTCAGGCTCTTGCTGGTGGCTGAGACAGGACCAGGGAAGAGTGGAAGTGAGCCCGCTTCTCCCATAGGAACTTAGAGAAGATCCCATCCTCTTTCTGGGGACAGCATCTTGCCCAGAAGTGCCCCCAACAAACAGTCCATAAGGATTAGATGGCAGGTCTAGGTTCCTGGTTTAGTTGTCAGGTCACATGTACTTCTTCGTGGCCTGAGCTCAGCTGAAGGTGTATAAATAGTGAGTGTGAAGTGGGGACGGGTGGAAGTTTTGTTCTATGGAGAGCTGGGTGGAGGGTGCGTTTTTAAAATCAGGATTTTCCATCTCAGGACTACAAGAAGTTACAAGATTTCTGGTAACTGAACTCTGGTCTGCTACTTCTTAGGGTTTTCATTATGCCCAAGGTCTCTGTGGTCCTAAAGCTTTGAAGACAACACATGGGTAGATGGAAGAAAGTGAATAACATTTTTTTGAATATGTATTATGTTACCTACTTTACACTGGGGACTTCACATATACTATTTTAGCTATCCTCAATAGTCCTATGATAGTATCCATAGGGTAATAATCCTATATGTAATATACTCATTTTGCATCTAAAGAAGCAGGCTCAGGGTGCCTGGGTGGCTCAGTGGGTTAAAGCCTCTGCCTTCAGCTCAGGGTTCTGGGATTAAGCCCTGCATTGGACTCTCCACTCATCGGGGAGCCTGCTTCTTCCTGCCCCTCTGCCTACTTGTGATCTCTGCCTGTCAAATAAATAAATAAATAAAATCTTTAAAAAAATAAAGAAGCAGGCTCATAAATATTAATAAATAGCTCTTCAACAGCAACTAGCCAGCAGCCAGTAAGTGATGGGATGGGGCTAAATTTGGACTAGAAGACAGATCTCCTGAAGAACATGGGCCATCTTGATGATTCCATAACTCTCTGGCTCTCTGGAGGCAGGGTGCTCTCCTTGTCCTGTTCTGGTACTCTTCATCATAGCCTTTCAAACTTCTTCTGATTATTTTTTGCATATTTAATTTTCTAGATGACTATGCCTTATCTCCTTAAATTGACTGTGATCTTGAACATGGTGACATCCTCTTGACATCTTTTTCCATCCCAAGCAATACTTTGCCTTAAATAAGGTCTCAGTGTGTTTCTTTTCAATGGGTCAGCAATTCTCAAGCGTGATGGGTTACGGTCGAATTAGATGGCACATCTGGGGCCGCAGGGGAAGGACCCTCTGATGTGTAGAACACAGGGAGCTTGGAGTGCGTCTAACCCACCAGAGGTGGTTAGGCTGTGGAGCTGTTCTGTGCAGAACACACTGAATTCAATTATACTCCCTGCACATGAAGGAAAAGCAAGAGAAAAACAGAAGGGAATGGGGAATTAATGTCCCTTTCCTTTCTGAATTTCCATCTTAGATTATGTCTTTCTGGTCTTTTCCTGTGTTGAAAAGGGTCATCTTAGAACTCCTTTGAGGTTGTTTCACTTTCCAACAGTCCTACTGGACTCCGGGTGCCAGGAAGCTCTCCAACTACGTGCTTCTCTACAGCGAGTGCCTGCAGAATCGTAGTCACACTTCTAGCTACACTGCATCTCACTATGAATTACTGTCCAAAGGGTACATTTATTATACAAATATACATTTATACAAATATACATTTATTAGAACATAAAGGTCTTTTGGAAACCAAACGCTAGCAATGTTAGGATACGCTACATAATTCTTTGAATAGGAAGGAAAACAAACTCTTTATGCTTTTTGTGTATGATAACCAAGTGATTTCAAAGAGTACCAGAATTTGTTTTCAAAACCAGTTGGAATGTTTCCTCTTTTGTTATTCTGATAGCTAATTTGATGCTCTACGATTGTGAATCCTATATGCCCCCTGGAATTTTTTGTTTCGTTGATTTTTTTGTTTTTGTAGGACGATTTCTATAGTTGTAAATAAATTATTGTATGCTGTTCCATTTTTTAGAAGCGTTGGTTAACAAATGCCATTCTAGATACTATATTCTGGCTTTTTCCATGTTCTAAGCATGGAAATCATATAAAAACCCTTTGATTTTTAGTCTACACATTAATTTAGTGTCCTAGGAAAGACAAAGGGCAGAGAGGAGGTGAGGATACAATATCAATGACTCCTGTGTTCCAGCCGTGACCTCATAGCTGCTGAGGCTGTGAACTCACAGATCGCTCACTTTGAATTCAAGCAGAGGGAGGTCTGGGACCTCAGTCTCTCAGGCAGATGAGTCTAAGCCAAGACAAGAAGAGTCATTTCCAAGAAAACTGAAAGAAAGACAAGAAAATGACTTGGAATGGCCCCTATTCAGAGTTGGCACTCAAGGTGCGTACACTCATGGTTTCATCTACGTTTTAATAAAAAAGTGGACTTCTAGACAAGAACTGGAAACAAAGGCCTAAAGTTACTCTGCAAATTAGAGTTAAAAGAAAGTGAACAAGGGAGGGAAAACAGACACAAGGAAGCCGGGAAAGTTTTTAAGCAGATGCAGGCCTTGGAAAGACATTTGACTCACTTAAGAATTCTGTGTTTCTACACCATCCCCCCAAGGCTGGAGTCTCAGGCCTGCTCTGTCACACATGCAAAACCAATCTGCTCCCGTGACATGGAGCATGAAAGTTCATCTCCTAAAACTTTACACCCTATTGAAAGAATATAATAGTGTTAAAGAAAAGCTAATTCTGTGATCCTTTCGCATCGGGCTACAGATGGGATGCCATTTTCAAGGGACATTTTTTTGCCCCGGTTCCCGTCAAATAGCTCCTGAAATAGGCAAGATACAGCCCCCTTGAATAAAATAAAATACCTTATTTAATTGCCTGGATGACACTCGGGATTGTGCTGCCAAAGCAAGCCCAAACAGGCCCAACCAGAAGCAATATCGAGGGGGTAACTTGACTACAAGGCAGCTCCAGCCTGAGCCCCCACCGACTGCCGGCCCAGGCTGATGGAAATGAAAACAGGTCTGGGAAAATGCAAATGAAATCTGCAAAGGAACTGAAGGGAGGAGAAACGATTTCCCAGCGTAATGAGCTCATTGATTGCAAGGATGGCACCTCAGCCCGACCTCTGGGGGCTCAGAATGCCATTACACAAGGCCAGGGTCAGCCACCAACTCTAATCACCAGCTGCTGTCAAACTCTGCTCCCCCGGCTCCAGAATTCTGGCCCCTTTTGGGTTCCTTCTTGTATTTTTGCCATTTGGGTGGAATTGCCCAGGATTCCACCAGATTCTTACCGATTGGGAAAATAGCAAGTCTTGGATCTTCCAGGAGAGACCCTACTTGATGTCTTTATTAAGTCCAACCCAGTTTTAAAAATACTATTCAAGTACAGAGACAGAGACGCTGACTGCCTGTTCTGTCTGTGTCATCCAATCCTGGTCTTCAAAGAGCTTAACTGAAGAAGTCCTGAGTTTTCCTGCTTTGTTGAAGATATATATATATATATATATTTTTTTTTTTTTTTTACCAGAAATAATACATTACACTAAAGGAGGTGGTGATCTTTTCTCAGTACGTGTCTTCCAAGAGCTACTGCAGTAGAATTATACCAAGAAGATTTATAATCAACCAGCACATTATTTAACTCAGTATCGGTGTACAAAGATGGTAAATTCCCCACTCACCCCAGCTTGCTTTAGGAAAACAGAAGGTATGGGACACTGTCAACACCAGCTTCCTTCCTGAGCCTTGCCTATCCCGGCAACGTGCTTGGACCCCTGCCCACTCTCCTCTTAATCCAAAGACTCTTCCATAGATTCAGAGTGACTATTTCATTTGCTGTCATGTTTTGGAAAAAGGATTGGGGAACAGGCATCTTATTAGGGTGGCTATTATGGACTGAGCTGTGTTTCCCCAAATTCTTAAGTTTAAGCTCTAACCCACAGCACCTCAAAATACCTCTGTAATTCAATGTGACTGGTATCCTTATAAAAGGAGGAGATTAGGACCTGCAAAGAGGCATCAGGGATGCTCACATCAGAGGAAAGACCATGTGAGGACACAGCAAGAAGGCGACCATCTGCAAACCAAGGAGAGAGGTGTCAGGAGGAAACAACCCTGCCAGAAGCATGACCTTGGACTTCCAGCCTCTAGAACTATGAGAAAATAAATTTCTATTGCTTACGCCACCCAGCCCTGGCCTGAGGATCCAGCCAGTAGCCCTGGCGACTTTGACCCCAGGTCTTGTCTTGTCCCTCACTGGTTAAGGGCTGCTAGGGGAGGGGCTTCAATTCTCCAGCCCCTAGGCCCAGTATGCACAAGGGCATGTGGTACTCCCATCACCGAGGAAAACCCTATGGCCAGGAGAAGTAGATGTTGGCAGCTTAAGGCCCACAGGGTAAGGACAAAGAGTGCTATACCTGCCTTCCCAACCCCAGCAGAATCCTCTCCGGCACAGAAACAGAGGCAGAACCTTCTCTTATCTTTAGCATTTTATGACCTTCTTTCTTATGTCCTGCTGTCTTTTGCTGCCCAGAGATGTCATCTCAAGAGCATACTGCCAGTCATCTGTGCTATTAGGACTGTCAAGAAGAGGTTCTTAAAGAGAAGGTCAGGCTGACAGGCCAGGAAAAGTCCCTGGCTGAAAGGATGATACCAAGGGCCCACCTAACTGTGCACGTTGTCTTGATCTTGTTGTGCCCACCTGAGAGGCTACAGCCCCCTTGGAGGAAGGTGCCCAGGATTTTTCTCACAAAGATGCACCCACTCATCAAGCACATGTCCAGACGGAGGAGGGGTTTGTCACCATCTACATGAAGTCATTCCAGAACCAGCTACATGACTGTGCCACAGTCTGCCCCAGAAACCAAAGAACAAGTTCTTATGGTAACTGAATCCACTGAATGATCTCTTTCCAATGGGGTCAGTGGAAACCAGGAAATAAATGCTCTGGAATATTTGCAGGCAGTGAAAAAATCTCAACCCTTGCCCAAACTGCAAGGTTTCCTTCAGGATTTTACCTGAAAAATATTAGCAGAAAAATGGCAGAATCCCATAAAGGTATTAACCCAAAATGCAGGTATAGTCCAGGTGCCAACCAATAGTTTGGACGCTTGGGTTTTCCAGATCAGGGCAAGAGGGTCTCAAAAGGCACTTCAGGGGGGATTCTGAAAAGACTTGTCTAGAGTGTCAGCGGTTTTAACTGTGTGCTTCTAAGGATATTGTGCCAGTCTGGGGGGAAAAAAAACCTTCTTCTTCTTTTTTTTTTTTTTTTTTTTTTTAATGTGGATTTTGACAAAAAAGCAAGATAGTTTGTTAAAGTAGAAAAATCCCTGAAATAGAAGTCAAGAGACTGGAGTATTCCTAGTTTGGCCTTAAAATATTCATAATTTATTAACCAGTGATTTCACATCTAGGTATCAGTTCTAGGGAAAGAATCTAAAATGCAGACATGGATTTATGCACAAAAACGTTTATTGCAGCATTACCTGTAATAAAAATCCTGGAAATCACTGAAATAGCTGGTGGTTAAGGTATGGTTAATTAATGCAATTAATGTTTTAAAAGAATTTTTAATAACACAGAAGAGTAATGGTAAGTGAATAAAGAAGACTATAAGCACAATATATAAAACTGGGGGTCAGAGGCATGGAAAAGAGACCACGGGGAAATGTGCCAAAACATGAGTATTTTTTGCCTCTAGGTAATTTGGGATTATGAGTGATTTCTTTTTCTGTTTCTTGTCATTTTTAATACTTCTAATTTTTCTACAATTAAGCATCCTGCATATTAGGAAAAAATTAGCAAAAGAAAAACATTATTATTCTGGCTGTGAAATGCCAATTTTTTTTTAAAAAGATTTATTTACTTATTTGAGAGAGAGAGTGGGTTGGGAGCGGGCACAAGGGGAGAAGGAAAGAGAAACTTAAGCAGACTCTCCATGGGGCAGGGAGCCCTGCAGCACCGGGCTCCATGCCCTGATCCTAAGATCATGACCAGAGCCAAAACCAAGAGTTGGATGCTTAACTCGCTGTTAAAGCGCCCCCTGGCTGTGAAATGCCAATTCTAAGTGCTGATACATGTGGAAGACAGTGAGCCTTGGCCGAGATGGCCAGGGAATAGGTGAGCCCAGGCTGTGATACAAAGTGTAGGGCCTTTTTGAGGAGAGATTGGTGTCTCGCCTTCATAAGGACAATGCCAAAGGCACTGAGAGAGACCCTTAGTAATAACATACATTGATGAACCACTATATTGAGCTCACATGAGGCATTCCTTCCAAACACAGTCAGCTCTGAGAGAGGCACAACAATTAAATTTTGGTGTCTACATGGGAAGATCTCTCACTGGATCATGAAGAACTTAATTCTCTGGGATACCAGCTCGTGCCCATGTATGGCACCTTTATTTTTAGCTCACTATAGTAGCAATGCTGACATCTGATTTGGGTTTTGCAGGATGAACAGGAGTTTCCCTATTCAATAAAGAAGCAGGGGAGAACATTTCAGACAGACAACCACATGTATAGAGACAAGAGACCTTGGGGGAGCTGTAAGGAGTTACTGTGCCTGTGTAACAGTTTGGAGAATGGAACAGGAGTGGCAAAAACAGGTAGGAACTGGTAGCTGGGGCTCAGATGAGAGAGGATTTCCATTCAGGAACTTGGCTGTCACCCTCAAGGTGACAGGTGCCTCACATACCTTTCAACCACAAAATGACCCCTGTAAGTTATTTCCAACATTGGTTATTCACATTGTCCTATCCCGAATTTTTATAATTGCATCCCATGTTTCCTCTGATGTCCTTTTTTTTATAACATGGGCTTACTGTTCACTTTAACCTCATCCTAAATAATATCTATAATCTTATATGTGCTAGTTATATTTTTAATATATATACTATAATTATATATTTATTAAAATAAAAATAATCCACTATCACAACACCTTAAATCACTGTGCATACACATATCACACTTGGCAAATGCTGTTCCTGTTCATTCATTCAACAGTAATTTTGAGTATCTACTACATGCCAAGAGATGCGAAGAGATAGCATTCGGGACAAGGAGGACAATGCTGATGGCATCATAAAAGCACGATAATTAGATAAACCTACTGACAAAGGAAATATGTTTTCAAAAAATTCCTGTAGCAATACTGTACAAGATGGTTTATAGTAATAAAACTATAAACAGAAAGCCTTGTAGGAAAGCTCTTGCAGCGGCCCAGACCAAAATCAGAAGGTTTGATCGAAGGCACTGGCAGAAAATTAAAAGAGGAGACACATGTGAAATGTTATCAGGAAGGGAGATTGGCTGGCTCTTGATTTCAGCTCAGGTCACGATCTCAGGGTCATGAGATCCAGCCTCAAGTTAGACTCCATGCTGAGCATGGAGCCTGCTTAGGATTCTCTCTCTCTCTCCTTTTGCCCCTTCCCCCTCAATCCCACTCGCACGAGCTGTCTCTCTAAAGTGGATGAGTAAATAAGTAAATAAATAAAAGCTTTGTTGAAAGAAAGGGCGAAAGATTGATTCTTTGGCAGTAGAAATCGAAAGGTCCTCATGGCCGGTTAGATACTTGTTCTGTCCTGAGGGGCACACGAGGGGCAGGGTACAAGGCTTTGGTTCCCTTGTTCTCTTCAGTTGCTGACTCCCCAGCTCCCCTGAGGGAAACTGGCTCAGCCTCCTCCTCCCAGGGCGCCTTCTTGTCCCTGTCCGGTGCCTGCTGAGAAAACGAACAACTGCGTGTCCCGGACGGCCTTGCAGTGAACATTTTACTTGTAGCTTAGGTTCCAACAATAGAATGCCCTCTTGCAAGACTGAAATTTGGAAGTGAGTTAACTTAGGGAGAATCTATGGCACGGAAGTTTCCCATTTTTTTTTTTTTTTCCTGGAGTGGATCTAGGAGCCTCAGCATGGCTTTGGAGCTCACACTTCGGGCCAAGGTTCATGATACAAATCGCCCCTCTGTGGGTGTAATCCTGGGGCCAGTACTTGGCCCAGTCAACCCCTTAATTCCCTTCATGCCAAACAGCGCAGCAGAGTTAGCAGTTCTTTCAATGGATCCCTTTGGCATTGTTGCTCTAGAATCATCTCTGGAGTCCTAGGCTGGAGCCTGTTCCTTTAGACTTTCCAGTAATTCTACAAACACCCAATTCCCTTTATTAAAGCCTTCTTTTTATAAAAATACACAGAATGGTTTCTGATTTCTACACTTTCTCCTTGACTAACACTATCACTCAAATTCATATATAATCAAAGACTGTCTTACACAACCCATATGTGTGTGTATGTGTGGGCATATGAAAGCTTCATAACGTAAATTCTTTGGGATTGGATTGTAAGGTCTTTGGGATTGGTTTTGCACTTCTCTTCTTCTACATCAGAAACACAGTGCTTCATATATGGCAACCATCATTAAGTTAAGTTGGAAGAAAGCACTGTTCGTCTTCCCAATTCTGATTCCAAAAATAAATCATGATCACCCAGGAGAGAAAAGAAAAATGCACTGTTGATTCATTGGAAGAGTCCCAGGACAACTGCCTGGAAAATGATGCCCACTTCTGTGGGTGTGATCTTAGTTACAAGAGAGAAGCCTGTGTTGTTGAACCATCATGGGGACATTAGATGTAACCATAGTGCTGATGTGGGGGAGGGGAGATATGACAGATTTTAGGGTTATGTGAGGTCTGTTCCTCATGTCTTGGTGGAGGGAGAAAAGGGGGACCCCTCCATGACTGTATGTCAGAGGTTAACACCTTTGACAAAAAGGAGTTCCTCAAATGAGCCTGGAATGTTTGGGGCCATGGCTCTGGACCCTGGCTACCTGCCCATTAGAAGTCCCTGCTGGAGCTGATGACCTATCTGACCCTCAGAGATTCTGATTTCTGTCATCTGGGTGGGGTCCAGGAATCACTGTCTTTGAAAAGCCCGGGAGAAGTCTAATGTAGCAGGGTTGGGCAGCACGAACCTTCTGTTCAAATGTTTTGCCATGTGCCAGTCATTGTGTTTCTCCTGATTTCTGACATCTCTACGCTACTTCCTGTCAGCGGTGCTCTCTCATTCACAGCATCTTTCGTTTCCTTCTCTTTCTCATTTTTTTTCCATCAGAAAATTTTCCATTTAGTATTAGTATTTTTTGGTTTTGTTTATCTTATAATTTATAATTTACCTTCTTTTTAAGGAGGGGGGCATGCAGAGGGAGAGGGAGAGAGAGAATGCTCAGCAGGCTCCATGCCCAGAGCAGAGCCTGATACAGGGCTCCATTCCACAACCCCTCCATCATGACCTGAGCTGAAATCAACAGTTGGATGCTTGACCAACTGAGCTGCCCTGGTGCTCCAATTTATAATTTACTTTTGGCTGCTGGCTTAGCTTGCAGCATTCATTCTAAATATTTTCTAATTCTTATTATGATTTATTTTATGACCTAGGGGTTATTATTTTTTTTAATAGGATGTGTTTATTTAATGCTGCTCTTGTAGGTGGTTCAGGTTATCTTTTGTAAATTAATTCTTTTTTTTTTTAAAGATTTTATTTATTTATTTATTTGACAGACAGAGATCACAAGTAGGCTGAGAAGCAGGCAGAGAGAGAGGAGGAAGCAGGCTCCCTGCCGAGCAGAGAGCCCCATGCAGGGCTCGATCCCAGGACCCTGGGATCATGACCTCAGCTGAAGGCAGAGGCTTTAACCCACTGAGCCACCGAGGCACCCCTGTAAATTAATTCTTAACAGAATTACACTGAGGTCAGAGTACTTGATACATAGGACACTGACTTCTCAGAATTTGCTTTGAGATTTTGTTTTGTGGCTAAACCTTTGTAAATATTTCAAGTGTGCCTGAAAGGAATGCATTCCTTACCGCAGTGGTCCCTAAAACATGGTCCCTAGACTGGCAGCATCAGCGTTATGTGTAGTTTGTTAAAAATGCAAACTCTCAGGCTCCCTCTGGACCTCTTGAACCAGAAGCTCGATGGGTGGGGCACTGTTTTCACAAAATCTCCAGGGTACTTCGATGCCACAAGTTTGCAAACCACTGCTCTCAGAGTTCAATTCAGGGTTCTGCATAAGAATTAAACATAGTCTATTCATTGTGCTGTTCACATCTTTAGAATATTCGACTGCCTGATCTATCAATTCCCGAGAGAGATGAATTAAAATCTCTCACTACATTTGTGGATCATCAATTCATCCTTATTTTTTTTTTTCGATTATGGCATGATTTATTTAGAGGCTACAATTTTTAAGACTGAATTTAAAATATTTACATTTTACCAGAATTGTTTCTCTTTTCTCATTACACAATTATCCTCTATCTCAGTTTGTGCATGAAGGCCATCTTGTCCATTAGTAACACAACTATAAAGATTTAATTTGCTGACATTTGAAAAATATATTTTTCTTTTATTTTATTTTCAGCTTCCATGTTTTGCATTTTAGCTATTATTTCTTTTTTTAATTAAAGATTATTTATTTACTTATTTTATTTGACACAGAGAGAGAGAGAGAGAGAGAGAGAGATCACAAGTAGGCAGAGAAGCAGGCAGCGAGAGAGGGGGAAGCAGACTCCCCGCTGAGCAGAGAGCCCAATTCAGGCCTCGATCCCAGGACCCTGAGATTATGACCTGAGCCAAAGGCAGAGGCTCAATCCACTGAGCCACCCAAGCACCCCTTAGCTATTATTTCTTATAAATAGCAGATAACTGAATTTTGTTGTGTTCTTTAAATCTGATAGCCACCATCTTCCATAAGAGAGTAAAATTTGTGTATATTCATTATAATTATTTATATATTTTAACTTAGTTTTATTCTATTATGGTATAATTTTTATTTATCAATAGTTTTTTTGTTTTGTGTTGTTTCAGTTTTTCCATTCTTGCTTTCTATTGAAATTAAAATGTTCTTTACTTCTTTGTGTGTATAAATTATAAATTCCATTTTGAAGTGTAGTAGTTACCTGTAGAGTGTTACCACACACACTTAAAGTTTAAAATTAAGCAGTTATCTCTGCAGAATACGTATCATTTTCAAATGCATGTAAAAGTTTCATCAAGTAACTCATATGCTTTCATTAAAAGGCTGAAATTTTATAGAGTACATTCTCTGATGTACTGAATTTTCAATTAGAAAACCATAGCCATAAGATATGTTAAAAAAAATCCCCAAATATTTGAAATTTAAATAATATACTTCTAAATGACCCAATGGTCAAAGAAGAAATTAAAAGGGAATAAAAACTATTCTACATTGAAAAATGCTTATATTAGAAAAGATCTGAACTCAGTTCACTAAGTTTTAAAAATTAAGAAGCAAGGAACAACAATAAGAAAATAAACAAATTAGAACTGATGATTCAAAACCACAGATAAGAACAGGAATCAATGGGATAGAAAAAATAATGAGACTATTATCAAAGCCCAAATGTATTTCTTAGAAAATAATATTAACCAATTCCTTCAAAACTGAGTAAGAAAAAAAACTAGAGAAGACACAAGAATATCAGTGACTCAAGAGTGGATATTCTTACAGATAGGCTAGAAAATAACATGCCAGTAAGAGAATACTTGAAGCAATTTTATGTGAATATATTCAACAACATAGAAGAAAGACTCCGTTTTTGAAAAGCCCAATTCACCAAAACTGCTTCAAGAAGTAAAAATTTAAAAACCGAACAGCCTGTATCTATTAAAGAACTTAACTTTATAATCAAAAGCTTTCACACAAACAGAGCCAGATCCAGACGGTTTCACAAGTGAATTCTACCAAAACACTTACATGAGAAACAAGAGCAATCTAACCAAACTGGACCCCAAAAATAAAGGAGAAAGGAGTGTTTCCCACATCAATTTATCACATCAACATTAATTCTGGTAACAAGACTGACCAAGATATTATAAGGAAAGAAGATTAGAGGCCAGTAAGTCTTACAAATATTGGTGCAAAAAAACACTACCAAATATTAGCAGACTTAGTCCAGCAATACACAAAAATATTTACAAAATGGGGTTTAACCCAGAAATGTGACATTGACTCACGGCAAAAATCAAAATCAAACAAGCAAAAAACCCAAAAACCCTCAGAAAACTACAGCATAAGAAGTTTCCTCAATCTGCTAAGTAACATCACAAATCTCTCACCCCCACAGTAAATGGGAGCACAGTAAAAACTTCTCCCCTGGTTCGGGAACAAGGCAATGCTGGTTGTTCTAATTACTTCCATTACACATTGGAGTAAATGTCTTATCATGGCCAAAAGAACAAGAAAAAATAAACGATACAAAAATTGAGCTGGGAGAAGTAAAACTGTCTTTTTTCATGGCTGACATGATGGCCCTCAAGAGTGCTTCTTGCCATTTGCGATGACGTGGATGGAACTAGAGCGTATCATGCTTAGCGAAATAAGTCAATCGGAGAAAGACAACTATCATATGATCTCCCTGATATGAGGAAGTGGAGATGCAACATGGGGGGTTAGGAGGGTAGGAGAATAATAAATGAAACAAGATGGGATTGGGAGGGAGACAAACCATAAATGACTCTTAATCTCACAAAACAAACTGAGGGTTGCTGGAGGGAGGGGGTTTGGGAGAAGGGGGGTGGGGTTATGGACATTGGGGAGGGTACGCGCTACGGTGAGTGCTGTGAAGTGTGTAAACCTGGCGATTCACAGACCTGTACCCCTGGGGATAAAAATATATTATATGTTTATAAAAATTAAAAATTAAGAAAAAAAAAAGAGTGCTTCTCAAAGTGCTGTCTGGGGACTCCTGGTGGGTCCCCGAGTCTCTCTCAAGGAGTCCAAGAGGTAAAAGCTATATTCACAATAATACTATGATATTATTTACATTTTCATCCACATTGTCTCAAAAGTGTACGGTAGAGTCTTGCAGAGGCATGATGTGTGATATTGTAACAGACAGAATGCAGAAACCGATACGAGAACCCAGCCATCTCTATTAAGCCAGACTTGGAAGAAATTTACAAAAACGTGTAAATTTACAATTCTAGTTTTCATGTTGCTTTAGAAAATAGAATTGTCTTTCATAAAAATGTGTTATTTACATCAATGTAGAATGAGTATATGATTTGTAGAGGGGTAGTTACACATATATGTGTGAGTCAAAGCTCATGAAACAGTGCACCTCAAACCTGTGCATTGTATCATAGAAATTTTAAAAGCTGATTTAAGAAAATTACCAAGACCTTTTTTTTTTTTTTTTTTTGAGAGAGAGGGCATGTGTGCATTCATGCAGGGATGGGGGGCGGGCAGGCAGAGAGAGTGGGAGAGGGAGGATCTTAAGCAGATTCCACACTCAGCATAGAGTCTGACGTGGGCCCGATCCCAGGACCCCAAGATCATGACCTGAGCTGAAATCAAGAGTCAGACAGTTGTTGACTGAGCCACTCAGCCTCCCTGCAGGACCATTTTAACAAATAGGAATTTGTAAAGGATCTTAGTTTACCAGGTATTAAAATGAACAACAAAGTTGTGGAAAACGAGTTGACCCGTGTAACCGATTAGCGAGCCCAGAGATCAAACATTCCTCTTCACATTTCCTCACCAGATCACTCAAATGTTCTGAATGACGGAATCTACCCAAAAGGTGATGTTTCCCCACTTCCATGGGCCTGGGGGAAATCCTTCATTTTTCATTAGTAATTTTAAAAGTCTCCTGATTCACCCAGAGATTAAGGTCATCTTTCAATGACAAAGGTGGAAGGTTCCTTTCTCCAGTATTCTTATCATGACACGACTCTACATCTGCTGTCTGATATCTGGCCTAACTGCCCCTAATTTTCCTTCCAAACAAACCTTTCTGCCAGCATCCAACATCTCAGAAAGGGGTTACAAATAGAAATAGAAAAGTCCAAAGTGAATTAAAATACCAGGTTGTTGACAGGAGAGAAAAAAAATAGCCCCTGCTAATAACCTGATTTGACATCTGATTTATGTGGTCCTAAAAGGACAGTCATAAAAAATGTGTAAGTGAAGGAATAACACAAAGTGATTTACAAAGGCCCTGGGAGTGTGGGTGACATGAGGCTCTGAAAGGAAGAGCAATAAATCCAGCCAGAGAAGCTGGCTTCATCCTCCAAGGCCTGAGCACCCGGAGAGTCTCCGGTTGGACCAACTTCCATTCAACCTTTCATTCATCAAATATTTCCTGAGTCCCCTGGCTATGGGCAGCATTAGGCAAGGCAAAGTGTCTTTGTGTGTCTATGGTAGGAACAGGTTCCCAGAGAGAAGGCACAAGGAGTGACCCAAAGTGTTGCTGAACTGGTCATATGATAAACCAAACAGCTAAGGCAGAGGTAAGAGACATTGGTGTATGGTAAGTGGAAGGAACAGAAGAAATTGAATTTTAACAAGAGAAAATTCCAGGGAGAAGTGATCGCCACTTTTAAATATCTCAAAACCTTCTCTGAGCAGAGGAAAAAGTCTAGAACTCAGAGGATATTGAGACCAATGAGCTAAGGAAAAACAAACTTTGCCCACCAATATTCATTGAGCACTTCCTTTGTGCCAAACACCATTCTACTAGCTAAGCCTCTAGCCATGATGCAAAAGACTGAGTAAGTTCCTGAAGCCACTGGAAGTTACATCTTCCTGGAAGGAAGAACTATAATATGCCAGATAAGCAATTAAACAAATGGATGTTATTTCAGATATTAGTAGGTTTTATAAATGTATAGGGTAATACAACAGAGGTTAGCACAGAATAATCAGGGAAGATGTCTCTTAAATAGAGACATGTGAGTAGAGCCTGAAATAATATAAGAGAGCAAACCATGCAAAAATTTAGGGGAAGTGTTCCTCACAAAGGGAACAGCAAGTGCAAAGGCCCTGGGCATGGTGCAGGAATGACTAAGAGGTCGGAGTCTCTGGACTGAAATAAGCAAAACAGAGAGTGACAAGAGATGTCAGAAATACAAGGTCAGATCATGTTTTGTTTTGCGGGCGATTGTTAGAACTTTGGCTTTCACTCAGTCTAAGTGAAAGCAAAATTGTTAGGAGAGTTGAGAGAGATGGCCCAATGTGATTCATGCTTTAACAGGATGAGACTGTGAAGGAGTGCAAAGGTAAACACAGGAAGAGTTGCTAGGGGGCTACTACAATCATCCAGATAGGAGACAACAGGGACTTGGACTCAGGGGGAAAGCAGAGGGGATGGTAAGAAGTGACTGGGACCAGATATATCACGAAGGTACAGCAGACCGACTTGCTAATGGATCTGACATTGATGGCAATGGGGGTTGGGAGGTGAGGAATAGAAGAGTGAAAGATATCGCCAACAGTGTCTTAAGTATACCCACCTCTTTGGTTCCACTGTCATCAGTCCAATCCTAGCAACCACCACCACCCACTGGAACCTTGGCAATAGCAAATGGCCTCCCGTTTGGTCCATGTTTACCCTCTTGCTCCTTTCTGAGTCATTCTACATGACACACTCAGTATAGTTTTTTTTTTTTTTAAATCAGGAGTGATCATGCCACATCTCTGCTCAAACCCCCTCAGTGATTTTGTCTTGCCTAGACTCCAACTTTGAATGAGGCCTTCAAAGCTCTGTGTCATCTTCCTTTGCCCATTTCACCAGTCATGTGCCCCAGAATCACCCTCCCACCGCTCACACCCACTACGCTGCCTTTCTTTCACATTCCATCCAGTCTCAAGTTCTTGCTCGTTCTCTTCCCTCCATCTAGAGTTTATCACTCCTTCCCAGTATCACCCTAGGTCACTCATTCATTTGGTGGATTTTCATTTAATTGTCCCCCCTTTCAGAGAAATCTCCTGCAACCCCTTGCTCCCCTCCTGCTTGAAATTTCTTCCTCTCCTTTGTCACCATGATCAACAGCAGTTACTTGTGGAATCAGCTGTTAATGCCTGTTTTTCCCACTAGAGTGTAAAATCCATGAAAGTGTCAACCATGTACATTTTGCATACTGCTATATTCCTAGCATCTAACACAGTACTTTGCTCAGGTTAAGTGTTTGATTCTTTTTTTTTTTTTTTGGAAATGATTGAATACTTGAAAACTGGTTCATATATGAAGTCAGCAGACCAATAATCTTAGCTATGCGAGGATTCACAAAGTATTTGACTTACACCTTCTTCCTGAAAAATTACTCCAAGGTCTACTTCAGCCAGCTGAAGAAAAAAAGAATCAAAATTTAAAACTCATAAATAGTAAAGTCATGGTGTGGAAGAACTGGTAATGAGCAACTGAAAGCATTTAAGCACATAATTTATTCTAAATAACTGTGGTAAATACGGTTACAAAACAGATGAAAGTGTCATAAATAATTCTGAAAAGAGGGGATTCTTAATTCATGAAACCAACAATTAACTGGGTTACATTATCATCCTACATCAATTAAAACTGGTGGTAGCAGGTAAACTAAGGATGGGAAAAATGTATTGTCCATCTTCATTGAAGGAGGTAAATAAATTCTAGACACATTCATGGCATAAGTGTAAGCCTATTTTTTGACAAAAAATAAAAGTGGTGACTTCTGCTTCTGGCTATGACAGAATACACTGTGTTAGACCAATTCTGCTACAAAAACTAACTATAAAAATGGGGTAAGTGCCAAAAATAAATCCAGCCAACTGAAGACATAAGAGAACAATCAAAGCGGGCAGGACCTGAGAGTGTAAGATTTCAGAGAGTAGAGAAACACACAGAGGTCCCATATTACTCATTGTAGTTTTCCTCTTGGTGCATTTTCTAGTTGAGTATGGGGCAACAACACTGAGCAAAAAGTGATAGCCTAAAGTTTATGGCAATCTTATTGTGCTGGGAGATAAAATTTAGAGTCAGGCTATCAAGATAGCTAGGACTGAGGGCTCCAGATCCCAAAAGTAAAAAGAACACCAGAGGAGTGATTCCGAATTCCCCCTCAAAGTATTTGCTAGATCTTAAGCTGCACATTCTTCCAGAAAAAGGCCAAAAACAGAGAAACAAGGGAAAGTGACTATTAAAGATGAAAACGATAAGCAGAGTTTCAGCAGTTTGATGCCCCTGGAAATACAAAATCTGGAGTTCAGACCTAGCAGTGATACCCCAGGGTTTTGGTTAAGAGATCCCTGAAAAGCTACACTTAAGACAATAGGAAATAATCTAGCCCTTGTAATTCCTGAAACCTACCTTCAAATAATCTCATTCCGTGGTTGGATAAAAGTAATTTGATCATAACTTTCCAAAAAAAAAAAAAATCAATGAAGGGAGATAATTAATCAAAAGCTTTTTAATTTTATTTTAAACCATTTTTATTTTCAAAACATGTCTAATGTCAATTAGAAATTAAATTGCATTTCAGTTAACAGGACTAAATGGCTAAAAATCAAGAATCAAGAAAAAAGACAAGAGAGACACATATCAATGATCTAGTTATTTGAAGTTATCAAACATGGACTTTAAAAAAATCATATATGATTTATATGTTCAAAAATGTAGATGAAAAGGTGGGGAAATTTACATGGAATTTATTTAAAATTATTAAATTTAAATTCTAGAGCTGAAAAATGCAGGAACTGAAATAAGAACTCAATAGAGAGATTTGTAGTGTATTAACTACTAACTAGAAACAAATAAAAAAGAATAATGAATTAGAAGAGAGATCTGTAGAATATGTGGAATGAAGCAGAGAGAGAAAAAGAAGATGGAAATGGAAATTATTGACACACTATAAGAGATACATGGGCAATTTGAAAAGATACAGAGTGAAAGAATTTTTAGCTTCAAAAGGAGAGGAAAGAGACAATCTAGAAGAAGCAATATTTGAAGTAATGCCAGATGAGAATTTTCCAAAGCTGAAGAAAGCTATCAACCCACGATCCAAGAGGGTTTATAACCCACAATTAGAACACATTTCTCTACCCCCCACCACACACACAGTGAGGCACTCAGAATAAACATGCACACTGGCTTCTCATCAGAAAAAAACTCAAGCTAGAAGACAGAGAAAAACCTTTAAAGTGCTGAAAGGAAAAGCTGACAATGTATAATTCCATATCCAGACAAAATATCTTTCAAATTCCTGCATCACGTTGAGGTCTTTTATCCCTTTCAAGTTTATCTTTGTGCATGGGGTATGAGAATGGTTGAGTTTCATTCTTCTATACATAGCTGTCCAATTTTCCTAGCACCATTTATTGAAGAGACTGTCTTTTTTCTACTATATATTCCTTTCTGCTTTGTCAAAGATTATTTGATCATAGAGTTGAGGGTCCATATCTGGGCTCTCTACTCTCTTCCACTGGTCTATGTGTCTGTTTTTGTGCCAGTACCATGCTGTCTTGGTGATCACAGCTTTGTAGTAAAGCTTGAAATCAGGCAACGTGATGCCCCCAGTTTTGTTTTTCTTTTTCAACATTTCCTTAGCAATTTGGGGTCTCTCCTGGTTCCATACAAATTTTAGGATTGTCTGTTCCAGCTCTTTGAAAAATGCTGGTGGAATTTTGATTGGGATGGCATTAAAAGTATAGATGGCTCTAGGCAGTATAGACATTTTAACAATGTTTATTCTTCCAATCCATGAGCATGGAATGCTTTTTCATCTTTTTATGTCTTCCTCAATTTATTTCATGAATGTTCTGTAGTTCCTCGAGTACAGATCCTTTACCTCTTTAGTTAGGTTTATTCCCAGGTATCTTATGGTTCTTGGTGCTATAGTAAATGGAATTGATTCTCTAATTTTCCTTTCTATATTTTGACTGTTAGTGTGTAAGAAAGCAACTGATTTCTGTACATTGATTTTGTATCCTGCCACATTACTGATTTGCTGTGAGTTCAAGTAGTTTGGGGGTGGAGTATTTTGGGTTTTCCATATAAACTATCATGTCATCTTTGAAGAGAGAGAGTTTGACTTCCTCTTTGCCAATTTGAATAGCTTTTATTTCTTTGTGTTTTCTGATTGCTATTGCTAGGACTCCTAGTACTATGTTGAACAACAGTGGTGAGAGTTGACATTGAAATGGATAAAAGACCTCAAAATGAGGCAGGAATATATCAAAATCCCAGAGGAGAATATAGGCAGTAACTTCTTAGACTTCAGCCACAATAATTTCTTTCAAGACATGTCTCCAAAGGCAAAGGAAACAGAAGTGAAAATGAACTTTTGGGACTTCATCAAGATCAAAAGTTTCTGCACAGCAAAGGAAATAGTCAACAAAACAAAGAGGCAACCCACAGAATGGGAGAAGATATTTGCAAATGACACTACAGATAAAGGGCTGATATCCAAGAGCTATAAAGAACTCCTCAAACTCAAAACACACAAAACAGATAATCATGTCAAAAAATGGGCAGAAGACATGAACAGACACTTCTCCAAAGAAGACATACAAATGGCTAACAGACACATGAAAAAATGTTCATCATCAGTAGCCATCAGGGAGATTCAAATCAAAACCACATTGAAATACCACCTTACACCAGTTAGAATGGCCAAAATCAACAAGACAGTAAACAATAAGTGTTGGAGAGGATGTGGAGAAAGGGGAACCCTCTTATACTGTTCATAGGAATGCAAGTTGGTGCAGCCGCTTTGGAAAACAGTGTGGAGATTCCTTAAGAAATTGAAAATAGAGCTACCCTATGACCCTGCAATTGCACTACTGGGTATTTACCCCAAAGATACAGACGTAGTGAAAAGAAGGGCCATCTGTATCCCAACATTCATAGCAGCAATGGCCACAGTCGTCAAACAGTGGAAAGAGCCAAGATGTCCTTAGATGGACAAATGGATAAAAACAAATATGGTCCATATATACAATGGAGTATTATGCCTCCATCAGAAAGGATGAATACCCAACTTTTGTATCAACATGGATGGGACTGGAGGAGATTATGTTGAGTGAAATAAGTCAAGCAGAGAGAGTCAATTATCATATGGTTTCACTTACTTGTGGTTCATAAGGACATTGGGAGATGGAGAGAAATGAGTTGGGAGAAATCAGACAGGGAGACAAACCATGAAAGACTGTAAACACTGAGAAACAAACTGAGGGTTTTGTGGGTGGTTGGGGTTTGGGTGAGCCTGCTGGTGGGTATTAAGGAGGGCATGTATTGCATGGAGTATGGAGTGTGGTGCATAAACAATGAATCTTGGAACACTGAAAAAAATATTAAAAAATATTTTTCAAGTAAGTACATAATAGGAATATTTTCCAATAAGCAAAACCTAAAAGAATTCATCACTAATAGACCCATACTACCAAGGATATTAAAGTTCTTGAGAATGAAGGAAAATAACACGAGAAGGAAAATCAAATCTACAAGAAAGAATGAGTACTGAAAATGGTAAATAGGTAAGTATAAGACCTTTTTTCCCCCATTTAGTTCCTTTAAGATATAATCAACTGTTTAAAGTGAAAGTAATTATGTATTATGGGATAATAACATATTATAACATAGCATAACAACATATTCTATTATAACATAGAAATAAAATGTATGACAACAACAACAGAAAATATGGGAATAAAATGAAGGGTATTCTTGCAAGGTTAGCACATTATATGGGAAGTAACATATTAACTTACACCAAATTACTAATAAATTAAGAAAACATACTGTAATCCTTAGTGTAACCACTAAAAAACTTATGATAAAATGAAGAGTTATAGCTACAAAAAATAGGTTAAATTATTTATAAAGTATTTTTTATTTATTTGACACAGAAAGAGAGCAAGTATAAGAGGGGGAATGGCACAGGGAGAAGGAGAAACAGACTCTTGCTGAGCAGGGAGCACAATGCAGGGCTTGATCCCCAGACCCTGAGATCATGACCTGAGCCAAAGGTAGCTGCTTAACTGACTGAGGCACCTAGGTGCCCAATAAAGTGGAATTTTAAAAATTTCCAATTAATCCAAAGCACATGGCAGAAACAGGAGGGAAAAGTGTTAAAAAAAAAGATGTAATAAATAGAAAAAAAATTATAAGAGAATTAAAGGCAATATTAATAATTATATTAAGTATAAATGACATTAACACCCTAATTAAAAGTCAGAGACTGGCAGATTGAATATGAAAACAATATCCAACCATATACACATTTTAATATTGAAACAGGAAGCTTAAAATAAAAGATGGAAAGTGATGTGCCATGAGACACTTATCATAGGAAGCTGCTGTGGCTATATTAGCAGACAAAGCTGACATTAAAACAAGGGGTCATTACCAGAGATGAGGAAGGACATTTTGAAATGATAAAAGTCCCAATTCATCAAGAAAGCATAACAATTCTAAATGAGTATGCATGTAATAACAGAATTTCAAAATGCATAAAATACAATCTGCTAGAATTAAAAGGAAAAATAGAAAAATCTACAATTACAACTAGAAATTTTAACATTCCTCCAACAATCGTTAATTGAATAAGTAGAAAAAAAAGCAAAATATGTAAGATTTGAAAAGCAATATAGATCAAAATAGCTGAACTAAATTTATAAGCCACTATAATCATCAGTTACAGAAGACATTTCTTCCCAAGTGCATATGGAACAATCACCAAGATATATCAAATATTGGACCATGAATAAAGTCCGCACAAATTTCAAAGGATTGAAATCCTGTATAATATGTTATTGGATTATAATGAAATTAAATTATAAAAAGAAGGTATTTTTAAATTCCTCAAATATTTGGAAGTTAAGCAACACATATCTAAAAGAAAAGTCAAAGAAGAAATCACAAGAAAAATAAAGTATTTTGTGCTGAATATTAATGAAAATAAAAAACAAAATTTGTGTATTCAAGTAATTAAAGCAATGCTTAGGGAGAAAATTTCAGGTTTTTTTTTTTTTTTTAGAATAGAAAAATAATTAAAATCAGTGATCTCATCTTCCACCTCGATAAGGTAGAAAGATCAAATTAAGCTCAAAGTAAGTAAAGGAAGTCTATGATAATAATAATAAAATTAATATAATAGAAAATTAACAAACAATAGAGAAAAACCAATGAAACCAAAAGAAGAACCAAAGTATATCTAACAACAAAGAACATAGTAGAAAGATTTTACCATCTAATCTCAAGACCTACTAGAAATTCTCAATAATTAAGACCTAATGGTATTTTCATAGAGACAAATAAATGAATAAAATAGATTAGAACCTCCAAATATATCTATGCTTATAGTTGTTGAATTTTTACAAAAACGCTAGAGTAATTAAATGGAAAAAAATAGTCTTTTCAACAAACGGAAATGGAACAGCTGGGTAACCATGTAGTAAAAAATAAAAACAAAAAACGAAGACCCCCAAAACAACAACCTCAATTCATTTATATTGCACACAAAAATTAACTCAAATGGATCACAGACCCAACCATAAAGCCAAAAATACAAAACTTTTAGAATAAAACATAACATAATCTTTGGGGTTTTATGGCAGACAAAGATGAGTTAGGGCACAAAGAATGGATAAACTAGTTTATACCAAAGTTAGAAGCTTCTACTCTTCAATATAACCATTAAGAAAATAAGAAGCACATCACAGACTGGAAAAAAATATTCATAACACATATATCTGATGATAGACTAGTGTACAGAATATATAAAGAAATCTTACAATCAATCATAACAATATAAATAACCCAGCAAGAAATGAGCAAAGGATATGTAAATGGCCAACAAACACAGGATGATCAGCAGCATTAGTCGTCAGAAAAATACAAATTAAACTCACATTAGGAAACTAACAGGGACACCTGGGTGGCTGAGTGGGTTAAAGCCTCTGCCTTCAGCCCAGGTCATGATCTCAGGGTTCTGAGATCGAGCCCCACATAGGGCTCTCTGCTCAGCAGAGAGGCTGCTTCCTCCCCTCTCTCTGTCTGCCTCTCTGCCTACTTATGATCTCTGTCTGTCAAATAAATAAATAAAATCTTAAAAAAAAAAAAAGGAAACTAACAGACACTCACAATAATGGCTACAACTTAAAAACCTGTGAATATCAAGTGTTGGCAAAGATGCTGAACAGCTATAACTTCCATACCGGGCTGACTGGCAGGAGTACAGAACACTACAATAACTTTAGAAGACATTTTTTGTTTTCTTATGAAGTTATACATACAGACATACACAGTAGTTCTTTTTAATATTCACCTAAGATAAATAAAACCATATATTTGTAAAGTGTCCTTTCTTTCTTTCTTTCTTTCTTTCTTTCTTTCTTTCTTTCGTTCACATGGCAGGTCATGTTAATGCTGGTCCCCAACCACAGGGCACTTTCATATTGGGATATTACTTTCCAATGGGTTGCTTCTGGTGGCTTCCTCCCCCTTCTGTTTATCCTCTGATATCAGTCTGAGCGTTCCCACTCTGCCTTACCTCTCCACTGGTGTCTTCTGCCCCCACAGAGATCCAGAAGTGTATAATCCTACATCTCCAGCTGATTTCATGGGTGTTCAGAGTGTTCTGGTAGATATTTAGCTCGCTTTAGAGGACCGGCTGAAACAGGGTCTCCTACTTCTCTGCCATCTTGCCCCTCTATCTTACATGGCAGGTCAAATCAGCTTTATTCAAACAAAGCTAGAGGAATCATGTTCCCTGATTTCAAACTGTCTTACAAAGCTACAGTAATTAAAAGAGTATGATATTGGCATTAAAAATACACATAGGTCAATGAAACAGAACAGAAAGTCCAGAAATAAACCCGTGCCTATACAGTTAATTAACTTGTGACAATGGAGCCAAGAACACACAATGGAGAAAGAACAGTCTCTTCAGTGGTGCCGAGAAAACTGGGCAGCAAAAGAATGAAATGGACCACTGACTTACGCCATACTCAAAAATGAACTAAAAATGGATTAAAGTTCTGTACGTAAGACCTGAAACTCCTAGAAGAAAACACAGACCGTAGGCTCTTTGACATTGGTCTTGGTGATGATTCTTCAATCTGATACTAAAAACAAAAGCAACAAAAGCAAAAATGAACAAGTGGGACTCTCTCTCAAACTAAATTAGTTTAGTGTGGACAAAGACAAAAAAAATTTTTTTAAGAATTTTATCTATTTACTTTGACAGAAAGAGAAGAAGAGTACAAGCACGGGGAGTGGCAGGCAGAAGGGAGGGAGAAGTAGGCTCCCTGCAGAGCAGGGGGCTAGATGCAGGACTTGATCCCAGGACCCCAGGATCATGACCTGAGCCAAGGGCAGTCGCTTAAACAACTGAGCCACCCAGCCACCCAAGACACAAAATTTCTTAATGAAATATTAGCAAATCAAATCCAATAATACATAAAATTGGTAATATATCATGACCAGGTGAGATTTGTTCTTAGGAATACGAGGTTGGTTAACATTAAAATATTCATTGACAGACTAAAGGAGATTCCTGCACAAATTAAGAAGAAAAATAATACGATAATTCCAACAGCTTCAGAAAAGGCATTTGAAATAGTCAATACACATTCATGATAAAATATTTTTTAAATTTTATTTATTTTTCAGATAGAGAGAGAGAGAGAGATGGTTGCACACAAGAAGGGAATCAGCAAGCAGAGGGAGAAGGAGGCTCCCTGCTGAGCCAGGAGCCAGATATGGAGCTCAATCCCAGGATCCTGGGATCATGATCTGAGCCAAAGGCAGGTGCTTACCCAACTAAGCCACCCAGGCGTCCCTTTGACAAAATCTTTTAGGAAACTGGAAGTGGAAGGGAACTTTCTCAACTTGAGAATGTTAAACAACCAGAACTGTCTTATGTTTCTTTTCTTTTTTTTTTTTTTTAAGATTTTATTTATTTATTTGACAGACAAAAATGACAAGCAGGCAGAGAGGGGAGAAGCAGGCTCCCTGCTGAGCAGAGAGCGCAATGCTATGCAGGGCTTGATCCCAAGACCCTGAGATCATGACCTGAGCCAAAGGCAGAGGCCTAACCCACTGAGTCACCCAGGTGCCCTTCTCCTATGTTTCTTGTAAAATGTAAAATGGTACAGAAAAATAGTTCGGTAATTTCTCATAAAGTTAAAAATACACATGGCCTATTACTTAGTAATTCCTTTTCTAGGCATTTGCTCAAAAGAAATGGCAATTTAGGTCCATACAAATGCTTATATAATAATGTTCCTAGAAGGTTTAGTCATAATATTCTTAAACCGGAAACAGCACAAATGTCTATCAACTGGTGAGCAGAGAAATAAATTGTGGCATATTTATATAATGGAATACTATTCTGAGACAAAAAGAAACAAATCCAGTATTTGCAACAGCATGGACAAATTCATAGACCTCACCCTAAGTGAAATATGTTGGACACAAAAGAGTATGTAGTATATATTATACACACTGATACATACAAACAAGCAGAAGGTATGTGAATATGTAACTCATCTCTTTTTATTATAGTGAAAGATTCAGAAAAAATTGACTTGGACGTAGCATTGATAAACTCTCTAGAGTGATGGAAATATTTTGTATATTGATAAGGATATGGTCTACATATGTATATGAGTTTGTTAAAACTCACTGAAGTGCATTTCACCCTGTATCATATATACTTCCAAAAAGATGAGGGAAAAAAAAAGCTGATGCAGCCATAGTAATATCAGATAAGGAAATTTTTAAGGCAAATATACTTGAAAAAAACATATATAATTCATAATGACAAAGGACAAAGTCCCCCATGAAGTTAGGAAAAATTCCAAAGCCATCCACCTGGGTGGCTCAGTCAGCAAAGTATCTGACTCTTGGTTTTGGCTCAGGTCATGATCTCAGGGTCCTAAGACCGAGCCCCATGTCAGGCTCCATGATCAGTGGAGAGTCTACTTCTCTTCCTCTGCCCCCCACCATGTGCATTCTCTCTCAAATAAATAAATAAATCTTTTTTAAAAATCCCAAATCTTGGGGTGCCTGGGTGACTCAGTCAGTTACGTGTCTGCCTGTGACTCGGATCATGATTCCAGGGTTCTAGAATTAAGCCCTGCCTTGGGCTCCTTGCTCAGCAAAGAGCCTGCTTCTTCCTCTCCCTCTGCTGCTCCCACTGCTTGTCCTCTCTCTCTCTCTCTGACAAATAAATTTATTTATTTATTTATATTTTAAAAAGCCCAAATCTGTAATGTACCTAATATCATAACTTCAAAACTTATAAAGAAAAAATGCTACATTTCTTTTAATCAAATGGACAATATCTAGTAAAATCTGCAATAATCCATCTAAAAAGGATTCCAGAGAAATGGAACCTATGTAAAAAGATAAAATTGAAACTAAAGAATCAGGAACAATGCAATAATAACAATGTAATAATTGAAATTAACAACAGGGTTCAACAGTCATCATTCTAAATAAGATTAGAAACTTAAGAAGAAAACTTTGAATAGGTCACCATTCAGTACTAAGTTCAAAAGGAAACATTTGGGAAAGTTAAAAATAACATACACAGCTTTATTTTTTTTATTTATTTTTTTTAATCTTTTATTTTTTTTTAAAGATTTTATTTATTTGTCAGAGAGAGAGGGGGAGAGAGCAAGCACAGGCAGACGGAATGGCAGCAGAGGCAGAGGGAGAAGCAGGCTCCCTGCTGAGCAAGGAGCCCAATGTGGGACTCGATCCCAGGACGCTGGGATCATGACCTGAGCCGAAGGCAGCTGCTTAACCAACTGAGCCACCCAGGCGTCCCACATACACGGCTTTAAAACTACCATGGGGAAAAATGAAAAAGAGGATGGTTAAAGAAGAGAGAGAGAGAGAGAAAGGATGGTCCAAAGAAGAAACAGCAAGGAAGGATCAAAGGTAATAAACATAATAGCACAAGAACAAATGAGCATACCAGTTATGACAAAAAACATAAATAATTTAAACTTTCCAAATAAAGGCAGATGTTTTCTTCAGTAGTATTTATACACAAAAATATTGAAAATATACATGTCCAACAATAGGGAAAGGTTTTAAGGGTGATGCTTTCAATGCCTCACTAAGATACTGTACCATAATTAAAATTAGTATTAACAAAAACTTTTAATAATAAAACTCCCATAATAATATGGGAGATATGCATGTTAAGCTATTTTTTTTTAAAAACTGCCAAATCTTCTATAGTATCATGACATCCAAATATAGTGTTTAATAAGAAAAAAAGGTAGAATAAAAATACCAAACATAAATACATAGATAAGTTATCCGCAAGCAAGAGAGTTATATTTTGTTCTATTGGTCACTTCTCCTTCCTACAAGCACACAGGATTCCTCCAATGGGAATGTGTTGCTTTTATTTATTTACTGTTTTGATTACACGAGCTATCTGTGAACATAATAGTGATGTAGAAGATGTAAGTACTGATAAAACACAAGTCTCCCTTGACATTCCCACTGCTCTCTTTCTTTCCCCATACTAGTCCCTTCTAATGGGAGTAACCACTACTGTGTTTTCTACTTCTTTCCAGATTGTTTTCATGTATTACTTTTATAATTAGGCAGTGAATGATAAAAATGGAGACAATAAACTTTCAACAAGCTATAAAACAAGGCTCACTGACTACATATGCGGAACGTCACAGTGGGAAATGTCAGCATCGCGGACAGCTGGATCTCTGTTGCACAGATCGACTAAGAATCTTCCGAGAGGAAGAGCAGTGAGAGTGTGACTTAGTCAAGGCTGTATGGATGAAACTAGAAATTGGTCTGCTTCCAGATGTTCAGCACATGGTGGACCCATGAAGGACAGGCTGAGATCCTCCTCAGCTAGCAGTGCACAGAATTAGGACATTAGGGGAAACGTGGCACAGGGCAGTTCAGCTAGAGAAAAAAGAGGAAGGAAGGAATAGGGAGAGGGAACACTACATGAAAACATCACAATTCACTTTCAGGAGGCCCTGAATGTCTGGCTGGGGTGATGGAATATGCCCTGGTGCTTCTCCAGAACTTCTCTGGTCTTATCCAATCAGCCAGAGTGAGTCCTGCGTGAGGCTGAGTTTTCCAATTTATAAAATGGGAGTGTGGGTCCAGCGAGAACTATATTAGTGAAAGAATGTGAGCACACTTGGCAGTGTGAGTTGATAAGTAGAAAGCTAAAGGAGACGCAGCACTGGAGTCTGGGCTCCAGCCCCAAGAAGCTGACTTGATGGTTTCCCTGCTGATATTTCTGGATATCATGCGAAGTACAGGCCAGCTTCCTGTGACCAGAAAGATCCTAGCCGGTGTTGGGAGCCCCATCTTTGGGAGTAGCAAACTTAATCTTCAACGCCCCAAGGCAGGCACTGTCCCTCCATCCCTAGAGAAACTGCACATACGGTTTGGTGTCGTTTCTTGGGAAACACAATTGCTGTTCACTTAATCATTTCTTTTTCAAGGAAAACATAACATTAGCTACTGTACATGGGTATGTAACTCATCTCTTTTAATTAGATGCTAATTAATGACTCACTAGCTTTAATCATATCAATCTGGTAATACTATTTATGCCCCACAGAATAATGAACTACTTTATAAGAAATGAGCGTGGCACATGTTGACATAGGAATGTATCCAGCCATAATTCGCTCTGGGTAAATATCCCACCCAGACTTGGATTCTGAACAATTTATGAGGCAGTGCTCACATGACATGTGGGGGAGAGGGGAGGGGACTTCCACATGGGGAGAGAGACAGAAAGGAGAGAGAGAGGCAGAGAAATGCCCCCAAGAGAGATTTTCCCTGGGAAAGGGCCAGGGTACTGGTCCGTTTTGTCCTAGATGTTAGTAGGAGACTGCATCTGTAAGAGGGAGTCCAAGGAAGAGTTTTTCTACTTGTGTAACACCTGAAGAAACTGATTTCTGGATGAGGAAGAACATGGCAAGCAGGTGGGCAAGATTCTACTAAGGCTTGCCTGAAAGTCCTGCTGGGTCCAGCCAAGCTTGCAGAAGGGAACAGGGATGAGACAGGATGGAATCAATGTGGGCATAAACAAGACAATTCTGAAATTGTTCCTCAGTGAAAAGGAGTGGCCAGCAGCCAAATATTCCGTGTCCAAATATATATATGGTGACATTGGGCATATCTCCGATAGGCTTTAAAGCCAACAGGGTCCCAGTCCGCTCTCAGGGAGGAATAAAACAAGAGTAATAAAAGGCAGCCAAACCCAAGTAACCGTGACACTAGAAATCCTAGTATGCAGGAAATTCATGATTCTGAAGCTACAGGTCCCAGCCAGTGCCTGGAAGGACAAAGAAATCTCTTCCTGACCCAGGTGAAGAAGATTTGCAAAAAATATCCAGGGTAGTAATAGTGATTATATACTGAGGGATTATTCTATGCTATACAGCTTACGTGAACTCTTACAGGGTGCATTAAGGAACAGATATTCTTGCTCCCATTTCACAGATAAGAAAATGAGTCTTAGAACAAATAAATAAGTACCCAGTGCTACATTGATAGCAAGTGGCAGAGCCATGGTCCAAACATGATATTCTGACCCCCAGCCCCTGCTCTTGAAAATTAAACTCGATGCCCCCCTCTACCACCCTTCCTCCAGGTCCCCTACCATCACCTGTGCTCCACATCTCCCCCATCACCACCTAGGAGCATCAGGTTCTGTCAAAGACGTCAGGGTCTTAGCAAAGCTAGCTGATCAATAATCGTTAACACGGAAACTGAAGCAGTTCCCACCCTGGGTGGTAACTTTAGGGAGAACCCAGGATCAAGTCTAATCCTAGCCATATTTTCTCCACAGGCTGAATAGGGAGTTTGGTCCAGTTCAGGACGGCTTCAGGACTTGGATGGTGGGCTGAAGGGTAAAGGCCAAAGTCCTCCATGATTTGGCCCCGCAAGCTTTCTGAAGTCATCTCCTCCTGGGCCGCCTCCCTCTCAGCCACACCAAGCGTTTTGCTGATCTGTTAACAGGTCAAACACACTCCTGCCCCAGGGCCTTTGCATTGGTTATTTCTTTGGCCTGAAACTCCCTCCTCCTGATTCCCTCCACAAAGAGGGAATGTGTGTGTTTATCTCACTAATCAATCAGGCACGTACACAGTCTCTGGCATATAGTACATAATCAATAAAAATATGCATTGAGTGGTCTTGGGCTGCCAGTACCTTCCTAGAAAAGCCAGTCACTCTATCATCTTTTTCTGCTAGTTTCTTTATTCCCCTGCCAACCTTTCCACCACAGTCTTCCCTAACCTGATCTCATGTTTCCCTCCTAGCATGCCTTGCCATGAGCACAAAGGGCCTGATATTCCAACTTCTTAGTGGAAGTAAGTGTTACAGCGCTTTGTACTTTAATAGGTGTTGAGTAGGTATTTGTTGAAGAGATGGGCTGAACATTACAGCTTCTGTAACAGATATATGTTTCAGTACTCAGATAGTAAAGAAGTCAGGTAGGGATTTCAGGGAGTTCAGTGAAAGGTTTTTTTAAAACTTGATCTTGAAAGATAAGCAAGGATTCACCACAGTGACAAGGAAAAGAAAGTCTTTCAGTCAGCAGGAGTTGCTTGCATAAACACATAACAGATGTCTCTCCCCACTCCCTTCCACTGTGTCTTCACCTTTCTTTCAATACCAGGGTCGAACATAATTTTTCTTTGACATGAATACCCCTTTCTCTCTCCCTTCCATATACCCTGGGTTGAGTCAACTTCCCCTTCAACCACAAGGATAGACGTGACCTCAGCCTAGTGAATCAGAGCATCTCATTCCTCTGCCTGCAGGGATCATTTCAGGGGTGGGCACTGACCTGATGTGGGGCAGGGATAGCCAGGTCCAGGAACATTGTTCAAAGACACGTTCATGGTTTTAGTGCTGCTGAATCTGGAGGAGAAGGATGTGGACAAAGAGTGCAGCAGTCTGAGAAGGGACTACAAAGAGAATCTGCAAATGGACTCAACACCAATGGAGAAGCCAAGAGTCAGACAGTGACCCAGAACTGATGACAACATCCATCGCTAGCTAGGTTTGTTTGCCCCTGGATTTTTGGGGGGCTGAAAAGGGGGATGGTGGAAAAGCATTGAATTCTCATTTTCCCCAAGCTTATGGGAAAGTTTATGTTGTATTTTATGTTGATTCTCTACTGTTTATGTTGTATTCTCTACTGTTTGTGATTGAAAAGGTCCTGACTGATACAGGGAAGAGCATAATGTGTTCCAACAGTAACAAACTTTTAACTGTGAAGGACATGGAGACTACTCACTTCGATTTGCAGAAGAGGAAGGTGAAGTCTAGAGAGAAATGGCCCTCCGAGTGTCACATCTAGAGAAGGACAGAGCAGGATGGAGGAGCGGAGCAGAGAAAGGGGTGGGTCTTAGGGGAATGGAGGCAAGAGGTCACAGGCACTTTACAGTCCTCACTTGGCTTGTAGAGGCAGGGGTTTGCCACCACCCAGCCAAACTGAGAAACATGTCCCTAACATCACCCACTTCCTTGTAAGAAGGTCTCATGACCACTTGGTCAGTGCATGACCATAATGGCTTGGTGGCCATCGCTAGCATGATACAACTTGCCAGGGCTCTCGAAGCTTTCAAACTTGTTTTGTGTGATGAGGACATGAAATTACAGACCTTTGCTTTATGAAACTGTTCTTTTAAATTAGAAAGGCCCTCACACAAATCCTGCACCAGTGCTTTCAATAATATATATTTTTAAAACTGCAAATGGAGGACCACGATAGCTCTTGGAGCTCAATGCTTTTTTTCCCCCCGATAGATGGATAGACAAGTGACTTATGCAGATGCGGTATATACATTCCGCACAATTTGACCATGGTTAAAGGGTATTTATATTCTGATGCAGATAAAATTGAACGTGTCAACACTAATGCATTTTTCGAGGAGAATCACTACTTTCACCATAATTTCCATGGAAAATTTGTGTGCACACACAGTAATAGACACATTTATAACATCAAAAGGATTCAATTTTCTTTTCAATCATACCACAGTATGAATCGCTTTTCCTATTGAATTTAACAATGAAGCACATTACCAGAGTCTAAAGGATGGGACACTTCGTCTTGCTCTTATGAAAGTACGTCAAACAATGGGTAATACATCACACAATGTCTTGGGTTAACTGAGCCTTTACACAGGCTGGCTGCTAATTTGCTTGGGCCAGCAGAATGTCACTTTTATTTAATTTTGCCAATAAGATCAGCAGGGATCCAAACTCTGTTTAACTCCCAGTTATTAAAAGAGGTTTTTCTTGTTACACGGAGAACTCATTAATTCATGTCTCTCCTAATTCAGATTTTGAGGTCTTTGGAACAGGAGGTGGGAGGTGCTTTATCTCTGCTATGAAGGAAGCAATTTCATCCAGCACACCAGCTCTGTGCAGACTACTTAAGGTGCAGAAGAGACAAAGTCTTTCAAGGCCTTTAGAAGAATTTGATGTGTTAATTACACATTGTTCCTAGGTAGTTACCAGAGCAGATCATCTAAAGAACTCCAGTAGGGAAATCTTTGTTATCCCACCATCATTCATTCAATCATTAGGTAATTCATTTAGTCACTTAATCATCCATCCATTCACCATCCCTACATCCATTCATTTACCCCGAATTTATTAAGTCCTTTCTATTTGTCAGGGCTGGAGTTTGGAGCTTGGGCTACAAAATGAAAAACACATCTCCTGTTGAAAAGGCTTTCATAGTCTAGCAAGGGAAGCAAGTGGTTCGTGTTGGATGTTCCATTCACCCATGCTCTACCCTCACATCCTGGGATTCATTTTCTTCTCTTCTTGACCCCACTTAATGCTCTCAAAGGCTACTGGGCTTCAATGTGTTCTTCCCTTGTCTACTGGCTTCTGGTTGGGTTAGTCAACAGAAGGCACTGGGAGATCAGGCACTGTAAGGACAATGAGACCGATATTTATCCCCAGGTTCCTCCGAGCAGAGACATCACAGGTTGGCTGAGTCCCTTTATCAGAGGTCAAACTCCTACCTGGTTACTCCCCTTCCTTGCCCCTTCAGCCTGGTGTGATAAGAGCTCCCCATCATCGCCAGTTCTGGGATTATTGGACTAGCTCTTGTTGGTTTCCTTAAGCCCTGCCCACATCTGTGTAAATGCTTGTTTCTTGTGAAACTCCCTTCAAATGAGGCTGGGAAAGCCCAGAGAAGAAAGGAGCAGAGGTGGCAGAATTAATTTTTCACGTGTCATACACATTTTGATCTGTGATCTGAATAAGCAAATGGCATTTGCTTAAAAGAACAGATCTGCAATATGGACTTTTCATAAATTTCAACTACTCTCTCCTAGCCAGTCCAAGAAGTTGAGGTCTCTTGTATAGAGGTTATCAGTTCTTAAATTTAAAAATGAGGACCCTCAAATGGGTGCTAAGATTCGGCATGATGGCTGAAGAGTAAATATAGATCAGGCTTTGCTCTAAGTTATTCTTTACAATCACTGATTTGTATCATCTCTTTTTGGCTGACTGGGAAGGAAAGAGTTGCCTAGGAGTTTGGAACCTGAGGAGATGACCAGGTTCTGTGTGGGCTAGGTGTTCTATTACCTCTCAGGGCTGTCAATCTCTTCAGTGTTTGCATGAGAAAGGTCTGCTGGCCTAACTCTGTCACATTCAAAGAAACCATGGATTTTTGGAAAGCAACAAATTCCTGAAAATGTGTTTCAACTTTTCAGGCTTGTTTTCCATAATTGTTATCACACAGATACTGTAAATTTAGAGGATTATTTTTCACACGTACAGTAGCTAAAACCTTCATTAACAAATGTTTTTAGTTTGTTGGGAAATGTTGGAAAATAAATCAGGCTAAAGATTTCTTTGCCAATCAGATCAACTTGACCAGAGATAAAACTACTTAAAATGCCTCACAGTTGTACTGGTGTAACTGGGATTAAACATACACACTACCCTGTGAAATAAAAGGTTCGGCTTCTTGGTGCCCCTGCCCTGTGGTGGGATGTCTTAGATCAAGAAAAGCCATTTAAGAAGGTCATTTCAAACAGAGTACCACAGAACTGTCTTTCATGAATATAGATGCAAAAATTATGAACTAAATATTAGCAAACCAAATCTTACAATACATAAAAAAAAAAAAAAAATACACCACAGTCAAGTGGGATTTTTTTCCCAGGATGTAATTGTGGTTCAATATTCACAAAACAATCAACGTGATACATCACATCAGTAACAGAAAGGATAAAAACCATATGATCATTTTAATAGATGCAGAAAGAGCATTTAACAAAGTGCTATATCCATTCACAATAAAAACCCTCCCTGCAAAGTAGGTCTAGAGGGAACATACTTCAACATAATTTAGGCCTTATATACAAAACCCATAGCTAACATCATACTCGTTGTGAAAAACTGCAAGCTTTTCCCCTAAGATCTGAAGATGTCCACTCTCACCACTTTTACTCAACATCATACTGGAAGTTCTGCCCACAGCAAGTAGACAACACAAAGAAATAAAAGGCATCCAAATTGGTAAGGAAGTCTGCCCAGAGCAAGTAGACAACACAAAGAAATAAAAGGCATCCAAATTGGTAAGGAAGAAGTAAAACTCTCACTACTTGCAGATGACGGGATACTATATACAGAAAACCATGAAGACTCCACCAAAAAACTACTGGAACTGATAAATGAACTCAGTGAAGTCGCAGGATACAAAACCAAATACAGAAATCGGTTGCATTCCTATACACTAATAATGAAGCAGCAGACAGTGAAATTGAGAAAATATTTCCATTTATAATTACACCAAAACCAATAAAATATCTAGGAATAAACCTAACCAAAGAGGTGAAAGAACTGTATTTGAAAGCTATAAACACTGATGAAAAAAATTGAAGATGATGCAAAGAAATGGAAAGGTATTCCATGCTCACAGATTGGAAGAATAAATATTGTTGGAATGTCCATTCTGCCCAAAGCAATCTACAGATTAAACGCAACTTCTATCAAGATACCAACAGCCATTTTCACAGAACTAGAACAAAGAATTTTAAAGCTTATATGGAACCACAAAAGACCTTGAGTAGCAAAAGCAAATCTTGAAAAAGAAAAACAAAACTGGAGGTATCACAATTTCAGATTTTAAGCTATATTACAAAATAGTAGTAATTTTATAGTATGGTACTGGCATAAAAATAGACACAGATCAACAGAATAGGACAGGAAACCATAAAATAAACCCACAATTAAATGAGGAATTAATCTTCAACAAAGGAGAAATGAATATCCAATGGGGAAAAAAGAGTCTCTTTGATAAATCATTTGTGTTGGGAATAGTGGAAAAGAACATGCAAAAGAATGGAGCTGGACCACTGTCTCACATAGCTGAAAACAAACTCAAAATAGGTTAAAGACCTAAATGTGAGACTTGAAACCATAAAAGTCCTTGAAGAGAGCAGAGGCAGTAATCTCTGACATTAGCCATAGTTAACATTTTTCTAGATATATCTCCTAAGACAAGGGAGATAAAAGAAAAACAAACTATTAGGACTATACCAAAATAAAAATTTTCTGCATGGCAAAGGAACCGATCAACAGAACTAAAAGGCATTCTGCTGAATGGGAGAGTGTATTTGCAAATGTCATATCTGATAAAGGATTAGTATCCAAAATATGTAAAGAACTGATACAACTCAATGCCTCCAAAAAACATATAATCTAATTAAAAGTGGGAAGAAGACATTAAGAGACATTTCTCCAAAGAACACATTCAGATGGTTAATAGATACATGAAAAAATGCTCAACATCACTCATCATCAGGGAAATACTTGTCAGAATGGCTAACGTTAAAAACACAAGAAACAAGCGTTGGCCAAGATGTGGAGAAAAAGGAATCCTCGTGTGCTGTTGGTGGGAATGCAAACCAGTGCAGCCACTGTGAAAGACAGTATGGAGATTCCTCAAAAAATTACAAATAGAACTACCCTTTGATCCAGTAATTACACTACTGGGTATTTACTAAAAAATACAGAAATACTAATTCAAAGAGTTACATGTATCCCTATATTTATTGCAGCACTATTTACAACAGCCAAATTATGTAAATAGCCCAAGTGTCCATTGATATATAAATGGATAAAGGAGAGGATATATATATATTTTTTTTTCTTAGCATTATACTCTCTAGCTCTATTCATGTTGTTGCAAATGAGA
>NC_081557.1:35963559-36032038 GCF_022355385.1 Mustela nigripes
TCTCATTTGCAACAACATGAATAGAGCTAGAGAGTATAATGCTAAGAAAAATAAGTTAGTCAAAGACAAATATATGATCTCACTCATACATGGAAGTTAAGAAACTAACTAAATAAGCAATGGGAAAAAAGAAAGAGTGAAACCAAAATACAGACTCTTAACCACAGAGAAAAAAACCCGATGGTTACCAGAGGGGAGGTGAGAGTGGTGGGGAAATGAGAGATGGGGCTGAAAAAGTACAATTACCATAATGAAAAAAATATTAAATTTAAAAGAAAGAAGGTCATTTCAACAGCTAGATGGGGAAGTTGGTAGGTGATACACTCATGCGGCTCTTTGACAGGGAAAGGTTTGAAGTGGTCATTTGACAGCAGCCATTTAGAGGGGAAATAATTTTACAAGAGCTCAATAGCCAATGTGAAATATTTATCTTTTTTATCCTCATGGACCTTCACATCCAAGCAGTGGTCCTTTGCTCTGTGGGTTCTGGGTCTCACTTTACTGCTGGATGTGGCTGCAGCACCAAGAAAAGTCAGGATAAACCATGAGGGTGTCAGAGTGCCCTGTGATGGCTTCTCAAGTCAGGGGCCACAACTGTCCCCAGTTCCATCACATACTACTCTGCCCTGCTCACCATATCCAAACCACTTTGGATTCTGTCCTCTCCATGGAAGAGCCAGACACCTAGTGAATTTGGGTCTTTGCATGGGCTACTTCCTCTTTCTGGAATATTCTCTTCACTTCCTCCACTGGCCAACTTCTGTTTATCCTTCAAGTCTTGGTTTAAAATGTCACTGCCTCAAGTAACATCCCTCCCTCTCTACAACAACTCTCACTTGGCCAAGACTCCCCAGTTCACACCCCCACAGACCTCAATTTTGCCCTTTTTAGCATGGGTTACAATTGTACTTGAAAGCTTTGTAGTGTGCTGTTGTGTTCAAAGCCCTGTCCCTCATTTGATTACAAGCCTTACCTGGAGTTGTCTCTCTCTTTCACCCAAGTTCAATACCTAGCATGTGGTCTGTTTGCAGGTGCTGAGTTACTGAATAGATCAAGGCATCTTTCCTGTCCTCTGATTCCCATAGCTAATCTTCACCCTATTGCTTAGAACTAGAATTCCACTCAGATGCTCAATGGATTAAGAATTGCATTCTTATGTAGAAAGAGGTGTGTCACCAAAGGCCTACTTTCCACTGCATAAACTTGGAGGAATGGGGCAAAAGGACATAGAAAGAGCAGATAAATATAAAAGAGTATATGAAAGCCTACATGTATGATTCTGAAGGCGAATGTATACGTTTCCGTCCAAGCCTGGGTATCGCTCGGGGTGGAGTTCTGAGGGATAGCCATTCTGCAAGGTTCAGAGTTGAGGAGGGTAGCTTCCTACCTTCGGTACAAATATTCTGGAGAAACCCAGAGGGATGACGGGACATGCTGAGAGGAGCCAGCAAGCAAGCTAACCAGGGAACAATGATTAAGCTGACAAATTCCTCAGACCACAGAGTTCCATTTTAGAGTTTATAGGAGGGAAAGAGAGATTCTCGCAGGTGGCATCCCCAAGTCAAAGCTTGAAAAACAGGAGCAAAATTTCCCAGTTCCGATGAATTCAGAACCCTAAACTTCTCACGATAGGGCAGTCTTCTATGGATGTGGAGTGGAGAAAGATAATGAACAATGGGGGTAAAATGAAATCAATACAGAAAAACGAGAGATGGGAAGCCAAAAAAAAAAAAAAAAAAAAACCAGAAAAAGGATCTTAAAGTGACTTGTCCCAGTGTTTTTCATGTTTAGAATTCTGGGGAGGACTGAAGGAGCCCAAAAGCCCGACATCAGCACGCAGTGTATGTACCTGTGGATATGTGGGTCTACACCTGGGAATAGGTTTACACAGGTCATACAGGTTCACGGGCATATATATCCATGTGTAGTGAAGACACACGCGTGCACTGACAGACAAATATGTAGGTGTTTTTCCTATGCATGCACATATGTGCAGGTGCTAAAGGAAATAACACAAAAGCTCAGGATATTTTAGGATTTCCTATACTTCAGAGATCTTGGGTGTCTTTTCCAGTTTTCTGTGTTGCAGTAAGATTTTGTAACCTGGTCTCGATGGACCCATAATGTCCTATGAAGTTCAAATGAGTATCCCTATTCTGCAGATAAATCCTCTGAATCTCCCTGAGGTTATTTGACTCATTCATGTCAGGGAGCTACCAAGTGACAGGGTTAGGCTTTGAACCTAGATCTCTCTAGCATTGCAAGTAAGGCTTACAAGGACCTGGTTACCAGATACATATGGCCCAGAGCACTGATCCCGCAGCCTGGCTGGGCCTGGGCACTGAACTTCCTTTAATGTGGTTTCTGAGATGTCCTCATTTGGCTTCTGAAATTATAATAGGTTACACCATCTCAGTCCAAACAGAACAGAGTTTCCTTCACCAGAACACAGGTTTCTGCGGACAGGGGGGCTGCTCCTCTCTTTCATTCCCTACTGCCAGCCCCCCTCAGCCCTTCCTGCACAACCCCTGTCACAGAGTAAGAGTTCAGTAAATATTGACTGAATAATGGATGAAGGAGTAAATAGATGGTAACGCTTCCCTAAATTATAACATACTTTTAAAGAAATCCTATCTCATATGTTTCAAGTACTCATAGCAACTAGCTAACATATAAATTCCTGAGGGGACCTGCTTTAACACAAAAAGATGAGCGTAATTTGTAATTAGCATATCAAGCACATTAGAAGCAATAGAATTCCCCTCCAGTTCTTGTTTATATTTCTTGTTAGCTTCGTAAACACTTTCTCCAGTCAGAACAAACAGACTTCCATCCAGTCCTCATCAAATGATGATTCTTTTTCTTTCTTTCTTTCTTTCTTTTTTTTTTAGTAGGCTCCATATGCAGCATTGGAGCCCAACACAGGGCCCAGAGATCAAGACCTGAGCCAAGATCAAGAGTCAGATGCTTAACCAACTGAGCCATCCATATGCCCCCAACCAAATGATTCTAAGTGCTCACTTACCAGTGTGCTGGCAGAGGTCATTTTTCACAGTGGACCAAGGATGTCTTCTCCAGCTCCCCAGGGTCAAGGTCAAGCACTACCTTGTCATCTGTTGTGCCTCCCCCAAGCCAGATACATGGGAATGATTCCAGCACCTTTGCACACTCCTGAGTGGGAGGAATTCAAACTAAGTTTTCTGTGATTTGTCACAGCATAAAACACCTCTGTTTCCTGCTGTGGGAATTCCCCATATCTCCCTGCATCTGGAGAAAATGAGCAGATTGGCCTGGTGGGGACCCAGGCTAGCAGAGTGGTTGTCAGCCTATGCCTTGTCATGGTGGGGTGGGCTCATGGCAGAGAAGAGGGCGGGCCTTTACCGGGTTCAGGGGGTTGGCCTGAACACCACTCCCCCAAGTCAGAGGTTTCAGGCACTGGGAGAAAGGCAGGAAGGGGAGGGAGAAGAGATTGGGGGTGAGAGACCCAGGACCCAGACTATATGGCCATGGAAAAGTGTTACAAATGCTATGAGCATATCATCATCCACCTATAAAATGAGGCTGACTGATAATATTTTACTCACGGGGAGGATGACGTGGGAGCGAGTAACCATCGTATCTGGTCATTTCTGGATTTTGATTTGAAAACTATGATTTTGATTTAAAACTATGCTTTTAGCTGCCTCAGCTTTTCCTCCCAACCCGGTTTGTAAGAACACGTCCTAAGTACTGATTTCTAGTTTTTCAACCTTGTCTTATAGGAACTTCTCAACTTGACCTTCTCATGTAACTTCAACCCGATGCAGCCCCATGCCCTCCCTGTCACGTCCCTGTCACTGCCCTGGGTAAGACAGTGAGGAGTGCACCACGCCAGCTCTGAGACTGTTCAGGCTGGGCTTGGATCCCGGCTCAGGCACCCACGGCCTGGATGACCTGAGCCACAGGATTTCACCTCTCTGGGCCTTCAGTTCCTCAGTGGGGAACTGACAAAAATAATCCCCATGCGTCCATCCATCCATCCATCCATCCATTCTTGCAACATTTATGGATTGTTTGCTCTATGCTAAGAGTGGCCCTAAGTGCCAGCCCATAATTCTGATCTGCCTCCAGGGGGCTTAAGTTCTAGTGGAGGATGACAAAACATAAGAAACATCACAAAGAAATAAAAATATATATTATATACACAGAGTTCATATACATATAACACGTAGTAGGGATGTGTGTGTGTGTGTGTGTGTGTGTGTGTGTGTGTGTGTATACATATACATTGCCATAACTACCAAGGAAGGAAGAAGAAAAACAGAGAAGGGGATCTGGAGTGCTATGAAGAGCTACAATTTGGGCCCCTCTCAGAAGGTGGCTTATGTGAGTACAGACCTGAAGGATGAAGAGGGCCAGCCATGCTGACATTTAGGGTAAAACATTCCAGGCAGAGGAACAGCAAGTGCAAAGGCCCTGAGCTGGAGTGAGATTGAGACTGAAGTGTGTAGTGAAGTGGGACCACAGAACAGAGGCCAGCGTGGAGGTACAGAGCTGAGCATAGAAGATGAAGGCAGAGCCACGTGAAGTGAGGCGACCTCACAACATTTTTATTGAGGATTAAATGAAATAACATGCCTATGAATGTGCCAAGCACACAGCAGGCATTCAATTAAGAATTCCATTTTCCCTCTCATGGGGCAAAATAATTAAAAAACCTAGCCCTCGGGAAATCGAAGCAAGCTTCTGGGGCCCTAACTCCTTTCCCACTGGGGTCTCAGCCACTCTGCGCAATTTGCCCAGTGGTGGCCGGCCCTCACCTGCCTTCCTCCGTGGCGGCCACTCCCACTTTGACTCCAGCCGACCTTCTGGCTCACCTTCCGTGCCGCCCCATCCCAGAGCTGCTCGGTCCCCACTCAGCCTCCACAGCAGCCCCTTGCAGTCTCAGCACTGTCTTCCCTGGCAAGTGTGACACTGTGATTTAAATGCCACATGTTATGGGGATTTGTTTCCCCTGTGCAGGCTCCCCGGTGTAACCTAAGGCTATCTCTGGGCAGACAGAGTCAAAACTGACTTGAACTGTAGAGACTCAGCGGATATCAGAGAATCACTTGGTGGTATGGGGCGGGGGGCGTCCCCACCCCACCCATGGTGGAATTCAGTGCTCAGAATACCTTTTAGCCTGAAAGTGGAGATGCTGGTAATGCCATTTTGACACGAGCCGTGCTCAGGGATGGGGTTGGAACCAATGTGCAGCCATGGTATCTGCTCTACCCAAAATTTGATTAAGGATAATGAGGAGGAGGGAGTCATGTCAAAATGTCTCTAGCACTGGAGACCAGCAAGGCTGCCCCTAAATGGCTGAACTGAAAGGTCACTGCCCTTCTGAATACACCTCCGTTCTCCTGAGCCATCTGCACTCACACACTACTCAGTTCTCCCATCCATCTGACAGACCACAGTCTATACTCGGAGCAAGGCAATCACGACAGATGGACCGTCTGGAAACAAAGAGAGACAGTGGAGCATAAAGGAATGTTTGTTAATTTTCAGAACTGAGTAACTATTAGCTCTCTTAACCCTCATAACAACCCTGTGAAGCAGATCCCCTTCATACTCCCACTTAACAGAGAAAAGCACTGAGGATCAAAGAAGTTAACTGATGAGCGGGGAATCACACAGCCAGGAAGTAGCAGCGTTGGGGCTCCAGCCGGCTCTGTCTGCTCCCATAAGGCTTACTTGCATGGAGCCACCTCTCTGCAGGAAAACACTGAAAGGTGTCGACCTAGCTCACAAGCCTTCAAGCATCTACTCCTCTCATCCCAGAACTAAGCTAGAGCTCTGGAGAGCTTCAGGAAATCAATAAATCAAGTACTGATTGAGTGTCAGCTCTGTGCTCAGAGCTAGGGGATTTATAAGGAAAATGCTCTGTCTGTTGCACTTAATGGGCTCTAGAAAAGCCACAGGCACGGAGTGGAGATGAGGAAGTCGGGGGGACACATGTACAGGAGACACCAGGGAGGTCCTCTCGTTGAGCTTCCACAGGAGCTGGCTTCTGGTGGTGACAGATGAGGCGGAGGGAAGTGAGCTGGAGCACAAATGCAGGGATGAGAACACCGTGTAGGGTGTGACGGCAGTGAGGGAAGCACTCGTGCTGATCCCAAGGAACAGTGCACAGAGTTGCCTGCAGGAAAGAGCAAGTGTGGCAGGCACCCTGGTTTGAGGACACACTGTAGCTGAGCCAAGCACTGTGGTATCTATCTTGTCAAACTCACCGCAGGGCAGACAAGTAGTTTGCATTATTCTTCCTAGAAGAGGAGACAGCAAAGGCTCCCAGTGCCGAAGGGACTTGCTGAGGTTCTAGCGGACTCCGACTAAGCAAATCCTGGTGCAAACTCACATGTCCCCACTTCAGGTCCTCAGGCCTCAGGTGGCATAGCACTGTAGGAGACCAGACAATGTGTGGGGGCTGGGGAGGTGAGACACAGAGGAGAGAGGGGCTGCTGATTTCCTGTTATAATCTGTGAGAGGCCAGGAACCTTTGAAAGTCAGAATAAAAAACCCTTCCTGCAGGGGACTAAGAGGAAAAGAAAAAGAAAATGTTTAAAAAGTGGGCAAAAAAAGAAAATAAAGGGAGGAAGATAGAGAAGAAAAAGGAGGAAGATGAAAACAAAGATGGAAGAAGACAGAAGAGAAGAAGCAGAAGGTAAAAAGGCTGAGTGGGGGGGCGGGGTGACATGAGATGGGTACCCTTGCACTTGAGTGATGCACAGGGAAACCCTATGTCCTTGCCCTGAGGCACACTCAACACCAGGTGGCACCAGTGAGCCTGTCCTTGTCCCCAGTGAAGCCTCTAGAGCTGGGGTTGTGACTCCAGTTCACCCGCTGATAGGACAAAAAATGGTGGGCACAAGCTTTTGATTTTGATGAAATCCCAAAAGTTTATTTTCGCTTGCCTTTGGAGACATATCTTGAAAGAATAAACTTTTGGGACTTCATCAAAATCAAAACCTTCTGCACAGCAAAGGGAAAAATCAAAAAAACAAAGAGGCAACCCACGGAATGGGAGAAGATATTTGCAAATGACAGTACAGACAAAAGGTTGATATCCAGGATCTATAATGAACTCCTCAAACTCAACACACACGAAACAGGCAAACATATCAAAAAATGGGCAGAAGATATGAACAGACACTTCTCCAATCAAGACATAAAAATGGCTATCAGACACATGAAAAAATGTTCATTATCATTAGCCCTCAGGGAGATTCAAATTAAAACCACATTGAGATAATACTTTACACCAGTTAGAATGGCCAAAATTAACAAAACAGGAAACAACATGTGTTGGAGAGGATGTGGAGAAAGGGGAACCCTCTTACACTGTTGGTGGGAATGCAAGTTGGTGCAGCCTCTGGAGAACAGTGTGGAGATTCCTCAAGAAATTAAAAATAGAGCTTCCCTATGACCCTGCAGTTGCACTCCTGGGTATTTACCCCAAGGATACAGATGTCGTGAAAAGAAGGGCCATCTCTACCCCAATGTTTATAGCAGCAATGGCCACGGTTGCCAAACTATGGAAAGAACCAAGATGCCCTTCAACAGACGAATGGATAAGGAAGATGTGGTCCATATACACTATGGAGTATTATGCCTCCATCAGAAAGGATGAATACCCAACTTTTGTAGCAACATGGATGGGACTGGAAGAGATTATGCTAGTGAAATAAGTCAAGCAGAGAGAGTCAATTATCATCTGGTTTCACTTATTTGTGGAGCATAACAAATATCGTGGAGGACAAGGGGTGTTAGAGAGGAGAAGGGAGTTGGGGTAAATTGGAAGGGGAGGTGAATCACGAGAGCCTATGGACTCTGAAAAACAATCTGAGGGGTTTGAAGTGGCAGGGGGCTGGGAGGTTGGGGTACCAGGTGGTGGGTATTATAGAGGGCACGGATTGCATGGAGCACTGGGTGTGGTGAAAAAATAATGAATACTGTTTTTCTGAAAATAAATAAATTGAAAAAAATGGTGGGCACAACAAGGAACTGGGGAGAGCTTTACCATATGGAATGAGATCCCAGCTATTGAAATTTCTCTGCCCTGAATGCTTATAGGATCCTATAAGGCTCCAAAGGAAAAAACTAGATTGCCCAAAGTACAGTTCTGGCTTCCTTCTAATAATCATGTGACCTTAGGTAAATCACCTTACCTCTGGGAGTCTTGGTTTCCTCATCTATAAACCTGTCTTATATGTGAAAAAGCCTGATGCAAGAAATAAAGAGTATTTCAACATAGTGGACACAGATTTCAAGGAGACCATGGGCAGAGATAAGACAAAGAAGAGAACAGAGATAGGCATGGAACAGACCACACACACACACAAAGCCATTTTTAAGGAGTCTGTACATTAAGGGAGATGGCTAGAAATTGGGGGTGGGGGAAAAATATGGAACAATCCTACGGCCTTCAAGGAAGAGAATGGGAGGGGGGTTTGGAAAGCATCAAGAATAAGCATGTGCACACACACACATGCACACACAAAAACACAAACTCAGTTATTTAAACCGCGAAAGTAGGAGAAAAGAATCTAAGCAGGAAAGAATGCTCAAGAGTTGAGAACTGCTCAGAATGGCTAAAATTAACAAGTCAGGAAACAGCAGATGTTGGTGAGGATGCAGAGAAAGGGGAGACCTCCTACACTGTTGGTGGGAATGCAAAATGGTGCAGCACTCTGGAAAACAGCATGGAGGTTCCTCAAAAAGTTGAAAATAGAGCTACCTTATGACCAGCAATTGCACTACTGGGTATTTACCCCCCAAATACAAACGTACTAATCTGAAAAGGCACATGCACCCCAATGTTTATAGCAGCAATGTCCACAATAGCCAAACTGTGGAAAGAACCTAGATGTCCATCAACAGATGAATGGATAAAGAAGATGTGGTGTGTATATATATACAATGGAATACTATGCAGCCATCAAAAGAAATGAAATCTTGCCATTTGCAACAATGTGGATGGAACTAGAGGGTATTATGCTGAGTGAAATAAGTCAATCAGAGAAAGACAATTATCATATGATCTCCCTGGTATGAGGAATTTGAGAAAAAAGACAGAGGAGCATAGGGGAAGGGAGGGAAAAAATGAAAGAAGATGAAACTAGAGAGGGAGACTCTTAATATCAGGAAACAGAGGGTTGCTAGAGAGGAAAGGAGTGGGAGGGATGGGTGGCCGTGATGGACATTGGGGAGTGTATGTGCTATGGTCAGTGCTGTGTATTGTATAAGACTGATGAATCACAGACCTGTGCCCTTGAAACAAATAATACATTATATGTTAATAAAAAATAAAAAGAGTTGAGGACTGCAAAGTAAGGACTTGATTTGGTCCCGTTTGAGGACCCTTCCTACAATACACTTGTCTCTCAAAGTAAAGTAAGACTTGTTCCTAATACAGTGCTAAATATGAACTCAACATTCATCCCCCTTCCCTCCAAGAAGAACCCCTTCTTGGGTGAAGACAAAAGTTAAACTTTCTATTTGTTTGAACCTAACTCATCACTTCAACAACAATGACAACAAAAACAAAAGAGTTCCTTCCCAACTTCTGACCCCATTATGTGATATCTGGAGCCTGAAATCTCACTGCACATTAGACTTTTGGCTTAAAATTAAAAAAAAAAGTTTTTTGCATTTTTAAAAATAAAATTTTTAAATCTCCTAATAGTTTTTACTCAATACATTAAAATCAGCAGATGTATTTTTACCTATATAATGAAATAGTTACCAAAGTAACCGACACTATCAACTGAGAAAAAGAAGAATCCCAAATTCAGATCCTAAGTCATTGTTCAGTTGAAGAGTCCTCTCTGCATTCCACTTCCTCTGAGATCTTCTTGTCAGCCCTTTAACCTTTTCTGTCAAAGTCCCCAAGTCCTTTTCCTAAGAGTACCATGTTTCAAGGGGCCCTCACTGGGCTGGAAACTGAGTTCTGAGGCAGAGGGAAGGATGGCTTCATTCTGGGACAGGCCTGGAAGAGAATCAGGCAGGCTGCCAAGACCCAGGGATACAGAAGTTCAGAACAGCTTCCTATGCAGCCAACAGGCACAAGGGCACCCCAACAAAGAGCTAGGTATACTCTGCTTGGGAAGGTTGGCTTGTCTCCAGTCATTACCATGAAGCTCAGCTATGTTTTTAGCACCAGAAGCTTCCATGATAGGATGTGGTGGAAAGTTTATGGAACCAGAAGTCAGGACTCTCCAAGTTTTAATTCCTTGTTTGTCTCAGAACAGCTGTATTGATTTTAGGCAAAACCTCCTTCTCAGAAGGCTCTGGTATTGCCATGTTTAGAATGAAAGATTAGTCTGATTCAGAAGATTCTGAAATTTTTTTTAATCATGAAGGACCTCTTATTCTCACCAACCCCCACAAAATCTCATGTCTCAAGATTTTAGCTTGCAAGCAAAGTGTACCAATTATATAATAATGTATTTTTAGTTTTATAAATCAAAAGCAGCTAAAACTGGGTTTGTTTAATTTGAATATTGGAATGACATCACTCTCCTATAAGTCAACACATGAGAGGTCTATGATGACCCAATAGTCAATCAAACCTCTGATCAGTATGAGATAACCAGGGTGACCAAATTCTTCTGAGGTCTCTCCAAAGTCAAGACTGTCCACAATGACTACTTATTGAATGGATGAGGGGATGAGTGAATAAATGAATGAGCAAAGGAACAAATGAAGTAACAGGTTGTGTGATCTGCCACCAGAATGAGCTAGAGATCTCTATCTCTGTGTTCTTGTCTGGATGGGCCCAGGGAAGCTGTGCTGGGAACCAAAATCCCATGACTCTGTGCCTCCATGAAGTAGCTTTTTTGCTTCTGGAAGGTTGCCCCATACCACAAGCTAATCTGGTTCTTGACTCTCCTTCATAGTCCCAGGATCACAATTGCTGTAATTCTGTGCCTTTGCGTTCCTCGCCGACATCTTACAAGAAGAGCTGCTTAAGCCACTTTTCCTCTCTCCGGGTCTCCCGCACTGATCTCACCCAGTCTTGCCCCCCATCCCTCCTGTGACTGTGCTTCTTGCAAATCCAAGCACTGTGGGCTCCTTTGAAGAATGAGCATGTGGCTGCGGTTATATCCCAGGTGATGCCAACTCATTATTCTCCCTCACATTATTAGTGCTTGGGCTCAGGTTGATGTGTTTCTGATTAATGAGGCGTTTGTTCTGCACCACAAAACAATTGAAGAATACCCTTCTCATTCCAATGAATTGTGTTACAAAGTTAATTATGAGATGACCTTCCCTGGTTCCAGGCAGAGGAGACCAGGTGTCCAAGCCTCCCCTGACAATGGACTTCCAGAAATCTGGGCAGAAGAAATCAAAGCCAAGGGCCACCTAAGACCTGAGTCTGACTTTCAGTGCCTCAGATCTCATGTTGCTGCATGATCTCTGCCCTGGAATCAGAGGCCACTATCTCCTTCTTCTCTGTCCCTTTGCTTCCCTGTCACCCCTCCTCCTGTGTGGCAGCACAACAGAAGAGAAAGAGTGGCCTCACCTTCTGACAGATCTACATTCAAAACCTTTGTGACCTTTAGAACATCATTTAAGGTCTCCGAGTTCTTACGTCAGTCAAAACTGAAAACAATACCCACAACACTGCCCTGTGGCCGGAGTTTTAGACTAAGACATAGGCCGTCGGGAGTGCAGCACGTGGCACCTGGCAGGACCCTCTTCCTGACCGTCCTTCTTCTCGCTGGACCTGGCTGAGAGCTCTCATGGCAGGGAAGCTTTGTCGGTTTCACTATGCTCAGTCTCCCACCCATCCTGAGCCAAGAAGGCAGGGGACTCTGGTCTGTGCAGACCACAGAAGTGAGCCAGGGCAAGAGCTAGCAGACAATCGTAAGGCCATAACCTGGCTGCCACAGCACGAAGTGAACATCTGGGAAGTGCCTTCCTTCTGAGGGCCACAGGATACGGCTCTCGAGCACTCACAGAAAGATGGCTCCATGTTCCCTAAACAAAGGTTTGGCCAAAGATCATTAAACTCTGTGCTGTTGGCCCACCTGAGGCTTGGGGGAAGGGTGGGAAGGGTTTTCTTTAGGGTTAGGATCTGGGGCAGTAGGATCAGTCTAGCAGAGAAGACCCGACCTCATGTTTATGGAGACAACTCCCTAGAGGAGCTTTCTAGAAACAAATGCTGTCACAACATGGGTTCAAGGGAACTAATGCTGGTGAGTCCTCTATGAGCCAGGCAATGGGCCATGCACCCCACCCACTTCGTCCTTACCTTACCGTAATCGTGTTCCCTCTTGGAGGAATGATTTTTCTCATTTGGCAGATGCGGCGTCACAGTACCAAAGAAGTTAAGTCATTTTCCCAAGCCACACAGCCGTCAGGTCAGGATTCAAACTCTGCAACTGTTTCTTGGAATTCTCCTTGGAGCTATGCATTTCTCAGAGACCCCATCACCTCACTCCTAGTGATGCTGGAACTCCTCCTCCACCCGTGTCTGATGCAGCAACATCGAAGGGTTCTCTGCCTCCCCTTTGCTTTTCCATTATGCAGAAACACTAAGGGATGCATGAAAAACTCTAACTATTGAACCACAGGGCCAGAAGCCTAAGAGAGCCTACGGCTGTTAAGAGAAATCACAGGCGTAGACAAAGTACAAAGTACCAGGCTTGGGCAGAATTGCAGGCCAAAGACTCCAAGACTAACCGGCAAAAGTCATCTGAGAGTTCATGTTGAGATCAGAGGGGCTAGCAGTTGGGAAGAGGAGGTGAAAAGCCAGATGTGAAGGACTGGGGGTGGGGATGGAATGTTCCCACGGTTGTGCAAGTTCGGAGAATGGCAATGCGTAGTGAGCAGGGGCTCGGGTTCCAGGGAAGACAGAATCTAGGCTCCCCATCTTGCCAGCCTATATAGTCCAGAGAGTTATTTAACTTTGTTAAACATTAGTTTCTCCATTGGTGAAATACAGAGGGTTCTGGTCCCTATCTAATCGTGAGGATTCAAAGATATCCTGCCTTAAAATGCTCAGCACAGAACCTGGTGCATGGGAAGAACCCAGTATGTAGGCTGAGATGATGATTTCCAGAAAAAGGTTGTGGCTGATAGGCAGCAGCCAAGGATGGGAAAATCTGCATGCCTGAGTGGGGGTGAAATGAATTCAGGTACACTGCAACATACTTCTGATCCTAAGGGGCCCGGGGGTGGGAATAAAGTCTTGGACAGAACAGAAGTCTGTCCTCTGGGATACTGGTTCCTTTAGTAACCTGGTGGCCAACACGGTGGGGGGTAGGGGGGTAGTTTGCTAGCCTTACCCTATACCCTTCCTCTGCCCCAGACGCATTTTCCTCTGTAATGCTGGGGCTCACCCTGACACCAGTGGTATGAACACTCTGTTCAAGTGGAAAACCTGAGCACTAGATCTAGTGACAGACCCTGGGCAGTGGGCCTCGGCGGAGTGGCTAGAAGGGAGGCCAGATGTTGGCGATGCTGATGGATACAGCCTGCTGCTTTCCCCACCTCCGGGCCCACTCACTCGGGATCCATAGAGCATCACGGATAGATTTCTCATGTCCTCTCTTCCAACTGCCTCCAAGCCCCCAGCTTCGGAGGGAGGCAGGGATTTGTTGAGGCACATTCATCAAACCAGTGGAATCACTTCTGTTCATTTCTGATTGGATTCATAAATTTGTTTTGCCACAGTCATCTCATGCCGAGAGTTGACAAGCTCTTCCTGAATTCATGAATTTGGAAGGAAATGAACCAAAGGGACTGAAGAGCCCAATTTTGAACTGAGCAGTGGTATGTGTGTCTGCAACTTTCATTAACAATTTCAGAAGAAGGATTACAGAGCTGTGAAAAGGACCAGCACATTGTTGAATTGGAACATCTGCACTAGGCATTAACCCATTTCAAAAATCTTACACAGAAATAAGCAAGCATGCAACCAGAGACTTCTACCTATCTTTCTACTCTGTTTGCATAGCCATCTATTTAACCAAGTAAACTAATGAATTTCATTCATCCATTTAGCAAATATTTATTGTGATCTGTCCTACATTAGACACTGTTTTTGGTGCTGGCAGTACATGAGCAAAAAACCACAAAAATCCCTCCCCTTCAGTTGGATTAGAATAAGTGGAGCTTACATTTCTGAGTAGGGAAAGGAAAATGTGTCTGTCTATGCACCTGCCTGTCTGATTCTCAGATGTCCTCACCAATTTTTTACCCTTTCTAGAAGTTACCACCACTGTTGGTCCTTTCTTGTATGGTATACTGGATTCCACGGAGTCAGATGGCGCTAAACCTCAGCGCCTTCAAATTTCCTGGGATGCTTGTTAAGTACAGAGATTTAAAGGACTGAGCCCAGTACTAGCACACCAGAATTTCCAAGTGTAGAATCCCACAAGCCTTTCGTTTTGCTCTGCCCCAAGCATCTTCTAAGAGGTAGAAACCAGTACAAGATGGACATTTAGGAAACAATGGGGTGGTGAAAAGTCCAGAGACTTTAGAAACATAGTCATGGATATGAATCCTAGTCTGTCTTCTGTTGACAGTGTAACTAGAAGCAAGTCACATGTTTCCAAGTCTCAATTTCTGCATCTGTAAAGTGGGGGCAATAATGCCTATATGATGGTAGAGTTGAATAAACTAAATGATGCCACACGTTTCATGCAGTCAACCCACCATCAGCACATGGTAGGCACTTGTAAGTTCCTTCTTAATATTAGCTAGGGAAAAAAAAAAAAAAGCTTTTCTGTTATATCTTAATTGGGAAATATTTTATCATTTGTGCATGGGTACGTGTGTGTGTGTGCGCGCGTGACAAAGAGAGTATGTGTGATTGTAGCTAAGTGGGCCTGTTTATTCACCTGATTGGTAAGGAAACAGCACAAAAGATGCTCACACTCTGATTTCATATTTCTTGAATATCTACCAAGTGGTTTCTGCTAAAATCTGAATACTGACTCAGTATCAGCCAGTACCCAAAATATTTTAATAAAAATCAGAACTTTGGGGATTAGCTGGTAGTGTTAACATCTGACCACTAATTAAAACGGTTCATTTCTCTGTATCATTTTAGTTCTTAGCCAATTACTTTGATTAGCATTAAATTTAATAATATGAACATCATGCATTTGTATGTTACTTTATAATTTTTTGAAATATATTCACATATCTTTGGATCCTCACAATTACCCTGGGAATTAATCAAGGCAGATATAATTATTCTAATGCTACAGAAGAAAATACTGAAATCTGTAGAGGTAACATAATATGCCCAAGTTCCACTGAGTTAGAGACAAAGCTTGGACTAGAACCCAGACTAGCCTAGGGCCATTGTTCATACCGGATATGGACTGCCAGGGCTCTAGACCCTATAATGAAGACGGATCCTATCTGCTGAGTGGGCTTCTGGTTTTACTCAGAGTGCTGAGCGCCTATAGGCCACTAGAGCCCATAACTTTCCTATTTCAATCACTGGGCACTAAATCCAGAACTTTAAGCCAAAGAAGTATGGGTCATTGGGAAAATCAATGAATACTTGCTTAGGAAGAAGTATCCCTAGAGTGACCCTAGCAGACCACTCTCATGAACAGGCTGCATTTCAAAGGCTGAAAGAGGCAGGTATCGGTTGAAAAGACACGATTTTTTTGCTGCTTTTTTCAAAAGAATTGTTTTAGGAGTCAGTAAAATCATCTCATAGAGATGATAACTATGATACAGATTAATTAGCATATTATACATCCAAAGATATATGTTAGTATACATACTATCAGTTGGAGAGATGGTCCAGTCAACCTTGTTGGTCTTTGAGCTCTTCTCTTTGCTCAAAGGTAATTCCTTGGTGGGTAGCCTGGCCAGCTATGTATCTGTCCAGACCTCAGAAGGGCCATGTGTGTGCTGGAAATGGACATCAGGTGGAGGGGCACAGTGACCAGAGGCTCATCCAAAGCCAAAGAGATGGGAACAGGTGGAGACTGGGCACAGAGCAGAAAGCACTGACAGTAGATGAAGTCTACCTTCCTAGGGAAATACAAGTGGGCTGGGGAAAGTCAAAGAAACTTGAAGAGAAAGGGAGGGTAAGTGCAAATAGAAACTGGGATGAGAGAAGGAACGCAGGCTAAGGAAACTAAATCTTTAGTAGAAAGATTAGGAAAGAAAGAGAAGAGAAGGAAAAAACTGAGAAAGAGAAAGAGAGGAGGGTCACTGATGGAAAGTCTGGAAGGAAGAGAGATTCTAAAAAGAAGAGAGAATCTGCGAGCAAGGGAGAAGAAAAAACCCAGGAGGACACCAAGGCAGGAGATATAGGACTCCAAGGTTCTCGAATAAGGTTTACTAGTTTACTACTCACCCACTCTGCGACAGTTAGCAGGTAATCCCTTATTACCCACCCCCAATCCCCCGGGCCTCCCTGTTTAGGACAATGTTAACTTACCACCTCATGGGCTTGGGGCAAATTCAATGAGAACATGAACTTATGGGGTGTGTTTCAGGGTTCCCCCAGTTGAGGGCTCGAGGGACAGGACCCCGGGTAAGGAAGACTGAAAAACCAACTGAGGGTTGGGGCGAGGGCTTAGGGACATGGCAGGCCCAATCTTCCAGTGCTGGGGAGGGTACCCCAGGAGGCTGAGTAGCAGGAGGAGTTGGCCTCACTTGTGCCTGACTCACCGAGGGCTTTCTCCCAGGGTTCGAGCCGCAACAACTCAGGTTCAAGCATCAAATACCATGCCTACCAGGACAGATGTTCTATAATGAAATCTCCCTTTTGCCTCTTGATCTCAATGTCCCAAGTAAACTCTTTGCTTTCTAGCATCAAAAATAAAGCTAGCAGGAGGAGAAGCAGGGATGGGAATGAAGATGAACGAAATGCAGTTTTTACCTCCTGAACATCCAAAATCCAAAAGAGAAGAAACATCCATGTGCTATGATGTGTTGAGTGCTATACCAAGGGCAGCTTTTGCAACTGCAGAAGTCACAGAGAGCTCCCAAAGGAGATCTGGAGGAAAAGAAGTTTTCCAAAGGGAGAAGGGGCAGGTGGGCTTTTTACCCACAGTAAATGATGTGCGTAAAGGACAACCAACAGGGTGTGTGTGATGAGAAAGTGGTCACATGGAAGGAGGGTGGGGGCTGGAGACCAGCGGCAATCAGATACTGAAGGGTAGTGTGTGCAAGATGGTGAAGCTGTATTTTATTTGCGAAGCCACCCGGATCCACTGGGGAATTTTAAATAAGAGTGATACACTTGGGCTTGAAATGGTCCTGGAGCTCTGTGGATTAGAAGCAGCCAAGCCCGCATGCAGAGACACTGGCCATTCTGCTCATCCAGGAGAGACTCTGAGAAAAGGCAGTCACTTGCAGTGGGACTGGGGAAGACAGCAAAGATCTGAGTGAGGCAAAACTATGACATACATTCACAAAATCCCCATGGAGAGGAACCAGAGGACCCTCGTCTCTCCCTGAGAAGCTTCCAAATGGTAGGTAATCCTCTGTCCCAATCTTTCGATCACTGCTACTCCCTTCAGATGATTCTTCCTTTCTTGAGATAAGACCAAAAATGAGTTCTTTATTTATCAACATTTGGCTAATACTGTATTTATTAAACCATTTAAAGAAGTCACTGTATATCTTAGTTGTTTGTTTTTAGGTATGTTGCATAATTCATTAGCAGCAAATGCTTGGAGGATGAAGCTTTTACAGACTCAAGAGAAATGCACTAGGATAAAGAATCAGATCGTTCTTGGAACTAGAAGCTTCTGCCCAACCTCCTCGACTGGGCCTCTGAAGCCAGACATGTCTATAGAATATATCTTCATAACCCACCCACCAACCCATTCCCATTATACATGCACAGTGAACTTCTAAATAAGGTTTTCTGGATGGTCTCTGGTGATACCTGAAACAACCTGCGCCATCCAGTGTGCTCATTCAGTTACCATTGGGGATGTTCAGTGAGATGAGAAGGGTCAAGGGGACATGATGTTTCCTGACAATTCTCATCCTGTGAAAGAAACAGGAGCGCAGCCTTGCTCCAGGGGGTCCCCAAAGACAAAACAACAATCAGTGGGTAGAAGTGCCCTCAGGGGCAGCTTTTAGCTCATCCTCAGACTGATGGGGGAAGAAGGCATCTGCCAGGCAGGAAATGGATGGCGCCACCTGCAGGACAGACTGTACCTTTATTGAGGACTTAACTGCATTCCAGGTACTATGCTAGGACTCTCCTAGCCTTTTTCTCTTGGCAATCCCACACCTCCACTGGGGCTTAGAGCAGTTATCCCCACTTCACAGATGAGATATCTAACCCTCCCAGGAGACAAAGGACTTGCCCACGGTTGCACAGCAGATAACTGACAGATCTAGGATTCAAGTCCACCCTGAGACCCCATACTGAGGTGGTCCCTGGTGCTTCCCAGCTAAGTGTATGGGTGGCCTGACCCTAGAACTCTGCAGCCAGAGACAGAGTGACCAAACATCTGGGAAGCTCTAGAAGGGAGTTAGCTTTGGACAGGACAGCCGGCCCAGATGAGCCACAGCTTCCTGCTTCTCAAACAGCAAAATGAAACTGCAATGAACACAGCCTGGAGGCCCGAAACATAGGGTTGGTGGACAGGGACGTTACCTGCGACCTAAGTGACGTCTTCCCTTAAAAACAGAAAGAAAGGAAGAGCACAAGGGGAAGCAAATACCTATTTTAGAGAACATTTTCCATCACCAAAAGTTCTGTTTTAGGTATTCTTCTTGCATGTTTTCAGGCTGAAACCTATTTGCAAATTATTTTCTCACTTTTTTTTTTTCCACATGAAATGTACCCTCGATTATATGACAAGAAATTATATGGTGCTAATAATTTATTTAAAACCAGATCCATGTCTCACATTCATCCCGTGTTGTGAAATCAAGTAGATGCAGAAGGGGATTTTTTTCCCCTGAACTTTCTGACCACCTCTATTGTGGCAGAGAGAGTAATAGCAGGTATGGAGGGTGCCAATTATGTGGTGATGTACAAACCCGCTGCAGAAAAATCTATATGATATTTTAATGCTAGTCAAACAGAACGATGAAGTTTAAATTAGCTTGAAGCTACTAAAAATTCTAACTATGGCTCTGCCTTTATTGTATGGGAGGGTGAAAAATAGCTTTGCAGAAAAATACATGCCTATCTTCTCTGTGGATGGGCTGCCTGGGGCTTCTTTCTCTTGCTGACGCGCCAGGCTCCATTTCCTTTGTTTGTTCGCTCCATTTTTTTTTTTTTTTCCATCTTTCCTCTCCTTTCATTCCCTGTCCCACTCAGTTTTCTTGCTGACCACCCACCCTTTCCTCCTTCGGTCATCTTATCCTCTTCTTCCTTTTATATTAATTCATTTCTCAGGTTTACAAGCTCATAGAATCCAAGAACGGTAGAGTCAGAGCTCTGGTTTTAAGAGGTGGGGGCACTTTGGGGGAAAAGTTCGAATCCAACAGCCTCTTGGTACAGATGGTGGAGAGAGGGCCCGTGAGAGAGGACCCAGCTTGCTCAAGGCCCCCCAGTCATTTTGAAAGGGACTCATCTGAGCAGGGAGTGAGTCACAAAAGCAGAGAGTTTGGATTAGGATGAGAAACCAGAATTCTCACCTCCACAGACTCTGTCCATTATGAAGAAAACCCTGGTGTAATAATCACATTTCCAGAAGACTTCTTTTCTTTAAAAAAAAAAGAAAAAATGTCATAGAACTCATCCAAACCTTGGGCAGCCCTGTCAGAAGGTGAGGTAGGTAGGAAGAGCTCTATTACATGAGTGACAAAACAGAGCAGGGCAGAGGAATAATGTTTAATAAATACTTCCTGTGGGTCAGGCACTTTCACATGATATGTAATTCTCAGTCAGTCTGGCCATTAAGTATTTATAACACTGTTCTATAGACAGGAACCTGAGGTTCAGAAAAATTGACTGGTCACACAACTATAGGGTGAACGGCAATCAAGCCTTGACAAAAGTCCGTGTCGTCTGGGAGAGGAGGTGAGGCCCTTCACGTGTTGCAACATGCCTGTGGGTGAATCGGGACTGGAGATCCAGTCTTCTAGCCTGGAGAACTTTCCAGAGTTTCTCGGGAAATAAGCTCCGGGGCTTGGCATGGCCTCACCAAGGGATGACAGACTTAGCATTGATTCCTTATTGATACTGACCCTCATGACCTGCAGGACAGAGCCGAGAAGCAAGGGCAGAAAGGTCAAGTTGAACTTGGGAATTTGTGTATTGTTCACCTTGAAAAACGGACTGCATAAAGAGAAGGAGTAAGAATTAGGGTTTATATCATAAGCTTTGTTTTTTATTCTGGATGGTAGGGTTGTAGATGATTTCTTCTTCTTTTTTTTTCCTGGAAAATAACTGCATTATTGCTAAAGAGCTAGAAAAAGAGGTTCATATAAATGGTGAACATCACCCAGAATGCCACCACCAAGTGGTGATCCTTAATCATGGTTGCATGTCCACCTTCCCAGGCCCTTTTCCTTGGCCAGGAAACATATTATCTTCTACGTATTTTCCTATACTTCCCAAATTTTCCATACATTTTATGCATTTTTTTTACTATATTAAACATTTGTCATCAGAAGAATCATTTGGGGGCTAGAAGATGAAGAACTTTGGCATGGCAGGATCAGGTCCGTCTATCTATTTTCAAACGCTGCCTCTTTCCAAAAACGATTAGAGATGAAAAGATAAGACATGCAGACTTTTACTCCCTCAATGACTAGAACATACTGAAGACCTTCCAGCAGAAGTTACCAAGATTCCTGTAGACCATGTGCTCAAAATTCAGTGCTCAGACCCAGCACTGGGGACTTGTTAGGTATGCAAATTCTCAGGTCCCACCCAGACTTAGCCCAAGACTCTGAGAGTTGGGGACCCAGAAATCTAATCTCACAAGTCCTCCCATGATTCTGATGCACACTTGAGCTTGAGAGCTCCTACTCTACTCTCTCGCAGCATTAGAGAACACATTTGGCAGGAGGATTCAGTGGTAAGAGGAGAAGCCCGCATTGTCCCCACCATGAGGTCCGAAGAAGGGCTGAAGGTTCATGGGAATCCTCACTCCCAGGAAGTTTTAAGCAGAAGAATGGCTGTTAGAAGCCCAATTCTGCACACCCAACGTCTGGGTTTGGTTCAGCTGATAGTCCCGAGCCCCTGAAACATCACCTGCAATCTGAATTTATGGATGACCCCAACACGACTTACAAGTCAATTATTTTTTGCATCAATGTAAATCTTCCTCCTAACAAGGCAAGTTAGGTTTTCAATAAATTCATTTTAAAACTTGGGTTTTCCTAGTAATTTCTAAATAGAAGTGCTTGCTTTTTTGTTTATCTTAATATTAAAAAAAAAAAAATACTTAAAACCTTTCCCAGCTTGTCATTCAATAGCCGCATGTTCTAGAAAGAGAATGTTTTTATGGATGCAGGCACTTTCTTCCTTTTATTGTTTTTCTTCAGTCCTCTAAACATGCAAGTGTCTGCACATCCATTTTGAGTCCTTCATTGGCTCTGATTTCGTGTTGAAGTTCACTTCCCAGGCCCCCTCCCCCAAGGTGAAAGATGACATTGTTCACCACGACGATTCCCTCAGGATGCTCCCACGTCATGCCTGCCAAGCCCCAATGACAAGATATAGGGGGCAGTTAGACTATTACATACTCTCCCTGCCACTTTCAATCAAGCCTAATGCAATCAGAAACACATGACTACATCAACACATCTCCTTTAATCAAATGTGATTAAGTCAGTCATTAGTTTTTCAAGACAAATAAAGGATACAAGTGCTGGTATTACAAACGTAACCGCCCCCCTTCTTAAGTGATTTGTTAGAAAGGAAGCCCCCTGCCTCCCACCCCCAGCACAGAACTTGGGACCTTCCGAGGTCTTTGTACTTCTCCTGCTGGTATGTATTATCATAAACCATCCTGGGTTTGTACGCACAGTTCCTTCTTCCCTGTCCCCTCTCACAAAGCCCCACGTTGTCAAGCAGAATTTGGCTTCAGCTTGATCAGGATGATTTCATTATCCCATTGTTACCATTATGACTTGGGCAATTAGTAGTTTATAAGTATAAATTTATGGCAATCTGTGATCCAGGCGCATTGGCAGTAGTCAGGGCATAATAAAAACCCAATCAATTTCTTTCATTTAATATGTAGGCTGTGACCCTAGTTTTGATTAGAACTCTTAGCTATTTCATCTTTAAATAAAAAAGAATGTCTGCAAGCAATTATATGGTGTGTTAATTGGATATTCCTTTTTATCTCTTATACTACTGAATGCATTGCTAACGAAATCCTTGTTTTCTCTTTCTGTCTCATTCTCAATGATACGTCTGCGCATCCCTCTCTCTGAAGGTTACGGTCTTTGTCTCCCTGCATCTTCGTCTCTTTCCCATTCTGTCCTTCTCCCTCTCCCTTGTGTATTCTCACTGGCCATCCACAGCTTGGCAAAAACAGCAGGTCTTCCCATCACCCCCACTGTGGTCTATATACCCTCCTCGCCATCAAGATACTGGGGCATTATGAAGCTGAGGTCACCAGACTGTCTAAACGGTCTAGCACAAGGCAGGTGTCCAATAATTGGTAAATGAATGAACGTGGCCACTGGTCTCCTGTGTGTTCACTTTCTGTTCCAGGACACTCTACAGAGGCAAGCTCTGCTTTTCTGGAGTCACATTTCCCTGATGGATCTATACCCTTGGGTCTACACTCTGAAAGGTGGCAGTACTCCGGGGTGAAGGTGGGGGGTCGAGAGGACTCTAGCCCTGCAGATGGGGGGCCCAGGTCCACCAGAGAAGAGACGGAGCTTCTTATCTCTAGTCTATGCAATATGCCCTTCATGGGATGATTGTGTAAGCTGGGATGAGCCAGTACCTCGAAAGTGGGTTCCATGATGCATGTGTCTAACTCCTTAAACAAATACTTCCGTGGCACTTAATATCCTTCAGTCACCCACAAACGCAATTCCCATCCTCTTCTCAGTGGAAACACATCAGAGAAAGTGTTTTTGTGGTTCTCTCTCTCCTACGCCTCCTTCCTTGAGCCTTCCAGCTTCCTTTCCAAGCTGTGGCCACCCTTCTGCAGGCCCTTGTTCAGAATCCTACAGTTTCCTTTAGAAGCCCTTATTTCCAGGATCCTAGGTTCTCCTTTTCTTCTGTTTTGCTCATTTGCTTCCACAAAGTACATTCTCCAGTAGCACCCTGAGAAACGGCATAGGGGAGGAAAAAAGTGTTTGAAACCTGCTTTGTCCGAAAATCCCTTTGTTCTCTCCTCATATACAATGATCATTTGGCTTGGTCAGGATTTGGAAGTCGGTTTTCCTCAGAATTTTCAAGGTATCCCCGCTGGTCCTCCAGCTCCCCATGCTGCTGTGGAGATGCTTGCACGCCCCCCTTCCCTTCTGTCCTCAAGACAGGACCTCCTTCCCCTTTTCTCAGGACCCCTGAAGCTTCTAGAATCTTCTCTATCCTTGGGTCTTGAGACTTCACAATAATGTGCCCTCTGGCAGGACTTTTGTTCATGCTGTCTCTGAACCCTGGAAATACATTCTTCAATTCCAGAAACTTTGCCTGTCATTCCAGTAATTTCCTCTCCTCTTTGTTTTCTCTCTCTGGAACTCTTCCTACTAGCCAGGCGCAAGACCCCTATTTTCAATCTCTGATTTTCTCATCTTTTTCTCTTCTAATTTCCATCTCTTTGTCTTTTAATCTTCTTATTTTTATCTTCCAACCTTTTTGTTGAATTTTTATTTTTCCTGTATCTTTAATTTCCAAAGGGTCCTTCTTTCGTGACTACTCTTATTCATGGCATCCTACTCCTGTTCCAGAGGCGATCATTTCTCTCTTCTCTCCAAGAGGGTTGATGCAGATCTGCCTGACCCTAAAGAGCATGTGCTGATTATATTTGGTCTAAGCAAACATCTTTTCTTGGTGTTCACCGTCTATTCCTCTGAGAAGCTGGAATTGATCGAAACAGCTTCCTGATGGAGCTCATCAACTACAGCCCGTGCTCTCCAAGGGCAGGGCCTCTTCTACTGACCAGGGTAGACACTTGACTCAAGTCCTCACATCAGCAGGTGTTCTAGAAGTCTTTGGCAAATAAATGAATGGATGAATGAATGGCACAAGGACAGGAGTTCCTGGATTTGATTTTATTTTTAAAGACTTATTTATTTGAGAGACAGAGGGAGAGAGAGCATGAGCAAGGAGGGGCAGAGGAAGAGAGAGAATCTCAAGCAGACTTCCTGCTGAGTGCAGGGCCTCATGCAGGGCTCGACTTCAGGACCCTGAGATCAGGATCTGACTGAAAACAAGAGTCAGACGCTTCACCAACTGAGCAACCCAGGCACCCCAAGAGTTTCCTGATTTTCATACAACAACCACATAAGAGAAAAACAGATGCTTTCTAATTCCTGTGTTGTCACAGCCATTCAGCAGCTCTTGAGGTGACAGAACCATTTCCGAGCTAACGTGGCCCTGTCCCCACGTCTGCCTGATGGAAATAGAATCCTCTAGGAAACTGCAAAACCGGGAGGTGTGAGGTGTTTAACGGGGCTGCCCAATGAGTTCATTTATAATGTGAACAGACCCAATTCCTGAAGAAGCTCAGAGGCCTCTATTGGACCTGTCAGCCCGGAGAGACAGCCGTCGGCCAGGATTCATGGTGGGCACCTGCCTGCCCTAAGGCCAGCCTGGCAGGTGGGGGCCATTGGGGAGGGAGTGGGAAGATAACAGAGATAAATCTAAATTCATTCGGGAAGCAGTCACACTCAATGACATATTCACTGACTTCTTCAACAGCTCATTTGATAATGTTCTCTCCGCACTATTCATTTTTCTGAAAGATGAAAGCCGGCTGAGGATCTCATCTGCTCACTGATGCAGGGAAAGGATTTGAAATTAGCGCACACACACAAACACGTGCGCGCACACACACACACACACACACACACACACAACTGAAAGGAGGAGCGGGTGGGGGAAGCAGGAAATGTTCTGATGACCAGTTTTGTAGTTGGTCCTGACACAGGAGACCCAGCAGCCTGGTGTGAGGTCACCTCTGATTAGTCATGCATTATAATTCAACAATATGCCAATGGGCAGAGAAGAGGCTCAGTAGGGAGGGGGGGCATCTATCAGGATAATTAATTGCTTGAAGAATGCCTGGGGAGGGGCAGGTCAGGACTTGGGCGTGATTAGAGGGGAGAGAGATCAGAAGCTGGGAGCCAGGTGCTATGTTCTTAGTCTGTCCTGAGTCTCAGTGTGACAACAGCATAATCCAGTAAGTGTTGACACAGTACCAGTCACTATGCAGAGTTCAGGGGAATAAGAGAAAATGAGACATGGGTCGGGCCTTCCTGGGTGTAAGACAAACCTGGATATGTTAAACTCCAATGCAAACATGCGTGGTTCTACAGAGTTCTATGATGCAGGCTCTGCACTGACAGTGCTTATTAGCAGGGAGGACCAACAACGCTTTGTTTTAATTTGATGCTCTCACATGGCTTCTTAAACAAATGAAAGTTTTGTGGTGAAGTATGAAGAGTGCGGGCTTTTGAATCAGGCAAATCTGGGCTTGAATCCCGATTCTTCTATTTTACACCAGTGTGATCACAAGCAACTGACTCTGTGTGTCGAGGTCCCATTTTCCTTCTTGGTAATATGGGGAAAATAAAACTTACCTTTGGGGATTAATTGTTATGAGGATTGACATCTAAGTTGCTTAGCCTAGCATCTGGCAGATGTCTCGGGGTTCGTCCCCCTGTCCTGGTAAGCAGGGGCCTTGCTTGGGGTGTGGGGGGCTGACCCCGAGGTGGGAAAAAGATCGGGAACAAGAGTCCTTTCTGCCTCATTCACTGGGTGGTGTTGACCCTCTAGGACTTTGCCAAGAAAATAATGCAACGCGGGTTCACGGCACATAGTAGTTTCTTACTCATGTTCTTCAGCAAATTCTGGGTAAGTGTTCTTAAAAAGGATCATCAATCCAAATAAAGCCAAAGAGAGAAAGACAGAGAGAGAGAGAGAGAGAGAGAGAGAGAGAGAAATCAGGTACAAAAGCCAATGAGACAGAAATGGAGAGAAAACAAAATGTAAGAAGCTTGAAGCAAACAGGTAAGACATAATCCTTTGGCAATTCTGTCAAAGTTTAGACAGTTGCCAACTTTTTATCAGATTCCCCAAACCACTGAGGTGAGACAGTTACTTGCACTAAAAAGACCATCTAAGAAGCCCATTCTTTCAAGGCACTCTGGAAGGGGAGCCTGGGTGGCTCAGTTGGTTAAGCATCTGCCTTTGGCTCAGGTCCTGATCCAGGGGTCCTGGAAGTCCTGCATCACGCTCTGGGCCTCCTGCCCCTCCCCTTGAATGGTTTTCCCCCTCTCTCATGAATAAATAAACTCTTAAACTCTTTAAAATAAAAAAGGCACTCTATAAGATAGTACTTCCTTTTTCAAGTTCACTGGCAACCTGTGGACTGACGCAGGGGATACTTTCCAAACCCACATGGAAGTCATCAGCTGTTTCCAGGACACCCACAAATACTCAGTTTTTCTTCTTCTTCCTCTTCACCATGATTATCTTTACACCAGAGATTCTGTTCACCAGAAATCACGGACTCCCTGGGGGTGGGCACGAGAATAAAAAAGTGTACCAGGAAAATGTTTACTGTTTCCAAAATAGGAGCACCAGCCCATTTTCCTTCTTGGTAAAATGGGGAAAATAAAAGCACCAAAGTTGGCAGAAAGGCCAAGACGGGTACACGTGGGGACCAGCTACCCTGAGTACAGGAGTCATTGAATTTCAAAAGTCATTTCTTTGTTAATAATCAGATGGTTCTTTACCCCCCAAAGGAGTTAGGGGGGTGTCTGATTGTTGTTGCTTATATATACATTTTTTTCGGTTAGGTATTTTAACCCATTTATATCTGATGTCAGGACTATTAAGGTTTACATCACCCAATGTTATAATATCTGTTGCTCTGATGTCTCCTTGCTTTTTCTTTCACTAAGGGTGGTGTTTTTGTCTTAAGAATCTTATTTACAAAGAACAGAAGCTTCTATGCTTTCTGAGAGGTAAAGCGCTTTTCTTTTAAGGCTGTGGAAAGATGACATCTGTGGCCATGGAGGCACTTGTCTCTGACTTCTGTGTGCCTTCTCCGTTCTCATGCCTCTCTCGGCAAACCTCCAGCTTTCTGACCTCTTTATTCCAGCTCGTGTGAGGCTTACGTGACCCACAGAGCTGCTGCCTTGGCAGGAGTGTTTGACTCGGGTCTCCATGTTTTATTGTTCAAATTCCCAAGCAGAATGTCAGTTTTCTGGGCCAGCATCTGACCTGCCCCACCCCACCCCACCCCCCACCCCCGGGTTCAGCATCACAGGGTGCGAGGGTCAGCTGGCACATTCCTGCTCCTGGGGCTCCAGGCGGGGGACTAGCTCTCATTGAGTGATGTGTACAGGGAAGCTGTGATGGATGACTGCTGTTTCTACTAATGTCTTTTTTTTCTTTTAACTCATTTGTAAGGAATATATTATTTTTTATTCCACTAGAAATTATCTTCAAGTTACATTTTCTTTAAAATGTTTCATCAGCATTGACAAGGGATGCATGCTTGTGGTACTTGCCTATATTAGATGAAGAACTGAATACATTGTATTTATCTATCTATTTATTTATAGAACTGGGGACATTTCAAATTTCTCCACCCACTTCCCTTTGATGAAATGGTCTCGGATTTCAGATCTGGATTATTATTGGATTATTACTGGTAGTACATATCACCTTAAAAGGATCCCTTCTCAATATATGTATGTGTACATTCTACATACAACACAAATCTATATTTCATTGATTTTCTTTGTTCACTATTTTATACTGTGACATTTAAGTTCCTGAGTTCTTTATATCATGATTCCTATCTTGGCTTTAAGTCCTCTGGTTATAAATGCCACCCCACTGATTCCTCATACACGTTCTTTTTCCCCCTCAGAGAGTGTTCCAGAGTGGTTCCTGGTCAGCTCTTTCAAATAAGACTAATTTTTTTCTTGCATCCCTACATAGAAGACTTCTAATATTATATATTCTCCAGCCATAATTCCTTTTTTTTTTATATGGTGTAGAAGTATTTTTTTTCTTTTTTACTTTTGGAATTTAGTGAGGTTTTGTTTCTGTTTTATTAGAAGTGTTTTGTTTTCTTCCTCTTCAGATGACTATTTTTCTGTCTATATGCCTGCTGTACTTTGCTTACTTCTATTTTTTTTTATAAAGTCACCAGAATAAATCCAGATGTTTGTTTTTACAAAATTTGCCTCATGCACAGTAGGTCCCTTTAATCTCAAGATAAATTCCTTTACATCATGATTTTTTTTTTTTAAAGATTTTATTTATTTATTTGACAGAGAGAAATCACAAGTAGATGGAGAGGCAGGCAGAGAGAGAGAGAGGGAAGCAGGCTCTCTGCTGAGCAGAGAGCCCGATATGGGACTCGATCCCAGGACTCCGAGATCACGACCCGAGCCGAAGGCAGCGGCTTAACCCACTGAGCCACCCAGGCGCCCCCCTTTACATCATGATTTTTTTCCCTCTCTCTCTCCTTCCTGTTTTCTCAATTTTCTTCTCCTGGCATTACTCCAGGTATTTTGGAATATCAGAGTGATAAAATCTGCTTGTGATGTCCCTCCCCCCAGTCATTTTTTTTTTTCTCAGATAATCTTCTTAAATGTATCTACTCTGTTATTTAGAATAGCTTTTGTGGCGTTCTCTTCTCTTTTTTTAAGATTTTATTTATTTATTTGACAGAGAGATCACAAGTAGGCAGAGAGGCAGGCAGAGAGAGAGAGGAGGAAGCAGGCTCTCTTTCAGCCCCGATGTGGGGCTCAATCCCAGAACCCTGGGATCATGACCTGAGCCGAAGGCAAAGGCTTTAGCCCACTGAGCCACCCAGGGGCCCCTGTTTTTGTTTTTTGCTTTTTTAATTCAAGTTGAAGGATAAGACACTCCAACAGTTCACAGAGTAATCAAAGTTCACGAAAAAGATCACAAAGACATCCCATTTCTGACCGGAGGGGTTAATAATGAAGTTGATGGTCTATGTTCATCTCTGAGGATCTGGCTCATATAGAGACCAGAAATGCCTTCAGAAGGAGGATATGGAAGGAGAAGAGAGAGTGTTTTTTACCACATGTTGGTACAGACACCATCATAATGAATGATGATCCAGAAACCAAGTTCTTCTTACTCTCCCTGTTGTAATGGGCACATACGTCCTACTAAAACATGAATCCTAAAATGAGAAGCAGTTCCTGACACCAGATTGAAATGAATTCTTAAAAAAAAAAAAAGAAAAAGAAAAACTACTATCTTTTAAATGTTCCACTTACTGTATAAATGGAAACAGGGTACAGATGTTTTCATCTTGTCCAAATAAATGATTCATCAGTTAAAAAACAAAAAGCAAAAACACTTTTTGTCTTTAGCACTTTGTATGTCTGTCACCTTTCCCTAATTTCTAGCACAAATGCTTGCCTTTCCCTATTTTTGTTTATTCTATTGCTCAATTTAATAGGAAAATCAAAGGCAGTGGAGATTTCGACTCATGATCTAGGCATCATCATCTGATCTTACAGTTCCTCCTGATTTCCAGCTGCTATTTCTAGGTATTTGCTGTCAAAACTCACGGCAGAGGAGGGGGACAGAATTCTACAAGGATATTAATGCTGATAAAGAAATAACGAAGCCCAGAACGGGCTTGGATTAAAGCCCTATTCCATGGAGCAAAAGTAAGAGATATATACTTAAAGCAGAGACAGAGGACAGGTGGGATTCAAGTGAGCTTGCAGATGAGACCTGGACCATCGAGAGAGGACGTTGAGGTCAGGGTCAGTGGCAGCTACAGCACCATCAACGCGTGAAGAGCCAAGAAGAACCTATGGGGTCCAGCCCCACATGGTGTCTTCCAGCTCCACGGCTGACACCTAGAGTCGCCCTGACTCCTCCTGCTTGCTCTCCTAGGCCTCCCATTCAATTAATCACTCGCTCTTGTTGACCTTTTGTCCTGAACAATGATAAAGCCCACCTTTGTCTCCATGCTCTCCTGCCACCATGCTAGTTCAGGCCACATCACCCAAAGAGTTCCCAGCTGGTCTTCTTACCCTCATGGCTCCTTCTTACATCTAAAATACGTATTATATCTCTCTCAGATTAAAGTTTTCTGCTACTTCCTCTTACCCTCAGGATATGTCCGAATTCCATGTGATCTGCTAGGCCCTGCCTTTCGTGGCTCCTCAGTCACCACAGCGCCCCACCCCTTGCTCTCTGCCCCCTTCTCCCAGACAGCTACCATCTGCTATCCTTCCTGACAGGCCCAGTCATAACCTGTTTTCTCTGCTAGAAACACTCCCTCAGCTATCTTCTGAATGCAACCTTTGCTCTTCCCTGACCTTTGACTTTTCATGAAGTATACCACTTGGCTCATCTTCATATCATAGACCGTGATCTTAAAGGACTCACACAAGGCCCACTGAAGGCATAAAGCATTGGAGTGGGCTGCATGGTGACCCCTAAAAAATGTGTCCGAATCCTGATCCCCAGGCCTTGTGAATGTTACCGTGTTTGCGGAAAGGGCTTTGCCGATATGATTAAGTTAGGACTGAGGTCATTCTGGATTATCTGAGTGGACCCTAAAGCCATTGACAAGTATCCTTCTAAAACAACAGAGAGGACACAGACATGCAGAGAAGGCGGAGGCAGAGACTGATGTGACACAGCCTCTCCAAGGAAGGTGGCAGCCACCAAAGGCTGGAAAAGCAACAGATTCTACCCGAGAGCCTCTGGAGGGAGTGTAGCCCTGACAACAGCTTGATTTTAGATTTCCATCCTCCAACTCCAAAAGAACAAATTTCCATTTTTTTGAGCCACAATACTTGGTGTAAATTGTTATGGAAACACCAGAAAACAAATACACGGGTGTTTGGGTCATGGCTATGCATGGACTCAACTTCCCTGTGATGAAAACGTCTGACATGTTCTCCTCTCCTCATCCCTTTTGAAGGCAATCTGGTCTTCTGTGTTAGTATTTACCTCAGGTACCTACACAGTTTTACTGGGCTAACAAGGTCCTTTCGATGATTACCTTCTCTCTGTCCAAAACAACGGTTCACTCTAGTCCATTGGCTGGTAGCTCATGTTTCTTCAACTTCTTTCCCCACCCCCTTCCCGTTCGTCTCCTCCAGCCTCACAGTTCAGCAATTTCCCCGAAATTAAAGTATACAGCCAGTGTGCCCTGTCTCAAGTAGAGAGCCAAATTTCATTACCACTTTAAATCAATATTTGGGCATTTAATGATTTTGCTCATTTTATCTGAATACATTAAAGAAGTCTGATAGGCCTATTAGGGTCCCTGTGATTAACATCTTCGAATCAGGAAAAGGTGCCAATTTTAAAAAATTGGCTTGTTTCAAGCCCACCATAAAAATCTGCATAATTTAGCAATTATTTTATCATTTTGAATATATATTAAAAAGTAGTTTTCAGTGTTTAATTAGAAGATATAGTCAACATATTTTAAAGTAAGCTACCTCCTCTACCTACTTAAGAGTTGAAAGGAAGAAATATTTGGGGCTGGCTCCAATTTGTAAACTAAGTTCACATCATATTTCTACCCAAGGCATATATGACCTTCAATCACCCTGTGTGCCCCTCATTAGGAGCAGATTTACAACTAATCAGATGAACTAGAATCTCCCCTAGAGGCTCCGGATAGTGACACCACAATTAACAAAGAGGCTGTGTCCTCAAAACTTAGTAGATTCATTAACCTTAACCCCAGAGACAGAAACCCTAGAGGCTATACGGGATGTATTAGGGGGCCCCGGCTTAGCCATGGTTCTACAACCTTCCTGCAAGAATTAAGTTTGGGAAGATGGATCAACTTACCCATTTCACCCTTCCTAACTGCACCCACTCAGAACCCCTAATGGAGTCTTCTCTGTCAAGTCACAGGTTCATCACAAGTAGTAAAACAAAACAAAACAAAACAAAACTGAATGATGATCACTAGTAGCTGTCTGGACTTTTGTTCAAAGAGGCATGGATAGGTCTGGAAAGGACAAACACAGAGCCAGTTGTGCAAGTGATGAGTGGGGAGGTTTGGATCCAGCCTTGAAACTAGAACAGGGCACTGACCTGGTATGGGACAGATGTTGTGAACCAGAAAATACTGTCAAGAAATACAAGGGGGTTACCCAAACCCCTGGATGCTAGAAAGAAAAAAAAAATATGGAGCTGGAAATAGGAAATGAACACTGGGCAAACATGGAACCGAACACCAAACACTGGCTATACTGTGGGAGTGGCTGCAGAGTCCGAGCCATCCCACACCATGGCCAACGGGCACAAGACCAAGATGGACAGGTCAGTTATGCTTACTTAAAGATCTAGGAAGATAATAAAAGCAGGGAAACCTCACTCAGCTGATTTTAAGTTGGATGCTGGTCCTTCATCATCTCTATCCTTCCCTTAACTTTGTCCTAGCTTCCATAATTCAACCCCCCCCCCCCCACCTCATACCTCTTTTCTTTGACTACACTTCTGGCTTGTTTTGGCAGCAGCTTCTCTTTCCCAGTTTGGACCATCTCCTATGTTATGTGATTTTTGCTCTGGGTTTTCCTGGGACTTCTGCCCCTTCGTCTAAGATCTAAAACCCATCAGCTATGACAGTACAGAAGGATGATGTTTTCATATAACCACTCAGGGACATAGGAAAACAGCCAGAACTGGAAGGTGCCATGAGATCCTTCTAAAAGGATGAGGCAAGAACCAGGAGGCCAACCCAGGAGGCAGAGAGAAGCTTCACCTGCTCACTTAAAGAATGTCTGTCTTAAGCAATGTCCAAAAGGTTTCATGGGTGGCAAAGGTGTTGGTGTGGATGTGCCAGTACACAATGAGCTAGACAGGTAAAATACTATGCAACTATTGCCTCCAAAAATTATAAGCATTAAAAGAGCAAAGCAAGGTAGTGTGGATGACAGGCAAGAAGCCAAGATGTCCTCTGGGAAATAAATGAGAGATAGGGTTGAGAAGGAGAAGTCATAGGAGAGAGAGACCCCCACGGTAAAGAGAGAGACCTTCTAGAGCTGTGGTTCGCTCACGAGCTGACTGCCCTGGTGAATGCCCATCTCTGGGCAGAGGACACGTCAGCCAGGCCTTACTCACCCACACCAGGAAGAGTGCTTTACAGAAAGGAACAAGACAGACGACTGGAAGCTGGGCTAGCACCACAGGCTCTGGCTGCTGTGCAGACCTATCTGTCTTTTCCAAAATCTTTTCTACAAACCCTGTTTCCTCATCTGAAATACATTTTCCAAATGTCTCTTTTGACTCCCAGATGCCAACCTGTGAAGGTATCTAGCGGAATCTTGTCATCACTTGAATCCACCAGACCCACTTTGGACCTCTGGATATGGAATCCTAGGCACATCCTCTGACCACATCTCCACCTCCACCATCTGCCTCAAACACAGGGTAAATGTTCTCCTTTTGTAAGCAGTAGGTATCCACTGGAGGCCAAGTGAGCACGAGGCCACCTTGGCACTTGTAGCAAGAGATAAACAAAAAATAGCCCTTCTCTTTCAGTCTTTGTGCAGTCGTTGTCACAGCAGCACCTGGCTTTACCACGAGAATACGGCCACTCAAAGTCAGAGACAGTGCCATTCTCCACCTGCAAGACAGGTCCTCGCTGTGATCCAACACAGAATCAGGTTCAAACTACAGTGCTGCTCACTGGGTGATCCTAGGGAAGCTGCTTCCTCACTCTTTACAAAGCCATTCTCAAAATCCTTCAATATGCAAACCAGGGAGACTGGCCTGTCCTCCAGTGAAAGACGGACCGCCATGAGAATCGCGCTCCCACTATCAACAACTAGAAAACTAGACAAAATACATGCAGTAGTGATTTTCAGACATGAGACAACAGACGGTATGAGGCTGTGACCCCTGAGAGAAAAGAAAGAGAGATTAGCTCTGAGTACACCATTTTCCTCCCTACGCATTCCCAAGCCAGAATGCAAAGAGAGAAATCCAAAGCAAAGCTCAGCTTTGAATTGAGGAGAAAGAGATCAGAGGTGCAGCTGGGACTTCAACACCCCTCCTTCAGTAACAGGAAGAACTGGTAGGCAGAACATCTGTAAGAATAAAGGAAACCTCAACAACGTGATCCACCAATTTGTTCCAGTTGACATTTATATATGGAACATTCCACAGAACAACAACAGGATACACATTCCTTTCAAGGATGCATGAGCATTCACCAGGAAACACCCTGTTCTGGATCTGACCAGCTTAGAACAAGCATTGACACATTCCAAAGAATCAGAATCACACTATGCATGCTTTCTAACAAACATGAAATTAAGTTTGAGATCAATAACAGGACGAAATCTGCCTAATTCCCGAATACTTGGAAATCAGACAACTGATTCCTAATGGGTCAAAAAGGAAGTCTCAGGAATAATCAGAAAATATTTTAAATTGAATGAAAATATAACATATTTGTGTTATGTAATTAAAGCAGTGCTTCGTGCAGAGGTCAACATGTTTTATTTTGGCTTTTTTCAATTTTTAATTATTTGAGAAAACAGAAGGCGGAGGAAGAAAAGTGGGGGAGAAAAAGAAGAAAAGGGGGTGGGGGTAGGAAAGAGACAAGGACTAGTCACCAAGAGCCATATATAGCCCGCAGCATCTCAGATATTTACTACCAGGCTTTTTACAGAAAACATCTGCCAGCCCCTTGTTCAGAGGGAAACAAATAGTATCAGACACTTTAATTAGAAATCAAGAAAGTTCTTAAATCAATCATTTAAGTTTTAATCTCAAGAAGCCAGTAAAAAAAAAAAAGAATAAGACTCAAAGGGGGAGATAATAAAGATAAGAGCAGAAATCGTCAGCATTAAAAGCAGAAAAATGATCAATAAAATCAATAAAACCAAAGGCTGGTTCTATGAAAAGATCATTAAATAGATAAACCTCTTGGCAGACTAATCAAGAAAAAAGAAAAGACGTAAGTGACCCATGTTAAGAAAGAGGGGACACACAGACAGAGAAAGACAAATACCATATGATTTCACTCATATGTGGAATTTAAGAAACAGATGAACACAGGGGAAGGGAGGGAAAATTAAATAAGATAAAAAGAGAGAAGGAGACAAACCATAAGAAACTCTTAACTACAGGAAACAAACTGAGGGTTCCTGGAGGGGAGGTTACCCATCCTGGAGGGAGGGGTAACTGGGTCATGGGCATTGGCAAGGGCACTCCTGTTATGAGTACGGGGTGTTATACACAAATGATGAATCATTAAATTCTACCCCTGAACCTAATAATACATTGTATGTTAACTAAGTTGGATTTAAATAAAATCTTTTCAAAAAAAGAAAGAAGAAGACACAACTACACTTATTAAAAAGATGACATGTTTTTAAACACTTTATATCAATAAATTCGATAATTTAGATTAAATGGACATGCTCCTTGGAAGACACAAATTACTAAAGCCCACTCAAGAAGAAACAGATAATCTAAATACTTCTATATTTACCTGCAGTTAAATCCTTTCCCCAAACATAAATTAAAAAAAACAAAAACAAAAAACAAAAAAGCCTCTGGGCTCAGATGGCTTCTCTGGCAAATTCTAGCATCCAGCAAATGTTTAAGGAAGAAATTATACCAAGTTTTCAGAAAGTGGAAAAGAAAGGAACACCTCCCACCTTCTTCTATGAGGTCAGCATTATTTACTCAAACACGAAAATATGAAAGAGATTGCAAAAAAAAGAAACTGCAGAAAAATAATCCCTATAGGCAGGGAAGAAAAATTCTTAATAAAACATTAACAAATCAAATCCTATAAAAAGGATGAAATACCCTTGCTCAGTGGGTTTATCTCAAGAATGCAAGGTTGGTTCGGCACCCATAAATTAATTAGTATAATTTATGAATATCAACAAATCTAAATGAAACATTGTAAGATTGCGTCAACAGATACATAAAAGCATTTGACAAAATTCCACATTTAATTATGATAAAAAGTCTCAGTAAACCAGAAACAGAATGCAGCTTCCTCAAACTGAGAAAGAGCATCTGTGTAAGATCTTTGGCTATTCTGACATTTAATGGTGAAAAGCTAAATACTCTGTTCCTAAGATACAGTGTCTGCTTTCATCACTTCTGTTCAATGCTATACTGAAGGGCCTAGTCACTGACATAGGCAAGAAAAAGAAATACAAATCACGTAGGCTTGGAAAAGAAATTGTCCTTATTTGAAACTGACATCAGTATGTAGAAAACACCTGGGAACGTTCAAAAATTTTTAAAGTACCTCAGTAAGGTCACAGGGTATTAGCTCAAATATAAAAAATTAGTGACATTTCTATAACCAAGCAACAAACAACTTAAAAGTTGAAATAAGGAGCGCCTGAGTGGCTCAGTAGGTTGAGCAACCGACTCTTAGTGTCAGCTCAGGTCAGAATCTCAGGGTCCTGAGATCCAGCCCTGCTTTGGGTTTCCTGCTTAGCATGGAGTCTCCTTCCCCTTTCCCTCTCCCACTTTGCCCCCCCCCCACCCTGCCCGTGCGTGCTCTCTCATTCTCTCTTTAAATTAAATAAGTAAATCTTTGGGGAAAAAGTTGACATAAAAAGCAACAATGCTGTTTATAATCATTATCAAAAACCATAACTTAAGGTTAAATTTCTTTAAAGATGTACAGAATCTAGACACAGAAATCCATAAAACATTGCTCAGAAAAGTAAAGAGCTAAATAAGTGGAAAAATAAATATGCCATTTAACATCGCCCAAATGTCAGTACTTCTCAAGCTAATCTATATATTCATTGTAGTCCTGGTTAAAAACCTAGCAGGGTCTTTAGAGAAATAGCTAAGTCTACAATTTATATAGAAATCCAAACTTTGGAGTCAAACTGCCTGCTTTTTGAATACTGGCTCCACCACTTGCAAACTTTAGCACACCTGAAGAGTTGTTTCCCCGAAACTACATCCTCCCTATCCTGTTTTTTCTTGATGGTAGGACATTACTTGTTTACAGTACCTGCCCGTCTCTTCCCTTCCGGGTCTCTAGCCCTGGCTCCCAGGTGTAGCTCGAGAGGCAATCTCATTCTTCTAAACACTGACTGGCTTAGAGGTGAGCTCATGATGCGATATGGCCAATGCACCACGAGAAGGGTGTACTGCGGGACTTTCACTCCAGAGGACTTCCTTGGAGGTGAAAAAGACATACCTCACTATTCTCTTCACCTACTGGATGTGTTCTGGGTGAGCGTGAGGCCTGGAGCTATGGTTCTCATGACATGAGTCAGACCGAGGACGAGTCTGAGAAAGGGGAAGGTAGAACAAAGACCTGTAAAGAGCCTGGATCCTAGACAGAATTGTTAACCTGCTAATTCCCACTCCGGTCAGACCGTCATTTGTGGAAACTTGATGTTCCCTGAGGAAGTGAACCATCCTTATTTAAAAAATCATTTTAGTTTTAAGTTACTGATACTTGCAGTCAGAAGACCTTAACTGATAAAACTAGGTATCCCTCACCTTTAAATTAGGGATAATACTAATTCTGACCTCATAGACTTTTTAGGTGGATTAAATGAGATAGTGCAAGTAGAGCATATAGTAAAATGTCCTATATTCAATACATGTTGGCTGCTACTAATATTATTATTAACTTATACATTGGCTCTCTCCCCTGAAAAGTAGGGCAACTCCTGACTGAAACAAAGAGATTTATTTCAATCAACAAATGTCTATCTGCCTCTACATGCCAAGCGCTGTCACCACGGCTATGAATGAGTCCCCGTCTCCCAAATCTCACAAATTAGAGGGTAACAGAGTCCAGAAGAAAGGCAATGATGGCAAAGTACTTCCGGGAATTTACAATTGCTCTCACTGGTTAAACACACAGTGTCAAGGTTACACAGAAGAAGGGCGTTCAACCATGGCTCGGTAGATGAAGTCAGTAAGACTTGTTGGAGAAGGGAACATACAAACGAGGGCCTTGAGAACATGAATGAAAAATCCAGATGAAGACGACACAGGAGAGCATTTAGAAGGTATTCCAGGCAGAGGAAAAGGCAAACATGAAAGCTTGGAGACAAGGAAGAGCACAGGGATTCAGGGAACTGTAAGCGGTTCAGTGTGGCTAAGCCGACCGTGAGGTTAACAGAGGAACAGGCACAGAGGACACACAGGTAGAGGCTAAGTCATGCAGAGGAACCAGCAGGCTCCCTGGTAGGGCTTCTAATTTAGAAACTGGCATAAAGTAGGTCTTAGTAATGAAAACTGTGCTGCTCCTGGTTCATGTCTCTAAATATGAATTTGACCTGTTATTTATTTAAGATGCGAAGTTCTTGCCTATACATCAAAGACCTCAGTTTAAAAAAAACATAAAATCTGGCTCAAGTTAAGATTGGAACTTTTAAAGTGGGGCAAGCTATAAATTAACAAGTTTCCCACTGTATGCATGAATTGGAGGCTTACGCTGAACTAGGTCACAGGCCTGGACCAGACTAATTGGCCTTGATTTTTCGGGTCCCCATGCTGTGACAAATACTCTGGGAAAGGAAGAGAGGGAGGTGGGGGAAAATGGGCGGGTGAGGTCCAGAATTATGAAAGTAATCAAATTTAGAGACCGTTCAGAAAAGCTCTTTGATACTCTCTAGTCAGAGTTCTCAAACTTTTTAAAAAATACGGCACCCTCTCTTCGAATATTCAAGTTAATCTTGGTAGATTGCAAAAAAATGGCCCAAATTTCCTCCAGTCGGTCCCACTATGCATGCCTTTTGTATCATGACTTTATAGCTTTTTTTTTTTTTTTACCAAGAGACTGAGTCCGTGTTTCCACTCCTTCAATCTCAGTTTGATCCTATGACTTTTCGGATCAACAGGGTGTTGGCAAATGTGACACAGACAGACACTTCAGAGAGTAACTTGAAGCTGAATCCACGCACTTAGCTAGAGTCATTAATCTATGGTTCTTTAAATGTGTCTCATTTGGGATCAGAATTGATCTCTGGGGGCGCCTGGGTGGCTCAGTGGGTTAAAGCCTCTGCCTTCAGCTCAGGTCGTGATCCCAGGGTCCTGGGATCGAGCCCCACGTCGGGCTCTCTGCTCCACAGGGAGCCTGCTTCCTCCTCTCTCTCTGCCTGCCTCTCTGCCTACCTGTGATCTCTGTCTGTCAAGTAAATAAATAAAATCTTTAAAAAAAAAAAAAAAAAGAATTGATCTCTGGAGATGGGGAGGAGGACGGGGAGCTTTGCTCCTGGTGGGGTTGACGCCTCAACCTCCATCTCCTGTATGGAGGTAGTGCTACGTGGGACAGGAAGCCAGACTGACTAATAGCCCAAAGTGGACGTGAACCAGGATATGCAGGATAACATCAGGCTAGGATGTCAAGACTCAGAGCTGATCCTTATCTTTTGTATGTGAACCCACACCACAGTTGGGCAAATGTATGCTCTATCTAATCATCGGAAAGTAAAAATAGGCCTTTCCTTCTTCTACTTGTTTGCAAATTGAAAGTCTAACAACTTTACCACTCAACTGCTTGATGATTAGTAGGCGGTAATTTAAACTATACACATTATGCTAAGTATCCTTATATTAATTCAGTCTGAGTGAGTTTTTATAAAATGCTTTGTTCTGCTCAATAAAGTTAATTATATGTTCTATGTTTCATAACTGAGTGTCTTGATTTTTTTAAACATAATGGCAGATTCAATTGCATTTCCTTATAAACTCGGGTGTGTTACAAAGCAATCCATGAAAGGGAGCAGAGCTGTCCACTCGCCACCACCCTGCTCCTTTCTCCCCAACAGCCTCACAGAGGTGGGGAATGTCCTCTAAGTTTACAAGGGGCTGGCTATACCGAAGAGATCCAGAAGCAAAAGTCCTGGGCAAATAGGCCTCTAGGAAACCTCTCTAATGCAGAAGGGGAAGGTGAGGGTTTAGGAGCTTTGGGCATAAGAACCCAGCGTTGGTTCTGTGGGCTTTGAAAACAAGAGGTTAAGAGGTGATACTTAACCAATGTGTGAGCTGTTCCGCAACACGTAGGCCCATTCTAGAAAGAGTAGTAGCACTGATGGTACTCACAGATCCTGTCCAGATTCCCTCCCAGATAAGCAGGATGAGTGCAACACCCACCCTGAGTCTAAGCACCCGGGAAGGCATGAAGGAGAAATATCACTTACATGAATGTTATAATAGAAATACGAATGGCTAGCATTTCCTGAGCACGTATTTGAAGCACTTTATACATGTCAACCCATTTAATCCTCCTTAGAATCCTAGAAAATAGGTGTTAGTACCCCCAATACAGAGACTAGGAAAACAGAGGTCTGGATTAGACCAGAGGGGCAGTCAGGAGTTAGCAACTGGAGGAGATAGGGAAACCAAAGCCAGGCCATCATTATGAAGAGAATGGACAGCAACAGCACAGCTAACCAGCTACCCGGGGAATTGCAGGGCAGTAGGAATGCTAGAAGCACAGCTGGGGGAGGCAGAACCCGAATGGGTTTACAGAGTGGATGCTCCCTTTTTGCACTGAGCCATCAGTGGCTCCAAGCACGTATTGGAAAGAAGCCATTAAGGAGCCAATAGATACTACTAAAGACCAAGAAAACATAAGACCAGGAAATGAAAGGGGAGAATTAGTAGTGATTTATCTCATTTTTACAATAATGACATAGTTATGCATTATTTATTTAACGAACGCCGTTTGCATAGTTAGTGTATTGGCTTCTTGATGATCGCACCCAGCACAGGGTGTGGCTCATGGTAAGAATGCAATAAAACACTGTTTTGGTGGTAATTGCTAAAAATAATGTACATGTACACTGCTGGATGCAGTTTAGGTTAGTGGAAAGATGACAGAATTGAATGAACAGTATCAGATGGAGACTGCAACAGGTCTTTGCCCATATGCTCTTGCACAAGTCATTTCACCACTCTTTTTTTTTTTTTTTTTAAGAGTTTTTTATTATTTGACAAACAGAGATCACAAGTAGGCAGAGAGGCAGGCAGAGAGAGAGAGGAAGGGAAGCAGGATCCCCACTGAGCAGAGAACCTGATGTGGGGCTCGATCCCAGGACCCTGGGATCACGACCAGAGCCGAAGGCAGAGGCTTTAACCCACTGAGCCACCCAGGCGCCCCATTTTCACCACTCTTGACTCTCATTTCCTGCAAGAATAAATGGGAATAAAGAGAAGAGCAAACTTGCCCTCAGACCTGTTTCTACGATCAGGTGAAATAATGCGTCTGAAAGTATTTCAGAAACTGCAAAATACCATCTATGTGTGGGGTTCTATTAATCTAATTAACCTCCCTGTTTACAAGTACACTGGATAGTTATGTAAATACACTTGACAAATGCAATTGACTGTTTATATTTCACTTGATTTGTCCACTGATAATGACCTTCAGAGGAGAGCTACTTATCACCAGCCAGGGGTGGCTTCACACAAGCTTCTGTGTCCTTCCATTTGTCGTGGCCGAGCCTCTGGACAGGATGCGAGAACTCACATTTTAGGCCCTGGCTCCCCAATTAACTACTGTGTGACCAAGAACAACTAATAAAATTTCTAAATCTCAAGTTTCATCATTTCATCACCCTGGATAATCAGGGTGAGAAGGATATCTGCCTTACTCACCTCCCGGGGTTGTGGTGAGGAAACCAGGACTGTGGAAACCCACACATTGAAAGATAGCTCTTTCCTTCTTTGAGGCAGGCAGTGAGCGCTGCCTGTGACCACACATGGTGTGCAAGCCCAAACACATCTCAGGTCAGCTGTGAGCACTGCAATAAACGGGCCATCATCAGCGGACTCAAACAACTGATAAATGTTCTGAGCACCTGTGAATTCTCCAGATCTCACCAGGAAAACCAAGCTGCATTTCACAGAGGAGTGAGGTGCCACAAGTAATCCAAGAGTAGATAATCCCCTTTGCCACCGCCGAGAAAGAAAAGCACACTTGATCTAGATTCAACACACATCTGTTATCAACCTGTGAAATGCTGGTGTCGGTTTCTTGCTGGCACATTTCTGTTTGTTTTCAATAATCCTCCCCCAAACCCAGGGAGATCAATGCTCTAACTATTCACAGGGAGGGAAAAAGCTTCACAAAATATTAGTGGCGCATGTCGGGTTCAAGTCTCCAGGGCGATGGAGCTGGTTTAGTGCAGCGCTGAGATTCCGAGCCTGGGATTGGAGAAAGCCACGCAGCCCTGGGCATCCTTCCTCTCTGAGCCTCAGTTTACTCATCTGTAACACCAGGGGTGAGAGACTTTTGCTCATGACCCTGGTGGCGTGTGATTCTGAGAAGGTGGCAGCCTTGTTTCTATGCTGCTCATGTGAAAAATCCTATGAATGATTTATGACTGAATCCTTTACTTCTCCGTACTCCTCCTTTGAACTTATCTTCAGATATCTGTCCATTCAGTTACGGGTTTTATTGAGAGCTGACTCCATGAATCACATCTTGCAAACCCAGGGAAAAAAGATACAAATGTTCCACTCAATTTTCTTCTCCAAGGAGAAACTCCTTTTTCCTTCACCTTCTAAGGGGGAAAAAAAAAAAAGTAGTTTTAACCACTAATCACAACTAATGGAAGATGCACTCTGCTATTCTTGACTACAATGACTTCAGGCAGACCTCAGGGAAGTCAATATTAGATCAGCTGGCTGGTAGAAGCTAGGGAAGGTGTAAAAAGCTCCCACCGTGGGTCCATTGTAGAGCCCTGTGAGACCGGCACTTGACTGGGAAACATTTAAATCTATTTTCTTTTGACCTCTGAGGGCTCTTAAGTGAAGAGAAAAAAAGCCCTTTGCAACAAGTCTGGTGTTTTGACATTCATTTCCCAGGGCACAGGATCTTTCTGAAGGAGGAGAGGGTAAGCGCAGGCAGTTAATGGAAGCCATGCTGGGCGACTGGTGTCATCAGAATCCCAGACTGAGCTCAGAGGCAAGGCCAGAAAATTCGAGGAGACACTGAGGGGTGGTATAAAGCTGCACCCCATGGTGAGCTGGGGGTAGGGGGGAATGAGAGGTGTGGACAACCTCAACCGAAGACAGCGCCCAGAGACTGGAAAGAGCCCTTGCTAACAGAGGAGCTCTAATTGCGGCTAGCATTTAGTAAGCACTTAGTATGTGCCCAGCACTAAGGAGAAGACTCTGGTTCACCTCCCTATCCTCCCAATAAGCGCATCTGGGAGATTATTCTTGCTACCCCCATTTTAAAGATAAAGAAATTAAGACCTAGGACATTGAGAGATCTAGCCAGTTTTTACAGCCAGAGAATAATAGAAATGAGACTCAAATATGGATCTAAACTTGACACCCATGCTCTTAATCATTACATTATTCTATACCTACCTATGTATTCTACATAGATACAGAGATATAGATGTTATCCATATCATCTGTTCTGTTTTTCTAGAAAACCTGACTTGCCACAGCCATCTGACTCTGAAAGCTGGAATCCTACTCAGGATCCCCTAGGCTCGGGCTTCTCTCCTGCTAGAAGATAGGAATATTGGGGTATAAATGAGGACAGACTTTGGAGACTTGTTTAATTACCCAAAGTCTACCTCTGGTCCACTGTCTTTCCCTCCTTTGGTTGTCTATAAGCTCTCCAAATGTTCTAGTTCAAGGAGATTTAACTTAGTCACCTAAATACCCTTGAATCCTGCTAAGAAGACAATGTTAGAACTCAAGAGAAAAAGGGTGCTTGTTTCGCTTCCTGGGTTCCCCGACAGTCTGAGAAATGGGAAGGAACTACACAGGATCTGGATGAATATCCCACAGGTAGCTGCTTTTGTGGACAAAATAAGAAGAAGCAATATGGTATAGCGACTAAGTACTCAAAACCGTGGACTCCATTAAACCTGGTTTCAAATCCCTGTTCTGTCACTTATCAAATGGTAACTATAGGCAAATTACTAACTCCTGCTAAGCTTCAATTTCTTCATCCCTAATATGGGTGTCTGAGAAGAAGACCACTTAGAGGTTTGTGAAGATGATGAGATAAGACATTATACATACATGCATGCTTAGATTACTATACAAGAACGTTAGTCATTACTGTCACCCCCATAAGAGAGCAGGAACAGTGTCTGGGGAGAAGAAAAGAACATGTGAATGTGTGAGAGCATTGGCAACAAAGTGTTGGCCAACTTGGTAGAGTTGGGAACTTGGTAGCCATTTGGGAAAGGTTCTTGTGGACAGAGCCATCCTGTGGGGAGGAAAGGCTTGGTGACTCCAGCCATCTTTATCTTCTTTCAGCAAGCCCTTCCTGGTATTGGGATAGAGCAGCCTGGGATAACAAAAGACCCAGAGTAGAACAGGGCAGAATTGGAAGGGGAGCTGGGAAGGGACTGGGGTGGAGCCAGAGTGGAACTAGTTAAGGGATAAAATGAACCAATACTAGGATCTCAGAGTGAGAGATCTTTGGAACACAGCCTGCTCCATGGTGGTGAGGAAAGGCAGCACAAGGCCACCTTGGAAGACTGCCAGCCAACAGAAACATCAGAAAAGGAATGATTCTAATGGGTTGCACAGTACAGAGGAGAGGTCTTCCCCCGCTCTATCCAATCTCCCTGTTCTCCAGCAGCTTTAAGGTTTCAATAGGATTGACTCTAACCCAGCTCCAGGAGTGGAGCCTGATTAATCTAAGCCAGGGATCAGCAGACTTTTCTGTAAAGTGCCAGATAGTAAATATTTTAGGCTTTCTGAGCCAGATGGTTTTAACTACTAAATTCTGTTGCTCTCTCATGAACACACTATAGGCAACAAGTAAACAAAAGGGTCTGGCTATGTCCCAATAAAACTACAGAAACAGGCAGCAGGAGAAATCTGGCCTGGGACCACAGTCTGCCAGTCTAAGCCAGTCGAAGTAACACCATCCACCCTTTTTCAAAATGATGCCTAAACCAAATGGTCGATGGCATTCCAGTGGCTACAGTGATTGGCTCTGGGATGGTTTAATCAGAGTGGGTATCAAGAATCCATTTGGCTGTTAGCACAGGAGACAAATCAGGGTCGGTAGAGGGCAATGCATTGTTTTTCTCTCTAAGTAAGTAAGAAAATGATCATAAGCAAATCCATACTGAGAAAGAAATCAGTAAACGAAAAAGAAGAAATTTCAGAGTATATCAGAGAAACCCAACTGAAGGCCTGACTGAATAATGCCTAAAGACTGTCCCATATCTGGGCTTCAGAATTAGGAAAGTGAGTCAATTCCCACTTTATAAGATATTTTATTTAGATTTACCAGGACTATCAATCTAAAGCATCCTATCTGATACAGCTGGAGATCATATTAACTCATGGAAGCAAAAGAACACTGTGCTCTTCCACAATTAAAGCAAATAAAACACTAAATGTACATTATGGTTAATTTTATGTGTCAAATTGCCACACGGCACTCAGATATTTGGTTAAATGTTATTTAGGGGTGTGTCTGTGATGGTAATTTTGGATGAGATTAACATTCCAATGGTAGACTGAGTAAAGCAGACGGCCTTCCCCAGTGGAAGTGGGCCTCATCCAACCTGCAGAAGGTCTGAATAGAATAAAAGGTTAAGAAAGAAAGAATTCTATCTTTCTGCAAAACTGGCTTTGGGGTCTTGGTCTTCTCCCGCCTTTGGCCTCAGACTCAGACTGGAACTTACGCCATTGGCTCTGCTGGTTCTTAGGCCTTCGGATGTGCCCTGAAACATGATGTCATCAACTCTCCCGCCTCTGGGGCTTCTGACTCAGACTGGGTCCAGATCATCGGTTCTCCTGGCTCTGGACTCCTCAGCCTCCATAATCATGTAAGCCAATCCCTTATGATAAATCTCCCTTATATGTATATATAGCCTACTAATTTGGTTTCTCTAAAGAGTGCTAATACAAAATGGAACTGCTTTTGAAGGAACTCACCTTAGGGTATCAAAGTGGGCCAGGTGTCCCTACCACCTCCGTGCCCACCGCTCCCACCTACACAGTTCCTGAGGCAACTCCCCTGACACCTCAAGATCTAAACGCATACTTTGAAAACCACAAGCTGAAATTGTCTCTGTTGGGCCTTTTGCAATTTTGAAATTCTGGCATGCTTTTCTTCCATATGTTCTGGGAGTCCCACTGTGGACCTCTATTTCCTCACTTGTAAAGTAAGCATCTTGGACGAAATGAGTGTCAGAGAGGCTGTCCTTCCGCCCTACACAATATCAGAGGAAGAACGGGTTGATCACCCGTCTGAGAGAATGAGAATTAGGGGAGCTATAGTTATTTTTATTTCTTACACAAAAGTGGTTCAAATTCCCTGGGAATATTTAGAAATAAACATGGGGGGGAAAACCCCAGAAAATAAAAATCTCTCATAATTCCTCTTTTGGAAAATAACTACTGTGAACATTTTGGTGTGAATATGTTCAAGCTTTCTCTCTCTCTCTCTCTTCTCATGCATGCAGATACACACATACACACACACTCAAATATAAGAAATCATATAGTACATACGATTCATAACCTGTTGAATTATCTTAAAAATAAAATGGACTTTCTGTGTCAATAAATATTTTTCCATATTATAATATTTTAATAGCTGTAAAGAATTTCAATTGCATAGATATACCAAAATTTATTCAACTAATGTCTATCTGTTGGAAATTTAGGTTTATCCAATTTTCTGCTATTTTAATAGTATGATGAACATTACTGTAGCTAAATCTCTACACATTTGCATTATTATGTCCTTAGGATTTATTTTTAGAAACGGAATTACTAATTCAAAGAGTATAAACATTTTAAAATTGTTTGATGCATTTTACCAAATTATCCAGAAGGTTTATGCAAATTTAAACACCCTTTCCCTGTATATGGGGAAGCTTGTTCACTTATACTCTCCCCACTATCAAGCAGTTATTTTTTAAAACCTTAATAAGTCAGAGGAAGCAAGAAAAAATAAGACTGGATTTTTTATGAGAGGATACCTTGGGCGTGTGTGTGTGTGTGTGCGCGCACACGCGCACGAGTGCGTGTGCCTATGTGTTGGGGAAGGGTGGGGTGAGTAAATCTCCTCCCAGGTATGATTTGTAACTGTTCTCTGGAACTATGTTAAGATCTAACTCGAGTTACATGGCCTATAATAAAAAGTGGTGGCACACAAGGACAGTTTTCCTCTTTCAAAATCTAAAAGTAGAGCAGAAATAGCCTCCTAGGACAAGAAGGAAAGGGTTTGATGAACCAGAGGAGGATAGTAGCTGATAGATAATAAGGGCAATTCCAAGTTTTTTGAATCCTCCCACATATCCCCTTCTAACACTCAGAGCATCAATCTTCACTGATCAGTGGCTTAACTGTGACATAACAGCTGATGCATATTCAATTCACAGAGCCATCTCGAATATGGTTTCTGCCCTGTGACTCTTCAAGATAATTTTTTAAAGCCCAGTCCTAAGTTCCCAGGTAAATCTGAGACCACTGTATGAGTAGGCCTTTAAAAAAGGTCTGAACCAAAAACTTGGGATTTAACATGTCATTCTCTTTCATTAGCAATGCAAGTGCTTTCAGAAGTGGTCATTCCATTTCCAAATCCATTCCATTCCATTACACCACTGTGTAAGAGTGGCAAGACGGTCTTCAAGGCCTTACCTTCGGAGGCCACATCATTACAAATGGCTATAGGTGATAATGAGGTGAGCCTCCAGGTTTTCCATCCTTGAATACTAACAGGTTTTCAATGTCTTCAATCCCAGACAAGCATAAGAGCCAAAAGCATCTTCCCTACTGTTAAAGATCCTAAGGTGAGGCCCTGCTGATCACTTGGTGTTCACATATTTGTGTAATATTGAGGGTGGGCAAGAGTGGTGACTTACTTCTAACCAACAGACCATGGCAAAGATGATGAGCTGCCACTCCCCTAACGTCTACCTTATATAAGAAAGATGATGGACTGTCACTTCATGATTATAATATTAAGTACACAATATATAATATACATAGATGTGTATATTTGCATACAACTTGGCAGTAGCTCACTTTCTCTCTCTCTCCCCTCCCCTCCATCTCCCGTCTTCCCTTGCCCTTCCTCTCCTCCACTGTCTTGAGGAAGCAATCTACCAAGAGTTCTACAACTGCAACAAAGTCAGTTCTGTCCGACAACCTGAATAGGAGTTTGGAAGTATATTCTTCCCCAGCTGGGCCTCTGATGAGACCACAGCCCAGGCCACACCTGGATTATAGCCTAATGAGACCCTAAAGTAAGAACCTAATTCCATTTCAAAATTGTTCAGACTTTTAATCCACAGAAACTGTAAGATAATAAATGTGTTATTTGAAATGCTACATTTGTAGGAACTGCTGTGCATCAACAGAAAACAAATACACCCGAGAAAGGGGAACCCTCCTACACTGTTGGTGGGAATGCAAGCTGGTGCAACCACTCTGGAAAACAGCATGGAGGTTCCTCAAAATGTTGAAAATAGAACTACCCTATGACCCAGCAATTGCACTACTGGGTATTTACCCTAAAGATACAAATGTAGTGATCCGAAGGGGCACGTGCACCCAAATGTTTATAGCAGCACTATCCACAATAGCCAAACTATGGAAAGAACCTAGATGTCCATCAACAGATGAATGGATCAAGAAGATGTGGTATATATACACAATGGAATACTATGCAGCCATCAAAAGAAATGAAATCTTGCCATTTGCAACGACGTGGATGGAACTAGAGAGTATCATGCTTAGTGAAATAAGTCAAGCAGAGAAAGACAACTGTCATATGATCTCCCTGATATGAGGAAGTGGAGATGCAACATGGGGGGTTAAGGGGGTAGGAGAAGAATAAATGAAACAAGATGGGATTGGGAGGGAGACAAACAATAAGTGACTCTTAATCTCAGAAAACAAACTGAGGGTTGCTTGGAGGAGGAGGGTTGGGAGAAGGGGGGTGGGGTTGTGGACATTGGGGAGGGTATGTGCTATGATGAGTGCTGTGAAGTGTGTAAACCTGGCAATTCACATGCCTGTACCCCGGGGGATAAAAATATATGTTTATAAAAAATAAAAAATTTAAAAAAAAAGAAAACAAATACACCCACATAATATGCCTCTTTCTGTTACCCATTTCTATAACAAGGCTCTCAACTGCAAAGCAAGTCTATCTAATTTAGACATAAAGCAATTCACTAAAAGATAAACCAGGGAGGACACGGAATCAACAGAAAGGCTCTATAACTGGTCTCACTCCATGGGCAGGAAGTAAAGAAGATCAGCTGCAGAAACCACAGCCAAGCTAGTTCAATGTCAGGCTTGTCGAGATACCACCACTGGCCTAACTGCCAGTCACCACTCCTACTAGACAACAGTGTTAGATGAGACTGTTGCTGCTGCTAGATCCTGGGTGTGGTGGCCATGCAATCCCACCACTGCCTTCTCCACCACCTTGCATCTTTGCATCACTTTGTTGAGATTAGAAGCAATAGGTCAGAGCACACTGTTAACCAAGTTTAAGTCACACATCCATAACCTAGTTGTCAGGAAGTAGTTGGGCAGAGTTTCTCCTCAAGGCTACAGAATCGCTCAAATCTAGAGTACACGTTCAGGTGTTGGTTGATGGTACTTTAGTTTGTCTGGGTGGCTGCAACAAAAATAATATAGACTAGCTGACTTATAAGCAACTGGATTTTTTTTTTTCCTCCCAATGCTGGAGTCCAGGAAGTCCAAAATCCAGGTACCAGCAGATTCAGTATCTACCGAGGGCCCGCGTTCTGGTTCACAGATGACTATGTTCTTGTTGTATCTTATAAGGTAGAAGAGAGCTGTCTGGGGTCTCTTTTATAAAGGCACTAATCCCATTCATGAGGGTTCCATTCTCATGACATACTAACCCCCTAAAGGCCCAACATCCAAATATCCTAACAATGAGGATTAAATTTCAACGTATGAAATCTGTAAGGACTCATTCAGCCTTTAGCAAGTGATACATCCTGGAACTTTACAGAACTCAGCTGTTCACAGACCACAGTGTAGCTAGTGCTCACTAGAATTATGCGGTGTATAACTATTCAGTGTTTTAAGAAAGGGAGTGAGAACCCCCTGGAGTTGCATAGCGGAGAACCTTATCCTGCTTCCAGCCAGCTTCTACTGTAAAAGTGTAACATCTCACGCTACCCCATGTAATGTCCCACCCTACCCCACGTAACGTCCCACTCTATCAGGACAGACTATGGAGGTTTCCCTCCAATAGGAGGAAGGTGTTAGGATGCAGGGCAATTATAGTTTTTTTTTTTTTTAAAGATAAATGGCTCTCACATCAGTAAACAGATGATACTTGAAGCCACATGTGTAAATAAGATTGCTTAGTCCAAGAGTAAGTACAGAAGAGGGGAGAGGATAGAAGAGAACCTTTAAAAAAAAGGCCTAGAAGGGGCACCTGGGTGGTTCAGTGCATTGAGCAGCCGACTCTTGGATTTGGCTTCATTCCTGATCTCAGGGCCCCACACTGAGTCCCACACCAAGCTCCACATTGGCTCTGTGCTCAGCGGGGAGTCTGCTTGTGTATTCTCTCTCTCTGCCTCTGCACCTACCCCTGCTTGTGCACGCTCTCTCTCTCCCTCTCTAATAAACAAAGAAAATTAAAGAAAGAAAGAAAGAGCCCTAAGGAACTTCATCACTGCCAGGCTACGGACGGAATAAGAAGTGTGCAGAGAGAGAGTAGTGATACATGATCTCCCAGGGCTGACCCTGAAAAGAGAATTTTCCAGGAAGGCTTCGATTTCACATAACAATGAATTATTTTTCATAACGAAATACCCGCTTAAAGAAATATAATTTTTATTTTAAATAAATAAATAATTTAATAATAAATATTATTATTTATAATAATAAATAAATATTTAAAATTAAATTAAAATTAAATAAATAATTATTTAAATAAATAAATAAGAAGAAGCAGGACCAACAATGTCTCTTCTTCTAGACCCCCTGTCCTGACTGGGAATTCAGAAGTTATGGTTACTACAGAGGCAACATTCAAACCTCCACTTATAGTTTGCCGTTCAAACAAGGGAACGGGATCCAAGATTTGTGTCCCAAATGTCTTAGTTGGGCCAAAATCATTTCGGTCATATTGCAGCTTATCCAGTCCCCCATTTGCTAACTTACTGAAAAAAGGCAATATATTTGTAGAGTTAAGTGAAATCTTCCCTAAAATAACCGAAATGAATTTTCTTTAATCATTGAGAACATGATGTGTCGTCATGATATAAACCTGAAAAGTTAATCAAGAAAAGTTGCAGAACTTAACAAATTGGGTATGGCAAGCAATCACATTACTCTAAAGAGAAGCAAGGATAATATCAAATTTTAATCAACATGTCTGACTTCTCCAGTTCACAGAGAAAGTGAGAAAAAAAATATCTGTCTGTAAAACTTCAGGATAGAGAAGAGGACACAAGTGGAACAGATACCCATGCATGTGAAAGGAGATCCTTCTTTCTAGAGAATGGATTAAAACACAGTGAAGAAATTCAAGAGAAGGTGAGCCCTCGTATTGTCCTGTGAGTCACACTGCCTCTACAGACACACTCTGGCTGAAATGGAAGCCGATCCTAAGCGGAGCTCAGAGGGGCTGGGAAGAGTCTTTAATTAAAGGGAAAACTGTGGTCTGGGGTAAGCCCCAAGCACACAGGATCACAGGCCATTGGCGGCACAACTAATCCCTGGCGTGCAGGAGGGGCTGAGCCTTTCCTCATATTGCCTGCCTGGTGGGGACTGGACCAGAAACTGAGCACGGGTGAGCCTACAGTTAATAGTGCTTGCAGAAGACCGGGCTGGCATAGTCTACTCATGTTCCCAGATGGAGAAGGAGTCCACTGATGAAAGGGACTGTGGCTTGGGTATCTTCTATACCCATTCCAAGTGCTGGCCCATAGTAGTTCCTCAGTATGTTCTCACTGATGGACCAACTAAAAGAACTGACTGCATAAAAAGGCATTAGGGAAACCAACAACCGGTTGAGTTCTTCCATCATCCATCATCCCTCTATGCTTCCCCAGACCTGCCTGGCAGAAATGCGACTTACTGCTTCCTCTCCTTCCCCTTCTTCTCAGAGAACATGACGTGACCTTTCTTGTTCCATAGAATATATTTAATTCCCCTCCGGGCACTTTCGATTTATATTAAGTGAAACAATGCTTACTTTGCTTTGTCCTCTTATCTTCATCAACAGAGAACCCTGACTATCTTTGATGTCCAGACAAACAAATGGCCCAGATCACAGGAGCTGTGAGCAGATCTAATGGCCCAGCTCACTAGGGATGATGGCTGTACCACAACCCATCCCCCATCTCACACAACCCATCCCCCATCTCTCATCACCACCTTCCGCCCCCATCCCATTCTGCAGAGCTCTAACTGGTTTAAGACATGAAGGACAGTGCGTCATGCTGAGTGTCTGGAGGACGGTACATACCAGCCTGCCACACTGGCCAGTGGAATCGGGCAGGCACTGGGGTACAGCAGGAAACCAGAGATCGAATGGGGCAGACCTTCATCATAAGGGTCTGTCACCAGTGGGTTCATATCAGACAAGGTCAAGTCCTTGTTTTGGTTAAATGCCACACAAATCCTGACTATCATCACCGTGATCCCTCCCTAGGATGCTGTAAGTCCTCCTTCAGGCAGTCTGAGTTTCCCTAAATAGAAGCGTGACTTCTTTGCCCAAGCTCTTGGAGCGTTTGTAGGATTCTTATCCTCCTTCAGAATATTCACCTGTAATACCTTCTACTAATATTAGCAAGGTGACCATTAACTTATTTTTCAAGTTGAGAAAACCCTGAATCAAACTGGTCACTATTAAAAAGTAAGAGGAGTAAGAGGCATACATTGGGCTGTTCTAGGCAAACCAGCACATCCGTAACCCGACTGCTGGCTTCACAAATCAGTGTGAGCCCCCTGTGGGCAGGATGGTCCTTCCTCTTCCACCCTTTCCCCCACCTTAAGCTCCCACCATACTCTGGGTTGTCAGGGTTAGGGTTACAGAGCTCTCGATGCTCCACTCCATGTCCAGGGGCCCCTGCTTATCTTCAGGTTTAGGTATAGGGGATAATTCTCTTCAAGCTCAGAACCTCTTATTCCTGACTGAAGCATTATCATGGATGTCCCAAAGAATCCCAAGCATGATTGTTTCTCCTTTTTCTAAGCTCTTGACCAAGTCGGATGAGTTTCCTTCTTACCCTGGAAGCAGTCTGGCCCTGGCCAGGGAGGCCCCACAGCCCCAAAAGTACCACAGCAGGTTGGAGAACTGGGACGGGGGGCAGCTGGGGTGCTCAGACATCACCGGGGCCCTTGCTGAAGTATCGGTCTTCAGCAACAAATGCCAAAGTCAGATAAGGCCCAGGTCCTGCCAGGGAAATGCCCAAGACTCCCTTCCCTGCCAGGGCTCATGCAGGTGGCCCCTGGAGTGGAAGGGGCTGTCGAGGGCGGATGCCCCAGGGGCCTGGAGATCCGTCAACTGCAGAGCTTTGCAAAATGGCGCCTGGCGATTTTCCAGAAGGTTTGTATAGAGTGACTGATCGTAAACAGGAAGTACTACGTATTGGCTGTTGAACTATTGCTATGCTGTGGGTACTTGGTAACAAGCTTAAGATTGGTGGATGCATATCGCTGTCTATGCTGATTGGCTTAGCTCCCCTATATAAGCGATGGCCATATGAAATAAAGGGCTTTTTTGAAACCCAACCTGACGGAGGGTCATTATTATCGCTGCTGGATGGCGATAGGGGGCAGCATGCAATTCCCTGCCAATTCTCAGAACCAGCTCTTTGGGTGTGCTGTCATGCTGCAGCCCTTCTCTGCTTTCCACTCACGGCCCCATCTCCAGCCCTGGCTCCTAGGGCCCTTGCTCGGCAGCAGGAACGTACATGACCATCAGCCGGTCTCACTCCGGCTTCCCGGCCTGTCGTGTACTCAGCCATCCCTGGGTCCTGTCAGTCTTAGATCTGGAGGGGCTGGTCCCCTCATCCACCTTCTTAGGCTCCACTCTAGCCCTCTTCACCACACCTTTAGCCCCAAAACAGCTGTTGGCTGGGAGAAGATAGCCATTACCTCTCCATCCTCTGAATCTCTGGAGATCTTTGAACCTGGGACTCCTTGCACTGCCAGGGAACCAGGAGTGAATCCTGAAGGTCCTCTCATAGCACAGGCAGATGTCATTATAGGCACAACACCCACACTATCTTGCTGACTCCTCCTGCCAGTCTCAAAAGATAAGTGTTATTATTCCCTTTGGTTATACCTGGGGAAACTGAGGCAAAAACCAGTTTGACTCATTTGCCAGAGTCACAGGGTTTCTGTTACCTGCAGGGAAAGGGAGACGTTTGCTGACACAAACATATAAAATAGAAGCAGAACACAAGAGAAGTGACTGAAAAAAAATCCAGGAAAGAGGAGTGTGAAAGAGTCTGTGTTTGGGAATCCTCAACAGAAAGACACATGACTGGACCGTCCCGCTATCACGCCATCAGTCTCTGTCCTGGAGTCAGTACTGAGCAACACCTTCCAGGCTCTGCCAGGAATTCTGGAGTTGGTTTCCAGGAACAGAGTTTTCTTAACTAATCGCCTTGCATTCGATAAACAAGGCAAAACGTTTCACTCTGAGAACGCCAGCAAAGCTAGTTCTAGGTAATTATTTAAGGACCTGCAGTATAATGTTTCAAACTGTACAATAACAAAACTGTATCCAAAAATATGTGAATGGTAAAAAGACAGCAAGAAAACACACCAAAGAGCTAAGAGTGGCAACAAGGTTTTTCTTTTACTTTTTTTAAAAAATTAATTTATTTATTTGACAGAGGGAGAGATCACAAGTAGGCAGAGAGGCAAGCAGAGAGACAGGGGGACCGAGCTGAGAGCCTGATGATGTGGGGCTCCATCCCAGGACCCTGAGATAATGACCTGGGCCGAAGGCAGAGGCTTAACCCACTGAGCCACCCAGGCACCCCAAGATTTTTCTTTTTATTTATTTTTTTTTCTTTTTAAAAACAAAAACTCTTAAGTGTTGACAAAATTTTTCTCATCTACTTTTTTTTTTCCCCAAAAAGTTGGTGAAGAGAAAAGAACATAAGACTCGAACAAAAGCTCCACTGCCTGTGGGGTTTTGTACTTCCCTAAGCCCTCATTTCCTCATTTTAAAAATAGAACACATAGTGGCTATTAATCCTGCACATAAATTGTCTAACCCACTGTCCGATGCTCCATGTTAACCCTCGTTCCCTTCTGAACACTAAGTGAAGATGTCCCACCAACAGGCACAGGGTCAGTCCCCTCTGGGTCTTTTCCTGCAGAAGTTTCCCTGAAGTGCTGAGGCTGGCGTTAGGACCCAGCTCCGCACTCATAGATCCCTCTCCTTCCACCACATGCAAAGCATCAAAAGAACAGCCTTGTCCATGAAAATCACAGCACCGGGAGGGGGGATATCAAACCACAAATTAATCAAACAGGATGTAATTCCCAGAGCAAACATGCATCAATTAGGGGAAATGTTACAGTCAGGTACAGCGTTTGGAATTTCACGAGGGAACACAAGGTGGATACACTAAGCTCTGGCCTTGATTACGGAAAGCAGTGGCTATGTGATGTCAGGGCTGCTGTGATCAGTTCAGCCAGAAATTCACTTTTTAGTGCCTTGATTCCTGGAATTACCTTTGTGCTGACTGACAGCCAAAGAAAGAAAAACTGCACTACTGCAGAGAAAACTTGCTCTGATCTGTTCTAACAGCCAACAGACAGTCCGATGCTGATTTTCCTTGCCTGCATTTGAGGGACACATTCTTCAAACTGGAGCAAGCCAGAGCCGGAGAGATCCTTCATGGCCCCTTCTGTGGACGTGGCACGAGATGGACACGGTGAGGGGTACAGAGGGGAGAAAAAGCCTCTCCTCACAGAGACCAAAGGGAAGAAAACTCAATTGCTACTGGGGCCTGGCACTCTGCCAGGCACTACTCCCCAGGATTTAGGTTTATTATTATGTAATTTTTTTCTCCCAACAATCATATGAGACAGGGTTATCATTCCCACTCCTTTGAGTCCCAGCTTGCTGAACTCTGAAGTCTTTATACGTCATGACTTTATAATCTATTCCCACATCAACGTCCAAGAAAATCACCCTTTCTCTGCAGAGACCACAGAATGGGAAAGATAGGGAGCATCAGGCATTAGGTTCATCTGTACCTCCCAGACACTCTGCATCAGTGTCCAGAGGGGCTAAACCAAGTCAGAAAGTTTCTCTACTCACCTAAGTCAAGACAACCTGTCCCATTCCCTGAGGAAGTGTCCCCATTTATCCAGTGGGAATCAATGAACCCTCTATGGAGAAAAAGAAAGAAAGAAAGAAAGATAGATAGATAGATAGATAGATAGATAGATAGATAGATAGAAAGAAAGAAAGAAAAGAGAAGAGTGAGTGAGTCCTGGTTGATTACATGTCTATTCTTTCTTCAACCTTTGTTCTAGAATCCTATTTCTTCTCTAAGAGTCCACCTAAACCACAGATTTAGCAACTGATTGCTCTCTACTGTGAGCACATGCACATGCACACACACACATACACACACCCCATTTCCTGTTTTTATTTTTTAACATTTTATTTATTTGACACAGAGAGAGAGAGCAGCAGAGGGAGAGGGAGAAACAGACTCCCCACTGAGCAGGGAGCCCTATGCAGGACTGGATCTTAAAACCCTGGGATCATGCCTGAGCTGAAGGCAGACGCTTAACTGACTGCACCACCCAGGCACCCCCTTTCCTGCTTTTAAAATCAGATGTGAATTTCAATCCATCAAATCATCCATGCAATGTAACTTTTCCCCCCTTATAATTCAATCATCCATTGAAATCCTCATCTCTTCTGGTCCTCAGTAACCTCTCCCTCCAACTTACTGCCAAGCGACCCTCCTGCCCTGTTCCCATCTGCACAGTCTCCTTCATCAGCAAGTCTCCCCTTTAATTCCATGTCAAGTTGGGGCTCTGGCATCTCTTGGATATCTTCCTCGTCCTTACCTCTCTAGGTAAATCAAGCAACCATTTCACCTCTGGCGCCTTGCTGCTTCCCTATAGCTCTGCCAGAGGAGTGGGGATCCTCTGCTCTCAGATCCCACAAACCCACCTGGAATCTGAAGTCTTAAGGGTTTCTTCTGCCTGGGAGTCAGAGTCCAGAAACTCCTTTCCCAGGCCCTATCAGTCTGTAATGATGTATCTTTTTTTCCTCCATTTTTCAACACTTTTAAATGAAGAGAAGCCTTTCTAGTTGGGAGTCAGGAAGAGGGAGAATCTTTTTCTTCAACCACCTAATGTTTTGCCCCATCCATTTTTTTTTTTCTAAGAGCACCAGAATTTGGAAACTTAATAACAGCCATGTTTCTTTCTTAAGGAAATGAACACAGAAGGAAGGGCCCAATGAGGCTGAGTAGAGCAGGAGAAGGCCAGGAGAGGAAACAATCTGGCAGCAAAACCCAAAAAGCCATTGCATAAAATCTCAATTAATATCATGCTAGCCTCTTTGATTGGCACTCCAGCTCTTGGCTCTGCCTCCCACGTGAGGGGCAAACACTGTCCTTTTCACGGTTACTGAAGTGGAGCGAGAGCCTGGGTTGGTAGATGGGGCTACAGATTGGGTGCTGGGAGATGTGGGCTATAATCCCTGCTCTGATACTAATGTGGGCTATAATCCCTGCTCTGATACTAATGGGATGTGTGACTGGGGAGAGGTAATTTCCTCTTTCTTTATGTCTCCCAGGCATGAACCATAAAATCAGAGAATTGTACCAGATTAATGTTCCTAATCCTTGGCGATCCTTATCCCACCTTCATAAATTGCACTACCTAGAATTATCACCCATATTATTTTTACTTAATAATTTTCCTTAAATTGACTCACTTTTTAAAAGAAAAACTTAATTAATCTTACTGTAAAAGCAAACCTTATATGATGTGTGAAAATTAATAAAGGTCTAAACTTCACTAAAGTGGGAGTCCAGATGTTAAAAGGGGGAGTCCCAGGCCACTCACTGTCCCTTATAGGAAGAATTGTCAATTACAGACCTAACAAAAGAATCTTCAAAGGGAAAGAATGATCAATTACAAGCCCCAAACTAAAAGGATATACACTGAATCTTCTACAAGAAATTTACTACTTTTCTCCAATATACCTTCCCTCAAAATAACCCTTTCCAATTCCCTCCTTCTTCTCCATAAAATAATGTTTCTCTCCTTTGTTTGTTGGACTTGACTATGGTTTTGCCACAGATCATATGTCCCACATTGCAACTCTCTGCCATTCCCAAATAAACCCATATTTGCTGGTAAAATAACCTTATTTTTAAGGTTAACACTGGTGCCTCACTTAAGGAGCCTAAAAAATAATAAAAAACTAATAAACATATTCACTGAAAATGAACAACGTCACTAAATTCTGGCTGGGTACGTTTGCTGCCAAATGTTCTTTCTGTTAAAAAGTTGAAAACAGCACCTGTCAGAGATGTGCTAAAGACACAATAACAACACCTAGAGCTCTCTTCTTGGTAAATAAGAGAACTGAAATAGATCTGAAATGAGGCATCTTTCTGGTTACTCATTCAATGTTACTTAAAGGCACACCTTCCCAAGGGACAAAAGCTTCTCCTGCTGCTGAAGGTAGGGTCCTGGGTTGAAAGCACTAGATCTGATTCTGCTCCAGTCTCTTTACAGCTCCAGCATTTCTGCCACATCGTGTTTTCTTTGCATTCTTTGATTATTCGTACACAATCAATTTCTTGTCCAGATCTTTGTTCTTTTGTTCTCAACCAAGCCACCATGCCTTAATTTCCTCTAGTTTTAGCGCCCCCTTGAGTATTTAGAGTACTGGGGGGTTCCGGTTTCTCCTCCTCTGTCTAATAGCTTCCTCATTTCACCTCGGCAGGACCTGTGCTCTCTCCCTCTGTGCCCACTCCACTCAGTTTCGGGCATGGAGAGGCCAGCCCCTTGGAGTTCAGTGGCCAGATGAACGCCTGACACACCTGGTCATGCTCCTGCAGCCCATGTTTTTCAGATCTCACACTTGTCTGCCCATGTCACTCACACCTGCGGTCATCGCTGTCTTGAAAACACACCTGCTGCAGAGCCAAGCCTGCAGAGAAGGATTGTCAAGCATGGCTAATATCTCAGCAGGCTCCAGGCCACAGTTCACAGAATCCTTCGACAGTCGGGTTTGGTCCTTTTCTCCCCAAGGCCAGCCTGAACTCACCCCCAACCCCTCCCAAGAAAGCAGGGAAAATGGTTCAGCATATTCCTAGTAGCAAATATGAGAACACAAATAGAGCCGCTGAGTCCATACCTAGAATGGGATCACAGCTATAGTCCACCATCTCTTGGAGTTCCTCTTTGGCCACTATAATTCTCATCCTTTCCAGTTTTGAAAAAGAACAGAAAGAGCTTTTGACGATAACACAGACAGATATCCAGAAGTGCTCTCCCAGCACACACCAACTATGTGCTATATAAAAAATACTTTTGAGGGCATTGTGGAGTTCTCAGAAAGTAAGAGAAATCTTCAAGCACCCACCCTCCTCCTCAAGAGAAAAAAAAAAAGATTTAAAAAAATGAGTGTGACCTGTAAGCAAATACAGTAGGCAAGGTTTTTCTGAAGTAAATGCCAATATTAACACTGTATTCTGGTCAGCGTACTGTGGGCCAGCTAAATGAAGTAATTTACCATTAGACACTCATGCTAACCTGGAAATTTAGGAAGAAGTTCAAAGAGGTCCCAGGTAGAAATATTAAACATTAGGTTAATATAAGTAAATCTCTTCTGTTTAAAATAATAATAATAACAACAACAAAAATAATAACTAGTTTTTATATAAAAAGGAGGACTGAAATATTTGATAATAATGCCATGTAAGTAGAAAGGTGTTTCAACTTGAGTGTTATTGGGCTCTTATATTGTTCAAAAAGAGAATTGTGATATTAATTCTAGATTTCACTCTCTGTTAAGAGTAAATATCTCAAATAATTATCAAAAATAGGAGAAGAATTTATAATTTCTATATTATAAGAAGGAAAAAAATCAAAACAGAAAAACAAAAAATGTCTCAATCATCTATGACTGGATAAAGAGGATGGGACTTATATGAATATATAATATGGTATATATACACAATGTGTATATAATATATGGTATATACACTATATATGATGGAATATTACACAGCCATAAAAAGGTGAGCCATTGTGATACTGCCATTTGTGACACCATGGATGGACCTAGGAAGTATTATGCTAAGTGAAATAAGTCAGGCTGAGAGAGACAAATACTATATGATTTTACTCATATATAAAACCTTAAAAAACCTCTCTAAGTTATAACTTAGTTATTTGAGTATAGTTGATATACAATGTTACATTAGTTTCACGTATGTAACATAGTGATTAAACATTGTGCTATGTTCACCACAAGAATAGCCATCTGTCACCATACAACACTATTACAATACTATTAACTCTATTCTCTGTTCTATTCTATTCATTCCTGTGATGTATTCATCCTGTAATGGAAGCCTATATCTCCCACTCTCCTTCACTTATTCTGCCCATTCCCTCCCTGCCTTCCCTCTGGAAACCATCAGTTCTCTGTATTTATAGTTTTGGCTCTGCCTTTTGTTTATTTGCTCATTGATTTGTGTGGCTGAGGAAGCCATAGAGAGAGTGTTCTCAGCAAGGTGGAAGTTATAATCTTTTATTAGGAGAGTCATGGACATTGCCTCAACATATTTATTCCATTGGTTAGAAGCAAGTTACTCAAGGAGAGAGGACACAAGGTTGGGAGTACCAGGAAGTGTTGACCACCTTCAAGGATGCTAAACACATCTAGTTTGTCTGATGATATTACATCTACCCTTGCTTTCTTTGGGTTAACATGCACTTGATATCTCTTTTTCTCTTCTTTTACTTTAAACTTTCCAGTTCTGTGTTTTAGGGATGTGTCTTACAAAGACCATATAACTAGAAATCATATAACTATATGATTTCACTCATATATAGACCCTAAAAAAAGCCTCTCTAAGCGGAAGCAAACTTCCACACAAATAAAAGAAGTTTTAAAAAGTTCCTCAATCTAAATAAATTAATTAATTCAATAAATAAAGCAAAGTAGAGAAAAATGAAATAGGAAAGTACAAATCAAAGAAAACAATAAAATAGTAAATATAAGCCCAAATATATTGATAATCCTGAGAAGCATAAAGAGACTAAACTTAACAGTTAAGGATAACAATTCTCAGTTTGGATCACAAAGCAAAGTCTAGTTATATGCTCTTTGCTAGACACATCCCTAAAACATGGAACTGGAAAGTTTAAAGTAAAAGAAGAGAAAAAGAGATATCAAGTGCATATTAACCCAAAGCAAGGGTGGTTGTAATATCATCAGACAAACTAGATGTGTTGAGCATCCTTGAAGGTGGTCAACACTTCCTGGTACTCCCAACCTTATCCCTTGTGTCCTCTCTCCTTGAGTAACTTGCTTCTAACCAATAGAATAAATATGTTGAGGCAATGTCCATGACTGTCCTAATAAAAGATTATAACTTCCACCTTGCTGAGGACACTCTCTCTATGGCTTCCTCAGCTCGCACACCTTGAGGAAGTACGCTTCCACTTAGAGAGGTCCATGTGGCCAAGAAACTGAGAGCAATCTCAGGCCAGCCACCAAAGAGTAATTGAGACTCTCAGTCCAGGTTCCCATGAAGACTCAACTGATCACTGCAGACAACCACAAGCTGACCTTCACCTTCAGATGAGCCTGCAGACACCAGATGGACACCTGGATAGCAGCCTCATGAGACGCTGAAGCATGGACCCAGCAAAGGCATGCCTAGATCCTGGCCCAGAGAAACTGAGATAATAAACAGGTGTTGCTTTAAGCTTGGGGTTATTTGTTACTTAGCAAAAATAGTAAATACACTAGAAGCGCAATTAGATAAGGAAGCATTATTATTAATCACTACTTAAGATAAAGGTTCAATTCACCAGGAAGATATAGAAATCCTAAACTTACATGAATCCAGTGCAATAGACTCATGCTACATAATAAAATAGTAATTTGGGGAAAATGCACATGCTGTGCAAAGAGAACTGAGCCAAGTATGACAAACCAGATCCCAAGCCTGACTCTGCTCCTCATATTCTGTATAATCTTATGCAAACTATGTTGTTTCCCTGAGCCTGAAATGCCTACATTTCTTTAACTGCATGTCCAATATACTTTACTTCCTTTAATTATTTTTTAAGATTTTTTTTTAATTTATTTGAGAGAGAGCATGGGGAAGAGCAGAGAGAGAGGGACAAGCACACTGACAAGCAGGCTGAGCACAAAGCCTGATGCAGGGCTCAATCGACCCTGAGATCATGACCTGAGCTGAAATCAAGAGTGGATGCTTAACCAACGGAGCTACTCAGGTGCCCCAAGTTTCCTTTACTTTCTAAGTCTTTTTAAAGTCTGTAAGCATTTACCAAATAAAATAACATTTGAATGTTATTAGAAAATATAGGCTTTATCTTACTAATCAACACTGGTGTGGACTTTCTTCGGGGTTCCTGGACCAGTTCACAAAAATACTCCATCGCGCTAAGCTATGATATAGTGAACAGCAGGCCAAGTATGATTACAGAGAGTCGGGAGAGTTGGGGTCAAACTGATTCAAGCAAGCCCCTCTGGGATGTGTCCTAGTCCTCCACCCCACATATCATGGAAGAGCTCTGTGCAATTTGCTTCCCCCTTTTTAATCAATAGGTTAAGTCATCACGATTGAAGAACCCAAGCCAGATGAGCAGCGAGTAGAAAAGCCACATCCATCATAGAGCAGCATATCCCAGAGAAGGTGCTTTCAGCAGTGAAGTAAGAGAATCCTCTGCAGGAACTTAAAGACCATGGAAATATGATCACATTGAGGCTGATAGTACCTTGTCACTCTCAATAGGTAAGGACACTAAATAATGCAAAAGTCAGTCCGCCAGGTATTGATTTGGCATAAAAAGGTCTCACTGGTGAAACTATATATTTATGTATAAAATATATATAAAAAGCTGCAATACAAAAAAGAAGTATGCATTCAGAATATATATATATATATATATATATATATATATATATATATATATATATTTCTTTTTCCTTCTGCTTTTTAAATGTAAGCCTCAATTCTTTGTCTTCAGGCAGAAATTTAGCCATATTCTCCTGCAGGTAAGTTGTCTACAAATTCTAGCCTGAGGGTAGACTTTTTTACTTTGTATTTAATGCTGTTTGAAGACGCCTGAGTGGAACTTATGAAATTCCCAGCATCACAGAAGAGGTTTGTATTTTCCATTTAACCCCTGAGTTCTGCCTCCTTTCCACAAATTGTCTCTCCCCTTCAGGCAGCCCCCTCCAGCCCGGAGCTGCTGAAGCTGAAAGAGGCCTGTCTGAATCTTTCAGGACAGCTTTGAGTGGGGCAGAAATATTTTCACCACATTTAATCCCCGATGGATGTGAATTTTGGAAATATTTGTATAAAGCCTGGACACAGCTCTAGTTCAGAAACAGAAGCTGGTCTTTACTTCCAGAACGAGGAACCCGGCTGTTTCCTAGCATAGTTTCTGACATGAGGCAGGCTTATTTCCCAATCCTGGCTCAGCCACTTGCTGACTACAGTGTTGAACTTTGGGTAAATTTCTTAATCTCAGGTATAACCAGTTGCCTCACCGGTGACATGGCAATGATGATAGTGCCAGTCTCAGACGTTTTCTCAAAAAAAAAAAACATATTAATATGTATGTAAAGTACTTAGCATGACACCAGGTACATAAAATTGTTAATAAATTCTACTTATTGATAATAATGTAGTTATCATTTAAAAAAAGAAAAATATGTGAGAATTCTATTATATCAGAACTCCCCAGCCAGTCATCAACTAGCTAACCCACAGTGGCAGGGACGAGAAGGATAAACTCATCACCCCATTATTTTATAGACCGTAAACCTGAGTCTCACAGAGGTCAAGCAAATGGCTCAAGTTCACACAGCAAGGTCATACATAGTCTTACATACAGATAGCAGGATTTACATTAACCAAAGCAGAGCCAGTAGGGATCTTATGAAGTTAATTCAAATAGCTCACCCCTAAAGTTAATATATTTTTAGGACCGATAAAGCTCATGTAATGGGGAATGCTCAGGAATCCAAATCTACTTGGCATTCTCAGAAGCGTCCTTGGGCTGCTTGAAGATTCGCAGCCTATAGCTTTTGGCAGTCCCCAAAGAGGGAGCTCTTTCCACTAACAAAATACAAAATGCAAAATTAATAAAAAGACCCTTTGAAACTGACAAATGTGCCTCAGGCAAACTATCTGCCCAGCAGCTGGTTAAAATTTAATCAGCTTTTTTTTTTTTTTTTTTAATTTTTTTTCAGGCTTGTACATCTTTTGTATGGAGCTCTCCAGTCTGAGTGTGGTCAAAGTTTGTTAAACAAGAAATAATAGCCAAGGCTTTTTAATTCTGCAAATAAGCAGTGGACACTTTTAATGGCTCTGCTGCACTCAAGAAACAAATTGCCCAGGTCTCAACAAAGCTGGATAATTCTTTAATAATTTCTCTTCTTTTTCTTAGAAAACCTAAATTGGCAACTTTACACTGTGCCCTGAATCTTAACACTGATTTGGGCTTATGAATCACATTGTGGCTTTTTCTGGAAGTTGAGTGACCCAGAAAGAGAAGAGCCAGAGAAGAGAAGGAGAGAAAGAATAGAAAGAATACGAGAATGAATCAGATGGCATAATGATGGAGGTTTCGTGTGAGAAACTCCACAAGAACTTAGTGATGAGTCTGTGGCTATCACTCTCACTTCGGACACTGGGAACCAGAAGATTTTCCACTCTTGGCCAATCAAGTATCTTCTATCAAAAGAACCAGACCAAAGGGTCTAGCCCAAAGTTACTTTGTTTTACCTACTCTTCTTCCATTAACATGCATACAATTAAAGACCACAGTGAAACCCAGGAAAAACACCATCTAAGATGGAAGATGTTTACCAAGAAGGAAATTTGACTAGTCCCCATTGTCCGCCAACTTTGGCAATAATCACACAGCTTCTCTGGTTCCAAATATAGTAATTCATATGGAAGGAAAATGGGGGTTGGAAGAGAGGAGAGCTACAGCTTATGGTGATCAAGAAGAGTTAGTTTTGCTGTGTAGACTTCCAAGAGATGAAGAAAACGGAGTCTAATACACCAAGACCTTGGAAGTGACTTTCTAGGGTGAGACAGGTATGTGTTGGGGAAGGGGGAGAGCTGAGGGATGGAGACAGGATAGAATGCCCTCTAGATGCTACTGTGACCTGGCTGGGCGCAATCTCATATCTTGGAGGTGGACACAGAGAGCTTTCTGGAGGGATGAGGCTTTTCCTTCTCCATGAAACACAGTGAATAATTGCTAATAAATGCTTTATCCTGTCCTAAGAGGCCAAGTCATTTGCATGTTTGTGGCCATAACTATATCCCAGGCTGACACACTTCAAGATGAGATCTGGTAACTCTCTTGATCAGGGAGGGATCCTACACATAATGCTCAGATCTTGGCACTGTGGGAGGCAAGCTGGTGGGGACAAAAAGTTATCAGCTTAGGAGCTGTGTCTGGATGTCAGTCTTAGTCCCCCACATACCAACCACTTGACCCAAGCAATTGACTTTACCTCTTTGAATCTTGCTTTCTTCATTACAACTTTTAGAGTTACTGGGGTAACTGAATCTGACAATGGTTGGAACACGAATACCACGGTGTGGGACCTACTACAGACATAGAGCAAATGAGTTTCCTATACACATTCACAGACATGCAGTAACCATACCCTCAGGATCTCAGACCCTTGCTGTTCTTCTGTCAAGTTTTGAGTACTGGTAACTCACCTGCTTTTCTGGTTCCCAATCCTTGGCTCATACTTCATTTCAGTTTGGGCCTCCCCTGACACCTGTACTCACTGGAGAGCCCGGAATTAACTCTTGGCTTCACTCTGTCATTCTAGTCTTTTGCTTTTAAGGCCATACCTGCCAGACTCTGGAAAACCCCAGCAGGAAAGTAACAACAGAAATAATCTATCCTTAAGGTTTGCTAAATACACCAGGAACTATTCTCAAAATTTAGAGAGCAAGCCTTAAGAAAAACACATAAGCTAGGCATTATTTAATCTCCATTTTGCAAATGGAGGAAGGAAACAGAATCACAGAGGAATGAAGTAACTTGGCTGATGTCACACAGCAAGGCAGGAATGTGAGCTCAGGCCGCTGAGCTCCAGAAGCCTGTTCCGAAAACAAAGCTAAAGCCACCAGTAAAGTTAGCTTGCAGGAATGGGGTCGGCGGCACTGGTTGAGCACTTAGTATGAGCTACCCACCGAATTAAGGGCTGGTTGCGTGTTATATATTCAAATCTTCAAAATTACCCTGTGAAACGGGTGACAATACTAACTTCATTTTCAGATAAGAAAATGGAAGCTCAGGTATGTTCAGTGATTTATTCCAATTCCACCTGACTTCAAACCTGCTCAGCAGAAACCATGGCTTTACCCACAAATGCACTCAGCATCTAAGCTGCCCTCTAGGAAAAGCCCTAATATGTTAACACCAAGAAACTGAGTAAACACTTTGTGTTCCAAGACCTTCATCCCCATGTCTAGTCTTTCCCCAGGTTGGCTGAACCAAACAAATAACCAAAACAAATAAAAGCCATCCACATTGGAAGGGAAGGGGCAACACTGTCTCTGTTTGGAGGCAACGAGATATTATAGACAGAAAACCCTAAAGGCTCCACTAAAAAACTGACAGAACTAATAAATATTCAGTAAAATTGCAGGATACTAGATCAATATACAAAACTTAGTTGCACTTCTAAACACTAAAAAAGAACTAGAGGAAAGAGAAATAAGAAAATAACCTCATTTAAATTAGGTATCAAAAGGAATAAAATCCTTAGGCATAAATTTCATCAAGGAGGTGAAAGATCTGTACACCAAAAACCGTAAAACAATGATGAGACAAAGCGAGAGAGACACAAATAAATGGAAAGATATTACATGTCTATGAATTGGAAAAATTAATATTGTTAAAATGTCCAAAGGAATCTACTGTTCAATGCAATCCCTATCAAAATTCCCACAGCACTTTTTTTTTTTTTTACAGAATTAAGAAAAAAAATTTGTGTGGAACCATAAAAGATCTTGAATAGCCAAAGCAATCTTGAGTAAAATGAACAAAATGGGAAACATCACATTTCTTGATTTCAAAATATATTACAAAGCTATAGTAATCAAAACAATACGATATTAGCATGAAAACAGACATATTAAGTCAATTTCACAGAACAGAGAGCTCAGAAATAAACCCATAGATGGGTAATTAATTTTGATAAAGGAGTCAAGAATATACAACAGGAAAATTAGTCTCTTCAATGAATGGTGTTGGGAGAACTGGATATCCCACATGCAAAAAAATCCAACTGCACCTCTATCTTACACCATCCACAAATATCAACTCAAAATAGATACAGACTTGAAGACTTGAAACTTGAAACTCCTAGAAGAAAACATAGGGCGTTAAATCCTTGATATTGGTCTTGCCAAAGCTTTTTTGGATTTGACAATGAAAGCAGAGGCAAAAGAAAATAAGCAAGCTAAACGAAAACATTAAATCACAGCAGAAGAAATCATCAGCAAAATGGAAAGACATCCTATGGAAGATACGAAAATATTCACAAAGCACATACCTGATGTAGGTTCATATTCAAAATATAAAAAGAACTCATATAACTCAATAGCCCCCCCCAAAAAAAACAAATAACCTAATTAAAAATGGGCAAAGGATCTGAATAGGCATTTTTCTTTATACAGATGAAACCATATAGTTCTTACACACTGGTCTCTTTTGCTCAATATTATGTTTGTGGGATTCATTCATGCTACTATATAACATGGTTTATTCATTTCTATAGCTGTAGCTACCCACTGGGTGAATACTACCACAATTTATCTATCAGTCACACTGTTGGTACACTTTGGGGTACAGATTTGGGCTATTATGAAGAGTGCCACAATGAAAATATTTCCACATCCCTTTCAGTATGGAAAATCTATTTATGTCGGGTATCAGTTAAGTCCTTTTCAAAACTGTGTAAATGTCTTTCTTTTAGAATGCTGATATGTGGGGTGCCTTGGTGGCTCAGTGGGTTAAAGCCTTTGCCTTTGGCTCAGGTCATGATCTCAGGGTCCTGGGATCAAGCCCTGCATAGGGCTTTCTGCTCAGCAGGGAGCCTGCCTCCCCCCTCACCTCTGCCTGCCTCTCTGCCTACTTGTGATCTCTGTCTGTCAAATAAATAAG
>NC_081557.1:36032138-36082907 GCF_022355385.1 Mustela nigripes
GCCTTGGTGGCTCAGTGGGTTAAAGCCTTTGCCTTTGGCTCAGGTCATGATCTCAGGGTCCTGGGATCAAGCCCTGCATAGGGCTTTCTGCTCAGCAGGGAGCCTGCCTCCCCCCTCACCTCTGCCTGCCTCTCTGCCTACTTGTGATCTCTGTCTGTCAAATAAATAAATAAAATCTTAAAAAAAAAAAAAAAGAATGCTGATATGCCTCTTGGAACAATATTGCCAGGGATTCTGAAAGGTGTCTTTATTTCTGGAGAAAGCTCAAAGATTCTGTATCGTGGAAGTTGTGGCTGAGGTTCAAACAGCAAGAGGTCCCTCATTAGACCACTAATCTTCTTATTCACCAGAAACAGGCATCATAGTGTAAAAATCTCTGGAGGAGAAACGCCCAGTTGTCTTGGTGTTGGATGCCACAAGGATCAGAGGCACATAGGAGGGGCTAATGACTGCTGGTCTTTATTTGTGTGTGTATGTAGTGCTAACGGGCTGCCAGTGTGGGGTGGTTCTGTCTGGCTGTAGCGTTGTCCCGACGCCCCTGGCTCTCTTCCAGAGTTCTAATGGCTTTGCTCCTGCTTCTGTACTAGGCTGGCTTTTAAAATTCACAGGAAACACTCTCTTACGGGCTCCCTTTTGTCAGCTGTCGGGTCTCCCCTCTACTCATTCTACTCCATTTACCTACTTCAGGGCCAAGAAAAGGAAAGTGTAAAATTCTACCCAGCTGGAGTTTCTCTAACTACACATATCAGATGTCATTAGATGGGGAAATAAGTCCTTGGGGGCCTACAAGTCTACAGAAAATTCCTAGTCTGGTGTTAGGACCTCTCAACAATGTGGGTCCTGCGACATGTTTAACATCATTTCCCACTGGTGCCAACGCATCCTTCTCCGACGTACTCAGGCCACTTCCATCAGCTGACGACACAGTCCCACTTCCCAGACCTCTTCATGCTATTTCTCCTTCCTCGCAAGTCTTCCTCGCCACCTCCCTCCTACTCTTCTATTTAAACATTTTACCTTGATGTTACCTATTCTCTTTATGCTTAAGGCACTCTAAGTGTTTGGGATTAAAAAAAAAAAAAAGAGTAAAATACGGACCTACTTTCAAGGTACTCTTATTTTGGTAGGGGAACAGAAGAGAGATAAAGGTAACCCCTGTGACGGGTGAAGGGGGATGCCTAGGGAATACCAGGAGGTCTGTGGTACCCTTGTCTGGATTGGAGCTTATCAGAAAGCTCTGGTCCCCCAGACTAACTACAGAATTTGGAGGGTACAGTACAAAATGAAAGTGCACTTTAATAAGGAAAGGGCTCCTTATTAAAACATTATTAAGGGGCACCTGAGTGGCTCAGTCAGTTAAGCGTCTGCCTTTGGCTCAGGTCGTGGTCCCAGGGTCCTGGGATCGAGGCCCGCATCGGGCTCCCTGCTCAGTGAGAAGTCGGCTTCTCCCTCTGACCCTCCTTCCACTTGTGCTCATGCTCTCTCAGATAAATAAATAAAATCTTTTAAAAATTATTATTAAATATTTAAAGATGACAACAGCAGAGCATTGAACCAAGCCAAGGTTCCTATGCAGCTGTACAGATTGCCTGTGAAGTCGCCCCATTGTTCGAAGCTACTTCAGGACAATGGGAATCCAGAGGGTACGTCAGGCAGCTGCCTGTCTCAGGAGATGGAGATAGTCGAGATTGGAACTGAGTTAGTGATGAGTAAACAGAAAACTGAGCAAACATCTACAATAAGAGAAGACAACTATTCCTTTTCGGAAAAAGAAGTTGGACAGAAAAAGTCACTATTTATTTTCATGGCTCAGCCATGAATACTGTTTGCACAGTCAGGGTTCTCCAGAAAAATAGAATTGGAGGGAGGAAAGGGAGAGATGGGGCCGGGGTGGGGTGGAAGAGAGAGAGAGATGGATTTTAAGGAACTGGCTCACACAATTGCAGGGTTTGGCAAGTCCAAAATATGCAAAGCAGGCCAGCAGCCTGGGGACCCAGAGAAAAAGTGATTTTGCACCTGGAGTTTGAAGTAAGTCAGAAGCAGAATCTCCTCCTCTTTGAAGGGACATCAGCCATTTCGTTATTAAAGTCTTCAGCTGATTGGGTGAGGTCCACCTATATTATGGAAGAGGATCTTTTTTACTCAACGTCTGGTAACTTAAATGTTAATCTTACCTAACAGATAACCTTCACAGTAACACTTAGACTAAATGATAAGTGCTGAGCTAACCAAGACTATGAAAATTATATTGTAAGGATGGGGAGAACAACAAGGGTGCCCAGTGGGTGGGCTGGGGGAGAAAGGAAGCTGAATCTTATCTTCCACACCACACAGTCAAGGAGTCGTGACAAAGCAGGGGCAAGAAGAGGAGGCAATACAGACATGTTTTATAGAGAAAGGGAAGTGGCCGCCAAGGTGATTAGGTACAAGAAGCGAGAAGGTTGCCTCTGACTAGGGTGAAGATGATTGGAGGGTATGGGAAAATGCTCTGTTACCTAACACATCATGTACCTACATTTGGCTTTTTGAAATATGTATATGTATAACGTTGACTGAAAAACGCAAACACTTTAAGAAAGGAAAAGGAAGACAGAGCATCCACAGGAAAAAGGAAGATAGAGCATCCACAGGAAAAAGCTGTAACGAGTCATTTATAAAACAGGAGAAACCAATGAGGTGCTGGCATAGAGCGAGGCTTATGTTATGCGAATAAGGACCGGCCCATCGAGGACAGACTGAGAGGGGGTTTTTCTTTGAGAGTGCCTCACTTATGCCACAGCAGAATTTGCATGGAGAGCACACCTGGGAAGGACATCCCACGCAGTCTCCTACCTGTAGGGCCCTGCTTCCCGTAAGTTCCATTTGGCTCCCACACAGAAACTTACTGAGGGCTGGGTTCAAGTCTCCCCTCATCCTTGACATCTTGCTGTAGCCTCCTGGAAACCTGATGCTTCCTTCCCCCTAATTCCTACAGCATATAAAGTACACCTGACACCCACTGGATTCTTTAGTAAGTGGAACTTCTTCCCTTGACTAGATCCCATCTGGGATTACTAATATCCATGGTTACCTTTTTCTGAGCATCTACTCCAGGCTGGCCCCGGGCTAAGTGCCCTGAATTCCACATCGCTCCAACCTGACGGTCGTCCTGTGAGGACAGGATTGTGGCGCGAGAAAACGGAGGCTTACAGAGTTAACGGAACTTGCTGGCCAGGATGTGGCAGAAATGGGACTCAGAATCAGTTCTTGCAGGCTTCCAAGCCCACGCTTTAAACCCCTCTGCCATATTCTTTCCCACTCCCTAAAACGGCCTGTTTGATTGCATGTGCTTAGGCTAGTATCAAACACATCTTCGGTGTGTGGGAAATGGAGTTTGTTTGAGGGAGGGGAGGGAGAGAGAGCAGCTACGGATGGAAGGTATCTTGCCGCTCTCTTGCAGAAATGCATGGAGTCAAATTTCCATAAGGAAAGGAAGCTGTCACGGTGTCAGAGCACAGCTCTTCTGACCCTACCTATGCATCTAATGACAGCTCACTGTGTGTAAACAGATGTCAGGTTTAAATCAATCTTGCTTCCTGACACCTTACTTAAAAACAGTAATTATGTGCTCATTTTTGAATATGCAGCCCTAGGTAAATTACCCATCTCCACCCTCCTCCCCAAGTTTTAATTTTTTAATATCAATTAATTTTTTTAAGGAACTCACAGCGGGAAACACGCACAGTGAGACCAAAACAAAAGAATGGGCCCCTACAGAAAGCCAGTGAGGACAGAGGGTAGCAAGGCGGCACCAGGTGTAGCAACAGAGTCAGGTGACACGAGAAGCAGAGGTCGTCAAAACCCTACAGGCAAGCCCAAGGGTCATCGTCAGAGGACAAGGCCCAGTAGGGTTCCATGCAGGATGCCAGGCTTGGCCCGGTGCAGGAAGAAGGGCAGCTCCAGCAGGCACAGGCTTGATACTGTGTGGAGAAGCCACGAGGTGCTGATCAGTCCTGTTCTGCTCTCTGTGGACTTACAGACTCTGGGCCCACCAACATGAGACTCCAGTAGCCCATGCCTGAGACAGAGACTGGCCGCCTATGACCATGACATCTCCTCCTCCACTTCCCACCAGAAGATGCCCCTGCAGGAGGAGACATATCCTTGTCTCCTGCAAGAGAGCAAGGACTTCTGATTCGGATCCAGGTTTGCAGCTCAATCACTATTAACTGTGTGATCACGGGGAAACGCAGAAGCTCTCTGAACTCCAGAAGATTAACTGTGGAGCCCGAGGGCTATGTGTTAATTTAATCCTGGGTAACTTTAAGCAAGTCACTTAACCATTTTATGCTTCACCTTTCTAAGGTTCAGTTTCTTCAGCTGTAAAATTGATATATTGTTTCTACCTCATAGGGATGTTGCAGAGAATAAATGTAAGGCATGTAAATCTCTTACCATATGGTCTACTACTAATGATACAATAATATTCTTTCTTTAGTGCCTTAATGAGTGTAAATTGACAAAGATGTATTTGAAGCACCTAGTTCAGTATATGACAACTTCCTCCCCCTTCTCTAGGTGGATTAGTATCTAATCACAGATTTGGGGTGCTCACTCTGAGTTCTGTTAAAAGGTCAGTTAGGACCAAGAGAGGCGGGTACCTGATCTTGGCCATCAGTATTTTATCCTCAGCAAAGAGGACCAACGTGGAGGGCAGGGATTCTAATAGAAATGTTAATGGAACAGATGGAACAGATGAGAGATCCAAGTGAGGCCAAGGGCATATGCCCAACCTGAAGATTGACCATCACGGGAAATGAAGAGATTATTATTCCACTGTACCTAAATCCCACCAATTCAGAGTGGACGGGGGCAGGCCTCCTCCAAGCTCAGCCACTCTTAGCTCATGAAAAGACCGAGGTAGGAAATGTGCCAATGGCTCAGGAGGCAACCTCTTCTCTCACTTCTGCGTGGTCCTGTGAACCACTTGGCCCAGCCCCTATGTCCAGCACTGGCACTCTTCTGTCCCAGGCCTGAAATAATTGCCGGCACCTAGAACCCCTTTCTCCCTTTTAGTTTGTCCTGCTCCTAGCTTCTGGCTTGGTTACCGGCTTCCATTTTCAGCCTCGGCTCCTCTCCCAGATAGGGCTTTGTCCTGGTTCAGAGGCTACACTTTGACTTTTCCCAAGTTGTAAGGGCCCCCTTTCTCCATTACCATGACCTGCCTTAGCCATATCTCCTCCAGGATCTTTTATCTTCTTCTCAGCATCCCTGGGGTCACACAATCCCCAGCTCTAAGAGTGAGCTCTCCCTGCACATCAGACACATCCCAAACTCTAAAATGCCTCTGGATCATAAGATATGTTGCTCTTCTGCTCCTCAGAGCAACACAGACATTCTTTGAGATCCAGGATGTGTGTGTGTATGTGTGTGTATGTGTGTGTGTGTTATGTGAGCGTTTGTTTTGTTTTCATCTGTTTACTGCAGGAGAAGAGCCCAGAGACATCATTTTAACAAGAAAAAAAAAAAAATGATGGTGGAAACTCAAACAAAGTAAATGCAGGAAGTGAGTCTAAAAGGACTCATCCAAAATGTTTAAGCTGGCAGGACCCTTGGAATCCATCTTCCCCTTCTCCTCATTGTAGGGAAAGGGCTGGTAGTCATTTGACCAAAGCCCCAGAGGACAGTGGGTATGGCTGGGACTAGAACTCTGAACCCCTATTTCTTGGCCCACTATGTATCCTATCATATGTACCAATTTCTACCTGGTGGGTTTTAGTCAAATGGGCATAGCTTTTGGTCTCTAATAGCAAACCAGATTCCCCCCTACCCCAGACATGCCTCCTACCCACCACAGTGTGCATGGTGTTCATCAGAAATCTCTGTTCATAGACGGCCCCTCATTAGTAAGTCATGGATCCCTTCCCCTTTGTGATCTGTTTGTCCATTTGACCTTGAATTGGATTCCTTGCTTTGGTTCCTCCCCCAGAGCTCTGCAGCCGCTTCTTGCTTCGACGACCTCTCCTCGGGCACTCTGGGACTCCAGTCTCCAGCCTGGCTCATTGACAAATGTCCAGTCGGGCTAGCCTGCCCCCTCAGGAAGGGGGTGTCTAAATGCCCCTTTAAATGATGCTCCACGAGCGTCTGCTAATGGCAGCATCAGTAGCCCTGAGCAAGGGCAGGGGGCTGTGCCCAGAGCCAACTTAATTTGAATCTATAGCTGTTGAGGTGTGGAAGGTGTTCCATTAGTGTCAGGAGGCTGTGGTTTCCCCTTATATCTTTCTCCTCTTTCCCTCCCTTTAATGCCTTTGAATAGCCAGGACTGGTGTCCTGCTTAAAGAATTTTCAGTAAAGCCAGAGTTGCTTTGCAGAGGTTTACAGACAGATTCGGTGCTCAGGACTCTCCCAGGCAAGTGCAGGACGCCTTCCAGGTACTAAAAGGACAGCTTAATGAACACCCCTCAGATACCCTGATGGGGACTCGGGCCCAGAGCCAGGTTTCTTGACACTGTGACGATGAGAAAGCCATTATCACCTCATAAGCCTTCTCTACGCCTGAATGTTGTACTCTGACCCAGCAGACCAGACCCCCCACCCCCTTTCCACATTCCCGGACAGAAATGAGAGAGAAGCCACCAAATACTCTCAGGTAACCGATGCCTGCGCTGGGAAACATTTCCTTCCTGCCCACCTTCACGGAGCTGCAATCCCAGGGCCTGGGCTTTCCTGAGAAGGCCACCCTGGGGCCCGGTGGGGGAGGAGACACAATGGTCTCCATTGTTCTTCCCAGGCAGAAAAGGTTCCTGATGAAGTGTATGAGTGCACAGCAGCAGAGGAAGGCATTTCCTAGTGCGTGCGCTCTAGTTCAGTTTTGCTTTCAGAAAAGGCAACTTTGGCAAGTGTCAAGGTGTCTTGAGACCACAGCAAACCCCAGACACGCACTCAGTAGCATCCTCCTCCTGTCTTCTGTCACATCTTTGACTGATCTGGGAGGGCTGCCACGACAACAGGGAGCGCGCTGAGCCTGGAATAGCCAGCATGGCACGTAAGCTCTCTGGCCTCTGGCTGCACAAGCCAGTACCTCAGACAGCAGGAAGCACAAAGCCTGTCCCTGACCCATGGTTCTCCTCTAGGGAAGCTTCGAGGATCAGTACCTACGACAGGGCCTACTACAGGATGTCTTCATTCATTTGTTTGTTCGGCGTCTGTTTACTGAGCCGCTGAGCCCTGGACCTGCGATGGTGAGCAAAGCGTCCTCCTCCTCCCTGTAGCCAACACTAGTCGGATAATCACACAAACACATTTCCTAAAATTATCAGTGTGCCAAGTATCATGTGAAAAGATAAATCCAGTCTGGTTGGTACTGAGGCCACGGAACACTGCCCCCTGCATGCGGTCTGTGAAAGGACCCGCCATTGCTAGGCTGCCAGGATCAATCAGATGTTGCTGTTATCTAGCAGATTTATAAATGAAAGGCTTCTTCCCACTCAGACCTGGTGATCACCTGTCCCGTGGGCCATCACTCCCCTGTCCGGTGGCAGGGCAGGCATTGCTGGGTCATCGCCGCTGTCTCACCTACTAAACCTTACAAGTGGCTCAAAATAGGGCTATAAAGGGCCAGCACTAGCGCTTATGAAGTGGTATGGGCTTATCAGATGCAACCTCCGGCCCCAGTGGTCGGTAACATTAACTCTAACCTTTGGTTGTACCTTCTTTTGATCCCCCAAGGAGACTGAAGAAGAAAAAAAGAGAAGGAGAAGGAGGGGAAGGGAATGGGGAGGGGGAAGGAGTGAGGCGGAGGAGGGGAGGGGAAGACCTACCACAGCCAGCCCAATTAAGGACGATTCTTTGGGGGCTGGGACTCAGGCATTATTGTTTTCTCCAGTCTTTCCAAGTGAGTCTCATGTGTACCCAGGGCTGAAAATATCTGAATGTGTTCATACCAGCACAGTTTAAATGTGGCGACACAATGTCCCAAAGGCCCTAGCTCCAATTCCATCACCAACCTGTTTCTAGGTTGCATGAGCACTGGCCCAGCAGTTGGAGTTATGAAAAGTGATAGAGATACAGCATAAAATCTACTTACAAAGACTTTTTAGACACAAAGGAATTACTTCAAGAAAGATCATCCTCTTAATGGCATTTAAGAGTTGTTTCATATGCAATGATAAAAAAAAATGAGTCTCAGAATTGAAAGCAACTTTAGATACTACCTTGAAACCACTTCAAATCCTAATTTTTTTTAAGGATGTATTTACTTATTTGGGGTGGGGAGGGGCCGAGAGAGGGAGAGAGAGTCCCAAGTAGACTCTGTGCTGAGCGCAGAGCCCGACAAAGAGCTTGATGGCAAGACCCCAAGATCAAACACCAAACCAACTGTGCCCCCCCAGGTGCCCCTTGAACCCTAATTTTTAAATGGCAGAAGCTGAGATTCAAAGAGACGGGAATTTTTACCACTAACTAATGGCTGACTGGGAAGAAAGGCAGCCCTTCCTGTCTCTCATGCCAGTGCAAAGCTTGGAGGGACCAGCACTCAGGGACCACCAGCCTTACCACTCAAACCGGCATTTCCTTACCTACCTACCTTCCCGCCTACCCCACAATGCATCCCACAGTACAGGCTCTACTTTTGGGTTATGTGGTCTGGCCTTTGCAGGCCTCTCCATGAGCCGGTGTTCTCTGCCTTATAAACACTTGTGTTCATTGGCAACTGTTCCTTATATGCTCCCAGTCAGACCACTCCTGGCCTACCAACTGGCCACCTGCAGGGAATGTCTGTCTCCTCAAATACAGACTCTGCCCACGGCCTCGCAGCCCACAGCCTCCAGCTCCCTCCCCGGGGAGAAAGAGAGAAATCTTCCTTGGCATCATACTATGTCTACCAAACATTTCTAAGGGGTCAGATCATCCTTCTTTAAGCATTTTATGATTTACAGTTAAAACAGGATATGGTTTAGGCACTAGGCCCAATCTTTCTTACAAGTATTTTTATCCCCAAACTCAAAATCTCACACAGATGAGGTGGGTGTCCCTAGAGTTGTTCTGTTGGTTCTACATGTAAATGAGGCAGAAAAGGAGAGTTGTAAGCTGAGATCATATATGGAGTCTGGACAAGAAGATCTTGTCAGGTGTGATTCTGCCTTGAAGATTTCTTCTTCTTCTTCTTCTTTTTTTTTTTTAAAGATTTTATTTATTTGAGAGAGAGAGCACAAGCAGGGGGAACAGCAGGCAAGAGAGGGAGAACAGGCTCCCCGCTGAGCAGGGAGCTCATTGTGGGACTATGGGATCATGTCCTGAGCCGAAGGCAGATGCTTACCCAATTGAACCCTCTAGGCGCCCCTGCCTTGAAGATTTCTGTCCCCTTTTTCCTTTACTGCCTCATACACTGTCCTTGTAGTGGCCTCCTCAACTGTCACCCTCATTTCCTTGCTCAGCTCACAACCTTGAGTCTTCCTACCTCCAATTTATCCTGAGTCCAGCTGCCGGAATACTGTTCCTAAAGCAGAACTGTGCTAAGCCCTGTTCTTGGCAAAGGCATCCTTCAAGAGAAAAAAAAAAAAAAAAAAAGTAGCTCCTCTTGCAACCCTAATACTCCACAGAAAGTGTGACAGAGTGGGGACATGCATCAGGTCTCTAAGGCAGGGAGGCTGGAGAAGCAGCCTCAAGGGACCTCTGGAGGATGGCGAGCCTAGAGCCCAGCCTTGGACACATGTGACTGCTAGTAACATGTTCATGGCCTTGGAGTCAGTGTGAGTTTATGGCCGAAGGCGATTCCCTTGGTGCTCTAGGATTCAGCAGAGAGGCCTAGAGTGAGTCTCTGCTCCCTCCTTCTGGCTCTTACCTATTATGTGTAGATGTGAACTGTGGCACCAGAGACACAGCACCCTTGGCGTGAGATATAATCCAAATATGACTCACCACCTTCTAAATAGAATCCAAGTTCCTGGTAAGACCCTTCTCAATCAGCCCTGCTTACTTGGTCCTCCCTTTACATACCTTCTGCTCCCATCAATCTGAATTCCCAATCTCCTTACCTCCCCAGAATTTTCTTCCATCACACCATGTTCCAGTTTTTCCCTCTGTGTGACACACCCATGCGCCAGGCTTCTCATACCCTAACCCCTTCCATTTCAATGCCACTGCTGCTGGAAGGGCCCCCTCATCCTTCTGAACCCCCTCAGCATTTACTCCTTTAGAACTGACACAACCCCTTCTGGTATTTTAGAGGTATTCACGTTAAGTCTTGAACTGTCCTGCATTCCTTGAAAATGGATTTCATGCCTCATCTAAACTTAGAACACCTGAAGTCTCATGCTTAGACCATGAACTGTAATGACCGTGAATCTGGCCCCACCCTCTGACTGTTCTACAGTCACTCACCTGACCTCTATCCTTTGACTTTGTTGATGCCTCATGATTCCCTCCACCCTCTGACATCCTTTGTGCTCTGATCTGACATCTGCCCTCTAACTCCAGTGAGTTCTTCTCTGACTTCTATCCTTGATTTTGATCCTCCATCCCAAGGTGCTCTATCCTTGCTTGTACAAACTAGAGGTAGGACATTTGGGTCCTAGGCTGGCTCTGTCACTCCTAGCCACATGGCTCTGGGCAAGTCATTTAACCTGCAGGGGCCTCCTTGTCTTCATCTAGAAAAAGAGGACATCAACCCAGATGATCTCTACAGTTCTTCGTAGCCTCAATATTTTCTGGCTCAAAAATCCAAATGGTGTATGTGTTAATCTTCTCTATACACACATTTACACTGTCATTATATTTATATTAAAGGGGGCATGCAACAAAATGCAAGCAGCAGTTCTAATAGATCCCAGGGATTTTTCTGACCTCCTGTTCCAATGGACCCTTTCCTCAGGGAACACGCCTTTTCCTGCAGTCTTTGAACCTCTCACAGGCCTGCTCATTATTTTGTTGTCTGAAGAGGCAGGAACATTTCTGTGATTAATTAGGCAAAAGGCCCCGGTGCTGGTTGTGCAAGAACCATCAGATAATCACGCCTTTGGGGTGCTCGCCAGGCTTGGGGAGCGGCTGGGCTGGGGTCCTCAGAGGGCTGATTAACTCTGGGAATCTCAGGCCTGCCCTAGACACGTGGCTGCCTGAGATACCATCCTACTTTATAGGAACAGTCAAAGGCTCGCCTTGCGGGGTACTGTAGGGGTGGTACGGTCAGGGTTACAAAGTTTCCCCATTGAGATGAGCCCAATGGCAGACCTGGGAGACTCCTGAAGCAGAAATCGTTCACACAAAAACTTTGAAGCTTTTCTGGAGGAGCCCCAGAATTCTACATCTGTATCTCAGGAGTGACCTGGGTTTGGAGGAGTAGGAGAGAGCATGCGGTGGGGCTCTGCCCCAACCCAGGTCAGCTTTGACCTGAGGATTCGTTTTTTCTGAGGACTGCTGTAACAAACTACCATCATTGTGGCTGGCTTAAAACAACGGAAGTGTATTATCTTGCATCTCTGGAGGCTAGGCGTCTGAAATCAAGGTGTTCATTATGTTGGTTGCTGCTGGAAGCTCTGAGAGAGAATCTGTTCCATGACTCTCTCTTTGCTTTTGGTGGTTGCCAGCAACCCGTAGCATTCTTTGGCTTATAGACACATCCCTGCAGGCTCTGTCTCTTTGTCTGACTTCCTTTCCATGTGTCTCTGTCTCTATAGCCAAGTCTCTCTCTCCTTTTACTTATAAAATACCTATCATGAAATTGAGTGTCCACCCTAATCCAGTATGACCTTACCTTAAATTGATCACATCTGCAAAGATCATATTTCAAAAAAGTAGGTTACATTCACAGATGCCAGGGTTTGGGACCTGTACATACATTTTGGGGGAGACACAATTAAACCCCTTACAACCTACACCTGCATTTGACTTCATTTAAAGAAAGCATTCCACAACTCAAATAAAGTTAGAAGTCAAGGTTGTAAATTATGGGAAGGATCATGATTAAAACCTTCCTGCTCCAGAATCTACATTAAGGCTGAACGCCAGCCTTACTAGGACCCTATGGGCAGAAAACTGACCCTCCGACAACCGGCCCTCTCAATTTTGTCCTACTATGTAAGACAGTGTCCAATCAGAGAAGCAGAACCTTTTGGAAGCTCACAAAGCATTCTCTATATATATGGCCGTCCTCTTCCCTGGAGCTTGAGCTTCTGTGCTGAGCTTGAATGCTACAGGGCAGATAGGAAGGGAGGATGGATACAAAGTGGGAGAGAGAAAGAACAAACCAGAACCTACAACATAAGCTGCATCCCACAAGGATAGACCAAAACCAGTATAGTTCTAATGACCTCAAGTTCTCCGACCTTGTTGATGTGGGTGTCCTACAAAACCCAGGGCCCTTCGTCATGGAGCAAACACACACGTCTGGCCCAGGAGTCTGAGAAGCTGAAATATCCAGGGAGGGCGTACTGGTGGCCTGCCTGGCTGTTGTCTCACAGGCCACAGATACAAGACAATGGGTGTGAGCTACAGAATGGCTACTTCCCCCACAAGACTTTCTTTGGTTGGGCAATGGAACTGTAAACATAAAGAAAAAGGAATTCTGGGAAATGTGGCTCAGCCTAGCCATGCACTTTACGAAGCTGCCATCTTGAATGAAGGGCTCTCTGTCAGTGCCTTCAAACTCCTTGTCCATCTCTCACTGGGCTAGGAGTTCGGAACCAGGGGGTGCGTCTTCCTCATCTCCATAACTCCATGCTGTGTACAATACCTAGGATTCAGTATTAGGTGTTCACTAAATGATCATAGAATTGCATAGACCTGAACCACAAGGAGACAGAACCTCAAGACAGATCCCAAAACAATCCTAGTGCTTCAGCTAGACTAGACAGACTCAGGACACATCTATCAAGCACCATGTGCTAAGACTTATGCTATCTTAGACACAGCCTCTTTCATTTGATGGCAACACTGAGAAAAGTACATGTGTCTCTCTTTTCAGATAAACAAATAAAGCTTCTGGTAAGTTAAGCCACTTATTTGAGGTCACATATTTAGACATAATCAGGCTTAGATTTAAATCCAAATCTTCTGAAGCCATGTCCACTTCCAGCTCACCACTGGCTAAGGAACCTATGCCTTCAGCCCTGCCTTCAGGCAATATTAAACATAGCAGCAGCATTGTAGAGAAGAAAATCTAATTTGACTTTGAATGGCTGGACTCAGCTCTCAGTGGTGCTCTGAAGAAAGTGGAAAGTGCTGTTCCAGAGGCAATTAACCCTGAGTAACAGGAACTCCTAGCAAACCTAACAGGTCACATGCTAGAGAAGGAGTGGCTATTTCCAAGGGAGATGTGTGAATTGCATATAAGATCCTGCCATCCTTCCAAGCTCTTCAGACCTGGCTATGACTCTCCAAGCAGCAATCTGTTGACTAAATTAACTAATGAGGGCAGTCGATCTGGCCGGCTTCACGAGACAGAAGTGACAGTAGCCAATGGAGAAGAGCAGGGAGACAAGGGCCAAGGAACAGTTCTGTCCCTGAATGGCTTCAGGTGGGGGGCCTGGGTCAGGAAAGAGAATGAAGACTGGCCATCAGGGGCGCCTGGGTGGCTCAGTGGGTTAAGCCGCTGCCTTCGGCTCAGGTCATGATCTCAGGGTCCTGGGGTCGAGTCCCGCATCGGGCTCTCTGCTCAGCAGGAAGCCTACTACCCTCTCTCTCTCTCTCTGCCTGCCTCTCTGACTACTTGTGATTTCTCTCTGTCAAATAAATAAATAAAATCTTTAAAAAAAAAAAAAAAAAAAGACTGGCCATCAGGAGCCAAATGCATTGGGTGGGCTGGGGAGGGGATGCGGAATATCAATTCTAAAAATCATGCTTCCTATTCCCCTCAGCAGAAGAAGGAGGTTGGAGTTGTTAAAGAAGTTCAGGCTTGGAGACCTCCCGAGGCTACCTGTGGACATAACAGGTCAAGGAGGAGGGCCTGTCATAATGATAAAGTCATCTAGGAGAAAAGATAAGGTTCTCCAGCAAGACCAATCAAAAAATTAAAGTATAAAAAATTCAATAGTACATGCAAATAAATAAATGCCAAATGAAATCGGAAAACTAGCTAAACTCCGGAAAGAAAAGAGGTTAAAACGGTTCTAAGCCTTGTTCGATCTTGTGTGGAGAGGCATTTTTGGAGTGGCTGTAGTCTTCTGCAGTCCTGGAAGGTTCTTGGGGTCCCAGGGAACTGGGGAGCCTCCTGCATGCCTTCCACCAGCAGGCACACTGAGCATGCCGGCCTGTCTCCTGCGTCCCACTGATCTGCTGCACCATCAGTTCCACACCGTCTATGGTGGGGTCTCATGGAGGACTTTTCTGAAAGCCTCTTAGAAGGGGCATCCTCTAAGGATGCCTACAGAAAAGTGTCCCTGGCGCTGATGTCCTCAGGAACATGTTTGGGCGTTCCAATGTCCCCTTTCTCCACTCTAAGGTTGGGCATTGCAGGAGGTGAGCAGGGACATGAGAAACTTTGACACCTCCCTCCTTCTTTTTGAACCCCACAAAGCCTTCAGGATGGAAAGGGCAATCTTTCCTCCTTTTCTCCTTATCAGAGCTACACCTCCCCTAGATAAACTTCTTTGATCTAGTTTAACAGGCCCACTATGTCACATATTAAAAGAACAGAACAAGAAAATTAGAAATCTTTTTCTGTCTTTATAACGTCTGTACTTGGGTCATACTTTGCTGTTCTACATTGAAAGCCAAATATTAACTCTGTGAATGCCCCCTGTTGTGAAAATACTAACCACACCATTTTATCTCCTTCCTGAACATTGGTGAATGCCTCGGGTATAGTAAAGGAAAACAACCATATGCACAGAGGTGTCCTATAACACCCCCCCCACACACACACCCCACCCACCCACACACACACACCCCCAGCCACCCCCCCCCACACACACACCTTTCAATAAAGCTAAACCTATTTAAATTACAATGTAATTAAGCATTGATTTCAAGGAACGAACACTTCCACAGTGATGCTTCCTATGTAAGACCTTGCTACAATTGCCCATTTATTCAGGCCTTTTTCACGTCCTTTAATAAATTCTAATATTCTTTAAGTAACAGAAATTCTTGCTTCCTGAAACCGCCCCATCCTTTCTTCTACATTTAATTTCCTTCTTTCTGAAGTTCACTCTTCATTTGCTCTTTCACTAGATCTACTCTAAGTATATATCAAAATCTCTGCTTTTATTTTTCATGAAGATATCTTCCCAATGCCCTCACCTTTGAATAACAGTGTAGATGTGCATAGAATCCTGTTGATGCATAATTTTTCTCAATATTCTGGAAGCTGTAGTTCACTATCTTCTGGTCTCTATTTTTGTAATTGAAAGGTTTGGCATTCAAGTTACTACTCACTTCTCATATCTTTTCTTTCTGATTACTTTTAAGATCTTCCTCTTGATTTTCGTGGTTCACAGTTTTTTTTACCATATGAAAAAGGTCATTTAGTTCTACTCATTCTGATTAGAACTTCTTAAATCCAAGGTTTCATTCAGTTCTCAATTCTGAAAAAATATTTGCTATTATCTCTTTGGCCTTTGTCACTCTCATGTTCTCTTTATTCTCTCTTTCTAGAACACCAATTAGTTGCCTGCTGTATTTTTATATTATCTATCTCTCTTAAACATTCATTTGCCTTTTCCATCTCTTTCTCTGAGTATTTTACCCAGACCTGTCATCTAGCGCACTCATTCTCTTTTTGTTAGTGTTTAGCCTTCTGTTTTTGCCAACAGAGTTTTCAACGCCAAGGACTGTATTTTTAATATTTTTAAATTACAGTGGATATTTTTAAAAAACCCTGCCTAGTAGATTTTTTCTTAATATTTTGTTATTATGCTTTTGAATCGAGTACTTACATCTCTATCCATTTATACTTTTTATAGTCCTTTCTCAGATATTTTTTATTTGAGTTTATTGGGGTTCTAATCTTCTGTTTGCCGACCACAACTCACAGGGAATCATCTGTGTGTGTGTGTGTGTGTGTGTGTGTGTGTGTGTGTGTCTGTATTTTGAATTGTAAACTCATCTTTAGTAGCCTTGGTAATAATACCATGTAGTCTGAGGTATGGGAATTTTTTTCAAGAAGGTATTGAATTTATTTTTGCAAGGCATCTCTAAGATATCTTAGCTGGGGAAGAGTTTCTCAATGTCATAGTTATAGGCTTCATGAGTAGTATAAATTTCAAATGCAAGAAGAAGCAAAGTTAGTATTTTGATTTCTTAGGGGAGATTTTTTTTTTCTCCTCTGAGGACTCAGGTAAAGACAGAATAAATTCCGGTGATCTATATTTTCCACCAAGTACTAAAAGTTTTATTGTGATTACCAAAGTGATAGTTTAGGTCTTAATACATTATTCACTTTTTTTCAGATGTTACATCCTCAAGGATGAAATTCCTAACCTGACTCAAGTCCACTATTTTTTTTTAAATTTTTAATGTAGTCACCTCACCATGCTATACATTATTATTCATTTTTAATCAATTTTGGTAAATGTTTCATGCTTTCTTTGTCTTCATCAGGCTTTTTTTTCCTTTGTATAATTGTAAACATGTTTGACAATTGTAATTTTGTTGTATTTTAAAATCTATATAAATAAAAACATACTTCTTGTCCTATTTTTCCTGAATAATCTTGATTTTTAAAAATAATGCAGTCTCTGAAATATTATTTACATTTAACTTGTACTTGATTCAAACACTTGTTTTGCTTCTTCCTAAGTCACTTTCTTCATATATGAGCTTTTTTCCACAATTTGAGATTTTTCACTCATATAATCATGTAACCAATTTGTACTTCTTCTTCTTCTTCTTTTTTTTTTTAATGTTTCCTGGGGTTCCCTTGTGCTCTATTCAATTTTATATTTTAGCATTTGGGCTAAGTTCTTTTACTGATTTTAAAACAGATAAACTGTGGTTATCTTAATGCTATACTAGTCTTTATCAAGGCTAATGATATATGAGTTTCATTTTATAACAAACTCTTAAACTTGAATCTGGGTTTAAATTCAACCACTAATATGTTCACAGAACATATTTTCCATTTGTAAGTACTTTGTGTTGTTTGGTTGGCAATGGCACAGGTCTTCAATGTTGGTTATATTTACTCTGGAGAACACCAAGACTTTTCAAGGGCTAAATGGGTATATGCAGTTTGAAAACAATCATATTCCAGATCTTCAAATTCCATATAAAGTTTTTTTCTACAATTTATCTGCTTGAGAATTCACCTTTCACCAAGGCTTCAGATAAGTTCTTCTTCCCTTTTACACTCATCTTTAGCCATACTTCTCACACATCTAGTATTTTCCTATGAAGCATTCCTCCATAATATAAACCTCTTAGACATGAAACCTGTGTTTTTTTGAATGTGTGGTATCAGGGAGGCTCATTCTGACAAGAAACCATGAGCTCACCAGTTCTGTCCATCTTATTAAGAAATTTTCCCAATAAAACTTTTTGTGTTTATTTTTTCAAATGTTTTAATATATTTATAGTTTTAGATCATGTACACACTAATAATTAACATCATGATAAGTCAATTCAGTATAAATCCTTTAACCCTTAGAGCCATATATTCCTAGGAAATAAAAAAAATTAGTAAATTTATATTTATGTACATCTTTTTAGCTGTGAAGATATACAACAGACAAGTTTTATATATGGTTCTAAGAGTCAATAAGAAGTCATGATAGTCAGGAAGAGACTCTTGGGCCTAATAATGTATTACATTAGGATATAACTCTGGAAGGACATAGAATAAATGCGTAAGGTAAAGCAGAAAGAGAAGTGATGCATAAGTTCTAGCAGTTTTAAAAAGCTTATTATTTTATTATAGACAACAGCAGAAAGCAAATCCCTATGATTTTTATATTCCATTGGATGCATTTTAAAACAGTGAAGCAAAGCATTTATTTTAAAAATTTTCATATGACCCTACCATCTATCTCCTCAGTATTTATCCAAGAGAAATGAGAATGTACATCCATATAAAGACTCATATGTGCAAATTGACAGAAGCTTTATTCACAATCATCAAAAAACAGAAGCAGCCCAAATGCCCTCATCTGGTAAACAAACAAATATTGGTATAGCCATACAAGGGCACAGTGCTCAAAAATTTATAAAAACAACAACTCCTGATACATGTAACAACACGCATAGCTCACAAATATATTATGCTGAGTGGAAGAAATGAGAGGTTATAGGCCAAGGACTATGTGCTTTCATTTATATGTCATTCTGGAAAAGGCAAAATTCTAGAGACAGAAATCATATCAGTATTTAACAGGGGTGGAAAAAGAAGTTGACTACAAAGCAGAACTTTTGGGGATGACAAAAATATTCTATATCTTGATCGACATGGTGATTACACGACTACATACATTTCTCAAAACCATCAGAATGTACATCTAGGAAAGGCAATTTTACTCAATGTAAGTTATACTTCAATAAAGCTGATTTTAAGAAAAAAATGTTTACTTTTTATATCATTTGCAACTATTATAACTTGTGATGCAAAATTTCAATGGCTAGTTAAAATATGCAAAGACATTTTAGACAGTATTCTTTTTAAACAGGAGGCAAGTAAAAAAGCTAAAAACCATTGGGCTTCCTAAAAAACGAATGTCTGAGAATGTATTTCCATTGCGGCGATAGTGAATGATAACTTAGCTGGATATAGAATTATTGGATCTTAACATGTTGTCCTTTGTAATGTAACAGTCACTGCTCCCTCACCACCCGATGCTTATTTTTTGCACTGGAGAAGAACGTGGTCAGGCTAATCTATTTAAGGGAATTTGATTTTGTTTGGTTTCTACATGGATGCATGTAGAGTGTTTTTCTTTGCCTTCAAAATTCAAGTTCTCAACAGGACAAATCTGTTCCTTGCTTCCACAGTACATTTTGCCTCTAGTTCTTGAGTTCTTTTCAGTTCAAAAATTGAGAATTATTTTTTTAGATTTTCTGTCGTGTGTCATTACTTCAGACCCACTTTTTCCTGGTTCCTGTTTTGAGAGAAGAATGAGGCAGAAATCCCTAAATATCTGTATATTAGACTTCTATTCTCTGCTTTTCACATCTACCAAGTTACAGCTTGTTTTCATCGATTTATCCTGTTGCCTCACATGTTAGGAGACATTCCTACGTGTGTCCTCTGTATCACTGGTAAGTTTTCTGCCAAGCTTATTTTGTTCTTTAGGCTTTCTAATACTGTCAAGGCATCGTCAGCATTCTTTCTTTGTCTTCTCCAGCTCCCTTCTGCAGTTTTGCCTCTCTCTGTCAGCTTCACTCATTTCTCAGTCTTGTATCCTCCCACACTGACTTTATTAAAACCCAAAGCAGAAAAAGTAAACCATTTACTTCTGCTTCTGCTTTCCTCTGCCCATCCAGAGCTATGGTTTCCTTTTTCTATGTTGTAGATCTCTTTGAATAGATGTTTTCTGTTATTTATTTTCCATATTCTTATTCTTGAATGACAAAAGCTCTTTCAAGACCAGATGTTTAGCAAAAGAGAGGGTGGTTGAAGACCTTCCCTTTGGATTGTCTCACTGTTCACCTGATGTGGTGAGAATTTTCCTTTCAGATTATAAGACGTAGGTCTGGCAGATGTCATTTTGTATGATTTGTTCAGATGCAGCAGCCTGGGAGCCTCAGAGGGAGGACCTGACCTCAGAGCACTCCCAGTGGGAGGAGGTATCTTTGCACATCCTGGTGTTTGTTGGAAGGTGTTGCAAGGCCACCAGTCCATATTAGGCTTCTGTTTGGACTCACCTATGTTTCAGGCACCCCTGACTTTTAGCCTTGAACCAGACAAGTACTGGTACCTTCCAGTTTTCCATGTGGGAGGCTTCTGCAGCTTATTAACAAACTGGTGATATATTCCAGCAAAATGTGATGGCAGCTCAGTGCTCCTGACTGTCACGAACATCATCCTCACAGTTAGCCACTGCCATTCTAACTTAGGAGACAGCAGAACCTTCTCCAATACTGCCTTGCCAACTCACCACGTTACTTCCTTCAGAGGGTATGTGGGGATTTTTTTTTTAATATAATTTTTTATTTTTTATAAACATATATTTTTATCCCCAGGGGTACAGGTCTGTGAATCACCAGGTTTACACACTTCACAGCACTCACCAAAGCACATACCCTCCCCAATGTCCATAATACCACCCCCTTCTCCCAAACCCCCTCCCCCCCGCAACCCCCCGTTTGTTTTGTGAGATTAAGAGTCACTTATGGTTTGTCTCCCTCCCAATCCCATCTTCTTTCATTTATTCATCTCATACCCACTTAGGCCCCCATGTTGCAACACCACTTCCTCATATCAGGGAGATCATATGATAGTTGTCTTTCTCCGCCTGACTTATTTCGCTAAGCATGATACGCTCTAGTTCCATCCATGTTGTCGCAAATGGCAAGATTTCATTTCTTTTGATGGCTGCATAGTATTCCATTGTGTATATATACCACATCTTCTTGATCCATTCATCTGTTGATGGACATCTAGGTTCTTTCCATAGTTTGGCTATTGTGGACATTGCTGCTATAAACATTCGAGTACACATGCCCCTTTGGATCACTACGTTTGTATCTTTAGGGTAAATACCCAATAGTGCGATTGCTGGGTCATAGGGCAGTTCTATTTTCAACATTTTGAGGAACCTCCATGCTGTTTTCCAGAGAGGTTGCACCAGCTTGCATTCCCACCAACAGTGTAGGAGGGTTCCCCTTTCTCTGCATCCTTGCCAGCATCTGTCATTTCCTGACTTGTTGATTTTAGCCATTCTGACTGGTGTGAGGTGATATCGCATTGTGGTTTTGATTTGTATTTCCCTGATGCCGAGTGATATGGAGCACTTTTTCATGTGTCTGTTGGCCATCTGGATGTCTTCTTTGCAGAAATGTCTGTTCATGTCCTCTGCCCATTTCTTGATTGGATTATTTGTTCTTTGGGTGTTGAGTTTGCTAAGTTCTTTATAGATTCTGGACACTAGTCCTTTATCTGATATGTCGTTTGCAAATATCTTCTCCCATTCTGTCAGTTGTCTTTTGATTTTGTTAACTGTTTCCTTTGCTGTGCAAAAGCTTTTGATCTTGATGAAATCCCAATAGTTCATTTTTGCCCTTGCTTCCCTTGCCTTTTGCGTTGTTCTTAGGAAGATGTTGCTGCGGCTGAGGTCGAAGAGGTTGCTGCCTGTGTTCTCCTCAAGGATTTTGATGGATTCCTTTCGCACATTGAGGTCCTTCATCCATTTTGAGTCGATTTTCGTGTGTGGTGTAAGGAAATGGTCCAATTTCATTTTTCTGCATGTGGCTGTCCAATTTTCCCAGCACCATTTATTGAAGAGGCTGTCTTTTTTCCATTGGACATTCTTTCCTGCTTTGTCGAAGATTAGTTGACCATAGAGTTGAGGGTCTATTTCTGGGCTCTCTATTCTGTTCCATTGATCTATGGGTCTGTTTTTGTGCCAGTACCATGCTGTCTTGATGATGACAGCTTTGTAATAGAGCTTGAAGTCCGGGATTGTGATGCCACCAACGTTGGCTTTCTTTTTCAATATCCCTTTGGCTATTCGAGGTCTTTTCTGGTTCCATATAAATTGTAGAATTATTTGTTCCATTTCTTTGAAAAAGATGGATGGTACTTTGATAGGAATTGCATTAAATGTGTAGATTGCTTTAGGTAGCATAGACATTTTCACAATATTTATTCTTCCAATCCAGGAGCATGGAACATTTTTCCATTTCTTTGTGTCTTCCTCAATTTCTTTCATGAGTACTTTATAGTTTTCTGAGTATAGATTCTGTGTCTCTTTGGTTAGGTTTATTCCTAGGTATCTTATGGTTTTGGGGTATGTGGGGATTTAACTTTAGCCTTCCTTCAACCTGGCTCCAGGTCCATTCATTACATGTAGAAGAAATTTCTTGAAACTTCTGTAGATGACCCTCCCTCTGGTTTCTAAGTATAAGTTTTTCTCTTATTATTTTTTAACCACTGAATCTAGAGTTTAAACATTTAACTCAGGACTTGAAAATAGGACAGCCAGTGTCTAATTTCACAACTCCCTCTAATTCAAAAATTTGTTCCTGCTTTTAGGCATGCACGATTCAAAGTTTAGGTGACAAATCAGAGAAGGAAATGGTGTCCGGATGAGAACCGGAAGCACTGTTGTGATAACTGTGATAAAAATGTGATTTGCCACAGTGAGAAGAGATGCTCAGATCCCCAACCAGCTCCTGTCCCAGCCATGCCCCACGTGTAAAGTGCTTTTTTCTGACCTCCATTTAACTGACTCACTGGATTAAGACACTCTCCAGTCCCTCCGAAACAGAATCACTGATTACTCCACACCCTGAACTCCCATAGCCCATAGTCTGCTTGCTGGTGTGCTGCATGTCACGGCGCATGTGGACATCTACATCCACTTGTCTTGAACTGCATACTTAATAAAATAGCATCCATTCCTGATTAAAATGCTTCAAAGTATAGGGATAGAGGGAACATTCCTCTATTTCATAAAATCTACCTATGAGAAACCCACAGCAAATATCATCCTCAATGGGGAAAAGCTGACAGCCTCCCCGTTGAGATCAGGAACACGACAAGGATGCCCCCTCTCACCACTCTTATTCAACATAGTGTTAGAAGTCCTAGCAACAGCAATCAGACAACAAAGAGAAATAAAAGGTATTCAAATTGGCAATGAAGAAGTCAAACTCTCTCTCTTCAGATGACATGATTCTTTATATGAAAAACCCAAAAGACTCCACCCCCAAACTACTAGAACTCATACAGCAATTCAGTAATGTGGCAGGATACAAAATCAATGTACAGAAATCAGGGGTGCCTTGGTGACTCAGTGGGTTGAGCCTCTGCCTTTGGCTCAGGTCATGATCTCAGGGTCCTGGGATCGAGTCCCGCATCGGGCTCTCTGCTTGGCAGGGAGACTGCTTCCTCCTCTCTCTTTCTTTGCCTGCCTCTCTGCCTACTTGTGATCTCTCTCTGTCAAATAAATAAATAAATAAAATCTTAAAAAAGGAAAAGAAATCAGTTGCTTTCTTTTACATTAACAATGAAAATACAGTAAGGGAAATTAGAGAATCAATTCCATTTACTATCACACCAAGAACTATAAGATACCTGGGAATAAACCTAACCAAAGAGGTAAAGGATCTGTACTCAAGGAACCACAGAACACTCATGAAAGAAACAGAAGAAGACACAAAAAGATGGAAGACCATTCCATGCTCATGGATTGGAAGAATAAACATTGTTAAAATGTCTATACTGCCTAGAGCAATCTATACTTTAAAATGCCATTCCAATCAAAATTCCACCAACATTGTTCAAAGAGTTAGAGCAAACAATCCTAAAATTTGTATGGAACCAGAAGGGACCCCAAATTGATAAGGAAATGTTGAAAAAGAAAAACTAAATGGGGGACATCACATTGCCTGGTTTCAAACTTTACTACAAAGCTGTGATCACCAAGACAGCATGGTACCAGCACAAAAACAGACACATAGACCAATGGAACTGAGTAGAGAGCCCAGATATGGACTCTCAACTTTATGGTCAACTAATCTTCGACAAAGCAGGAACAAATACACAGTGGAAAAAAGACAGTCTCTTCAATAAATGGTGCTGGGAAAATTGGACAGCTATGTGTAGAAGAATTAAACTTGACCATTCCCTTATACCATACACAAAGATAAACTTGAAATGGATAAAAGACCTCAACGTGATGCAGGAATCCATTAGAATCCTAGAGGAGAACATAGGCAGTAACCTCTTTGACCAATCAGCCACCGCAACCTCTTTCCAGACATGTCTCCAAAGGCAGACGAAACAAAAGAGAAAATGAACATTTGGGACTTCATCAAGATCAAAACCTTCTGCACAGCAAAGAAAACAGTCAACAAAACAAAGAGGCAACCAGAATGGGAGAGGATATTTGCAAATGACACTACAGAAAAAAGGCTGATATCCAAGAGTTATAAAGAACTGCTCAAACTCAACGCACACAAAACAGATAATCATGTCAAAAAGTGGGCAGAAGACATGAACAGACACTTCTCCAATGAAGACATACACATGGCTAACAGATATATGAAAAAAAGCTCATCATCACTAGCCATCAGGGAGATTCAAATCCAAACCACATTGAGATACCACCTTACACCAGATAGAGTGGCCAAAATTGACAAGGCAGTAAACAACAAGTGTTGGAGAAGATGTGGAGAAAGGGAAACCCTCTTATACTGTTGGTGGGAATGCAAGTTGGTGCAGTCACTTTGGAAAACAGTGTGGAGATTCCTTAAGAAATTAAAAATAGAGCTTCCCTATGACACTGTAATTCCCTATGACCCTGTAAATACCTACTGGGTATTTACCCCAACGATACAGATGTAGTGAAAAGAAGGGCCATCTGTACCCCGATTTTCATAGCAACAATGGCCACAGTCACCAAACTGTGGAAAGAACCAAGATGCCCTTCAGTGGACAAATGGATAAAGAAGATGTGGTCCATATATACTATGGAGTATTATGCCTCCATCAGAAAGGACAAATACCCAACTTTTGTAGCAACATGGACGGGACTGGAAGAGATTATGCTGAGTGAAATAAGTCAAGTAGAGAGAGTCAATTATCATATGGTTTCACTTATTTGTGGAGCATAAGGAATAACCTGGAGGACATGGGGACATGGAGAGGAGACGGGAGTTGGGGGAAATTGGAGGGGGAGACGAACCATGAGAGACTGTGGACTCTGAGGAACTAACGGAGGGTTTTGGAGGGGCGGGGAGGTGGGAGGTTGGGTGAGCATGGTGGTGGGTATTATGGAGGGCACGTATTGTGTGGAGTACTGGGTGTGGTGCATAAACAATGAATTCTGGAACACTGAAAAGAAATTCAAAAAATAAACTTTTTTTTAAAAAAAATCACACAATTAAATGCAAACATAAGAAAGAATTTTGTTTCTACAAAAACAAAGTGAAACACTTCGGAGAAAAGTTGGGAATGAGAGTCGTTAAACATATATTTACAGCTGTGAATTAAGAACAAGACAACGCTAACAGATCCAGAAAGTTAAATAGTAAAAATCTAGAAGGACTCCTTTTTCAGAGTACTTTGAAGTTGTATATCCACTTCAAGGCAGTGAAAACTGCATGTCAGGACAATGTACTACGGGAACAACTTGTGCAAGAAAGATGATTTGGGAATCCAGTTCAATGAGCACATACAAAAGAAAGGTCTTCTCATGGAAATGATGAAACTAATTGTCTTAGCCTGTTCGGGCGCTATAAAAAAATACCATGATACCCTGAGTGGCTTATACACAACAGAAATGTATTCCTCATAGTTCTGGAAGCCGGGAAGTCCTCACATGGCGGAAGGGGCTGGGGATCTCCCTGGAGTTTCTTTTATAAGACAAGAGTCCGATTTGCGAGGACTCCACCCTCGTGACTGAAGCACCATCCGAAGGCCCCACCTCCTAAAACCATCCCCTTTGAGGACAATGAATCCAACATGTGAATTCTGGGGGGACACGAACACTTGTGCTCTGGAGCTAATGCATCTTGATTCTGCTGACTCTCACCACTGGAGGGTAAGAGAGTCTGAAGGTAGTTGCCTCTGTACCAGTCTCTCTCTTGCGTGGTTCTCTCTCTGCCTTTCTCTCTCTCTGTTCCTTCCCTTCATCGCCATCTCCATCTTTCACACTCTTTCTGTCACTGATTCTGTTATATTTGCTCTGCATTTCTCTGTATGTGACTTGTGTGTTTTCTCTTCTCCCGCTTCCTCCCTCAGACACCAGCTAATTGTCCCTTGTTTCAGATACCATAGAATGACTAATGATGCGTGAGTAGCAGACTATTAACAATGCAGTCTTTGAGGAACCACAAACTCAGTCAGAACCCACAGGCATTTTCTGGTAAACCACTGTTAAGCCAGGCTCCACCTCCTCTGTATCCAATATCCCAGCTCTCTTATTCAGAATTAGATCAGCATCTTGGGCTCAATACCTAAAATTCTGGCCTTGAAGTTTTGAGGAAGAGACATAGAGGGGGCATACACTACAAATGCTGTTCTCAGAATCTGCATTAGTTGTTCAAAAATCTATTAAAGTGTGGAATCAAAACAAAATACCCATGTACCTCAGTCTATTTCGATGTGTGATTAAAACTAGTGAAGGATATCCTTGAGGAAACACTGCCCTTCCCCCTAGTGGTCCTACTTGGACATAGAATCCTCCGTTCCACAGAACAGTCTGATCTATTCCTGTATTTCTCATGTGGTCTTGTCCTAAGTCTAGAATCCAAATACACACCTTCTCAGTCAAGGTGTCTAGTGTTGTGGAAAGAGTGTAGAATGTGGAATAAGATGGAATTCCAACTATAGGACTTTGGGACCTTCTTTTACTTTTCTCAAATTCCATTTTCTCATCTATGAAATGAACATAACTTACCTCACACGTTGTTGTGGGGATCAAATGAGATTAAGGTATACACAATGCTCAAGCAATTGGTTTGGCCTCCCGAATGATAAATCCCACAATAAATATCTTTGCAATAAATCCTGAGAGAATTTTCCTCTCTTAAAGATTATGACCAGTGTAGGGGCACCTGGGTGGCTCAGTGGGTTAAAGCCTCTAGCTTTGGCTCAGCTCATGATCCCAGGGTCCTGGGATTGAGCCTTGCATCGGACTCTCTGCTTAGCAGATAGCCTGCTTCCTCCTCTCTCTCTCTGCCTATTTGTGATCTCTGTCTGTCAAGTAAATAAGTAAAATCTTAAAAAGAAAAAAAAAAGATTATAACCAGTGTAGGTTCTAAACAATGTGATCGAAGAACTCCAAACGTTGAGGTTCATTGTATCCAGAGATCACAACAATGAGTACTGTGTCTAGGAAGACCTAACAATTGAGTTCAGATTACAGTTTGATCCTGTGTAATGTGATGGTGTCTGGTCGGACCGTGGGATAGTAAGAGTTTGCCTTTCAGATTCTTTCACAAATATGGATAGTATAACGGACACCACATCTGCTACACAGTGGTAAGTATTTAGGATGGAAATTCCCCTTCCTCCCTGCCAACTAAATTCACAAACAGGATGCCCCAAAAGAAGAAGGATCATTCTTCTGTCAAGGGCCTGTGAGTAACTGTGCTGCCTGGATGGAATATTCCAGACTTCTCTCTCTTCCCTCTCAGAACACATACATGCACGCACACACAGCACGTCAGCAGTTGTAGAACAAAGATGACTCTTCAAAATCAATTTCTGTGATAGTAGAGCATAGTTAAGACTGTGAACTTTAGACAGATACAAGTGGGTTTGAATCCAGATTCTGCCACTTAACCAGCTATATGATGTCAGGAAAATAAGTCAACCTCTCCAAGCCTCAGCCAAACATCAAGTGAAGCTAATAATACCAACTCTATAGGGCTATTGTTTAAATGAAGTGGTATCATAGGTGTTGGTTTATGGTACTTGACACACATAGCAATACTCAGTAAGTAGTAGTTGTAGTAGTAGATGCAGTTCTTTCTATTTAAAGCTTTATTTATTTTGAGAGAGAGCAAGAGAGAAAGAGAGCATGGGGTGGGGAGGGGCTGAGGGAGAAGGAGAGGGACAGAATCCTCACGCAGACTCCCTGCTGAGCACAGAGCCTAACTTGAGGCTCCGTCCCAGGACCCTGAGATCATCACCTGAGCCAAAACCAAAAGTCAGATGCTTAACTAACTGAGCCACCCAGGCATGCCAGTACACACAGTTTTTGCTGGTGTTGCTGCTGTGGTCACCATCTGACTTGAGATCTAAGCAACACTTCCGTAGATAGTGAGGGCTGGGGAGGAAACCAGGCAGCTCTAACTATTCTATGATCCCAGAATGAGGGCTCACTGGGACTTTCTCCCTTTCCTCCTCTTCTCTCAAAGGAGAACAGTGAATGTTTTCATGGTCTCCACAGGATGGGCACGAAATCTGCATCCAGTCCCCACGCCCTTCACCCATCCCAGGGATACCTGGAAACCCCCAATGATTTGTGAGCCTCATACCAGCATTTAGGACTTTGAAATGAAAATGTTGGGTGACTTTATTCTGTGCCCTGGCAATCTCAGCCCTTCTAACAGTTTCAACAGCTTCTAGTCATAACCCTGTGATTTGAGAACAATGAATCTTAATATAATTGAGTTAACTGTATCATTTTTAATGTAAGACAATCTTGATTACAGCCAAAGGGCACCATTAATACGCTGAAGGAATGGCCGAGATTTTAGCATGTGAATGTTGTACAGAAAATAGAACTAATTAGCACTAATTTAATTCGAAGATTAAAGAAAATTCTGCTTTTAATTTTTAATTTAAGACAAACCATTTTACTCCGAACAAAGAAAGAATAATAAGTACATTTTTTTCCATCTGACAGGCAATTTTTACTTTTGCATTATTACACTAATATGGGACTGTGGGAATCCTGACCCCATTAGAGATCAAATAATCAGCATTTAATTATTGACAGCAAATTAATATTTAATAAAGACACAAGGGTTCCGGTATATGAAAGAAAGGCACCAAGGTTCTGCTGACCCAGAAACGTCCAGAAGATCCCTTAGTCAGAACGTGATCTCCTAGCCGAGGGTACAAGTCTGGATCCCCAAAGGGTCATGACAATTTATTTCTATCCCAGCTACCAAGATGAAGAGCAGGAAGCCCAGAGTCTGAGCAATTGCCCCTTTGAGTTCCTACTCCACCCCCCACCAGGTCTTCCTTAATCAAGCACTTAAGCTAAATAATACATCGAATGTCATAACCAAAAGGAGGACAGTCATAATAAAAAAATAATAGAAGAAGTGGCCAATCCCTCTTTTTATTCTGCAAAATAATACTGACTTTTCTTTGCTGTGGGACTGCTTGTCAGGGATAATTTCTAACCAAAGAAGACATAATGGATTTACAATGAAATGCTGATGCTTTCCCCCAGCCTCCCAAAGATTCTGAAAATAAGTACTATTGCATTAGCAGTCCAAGGAAAGCCAAGAAAAAGCTGTTAGCTGATTTCCCGAGAAAGCCAGAGCTGTGTGCAGAGAGTGGCCTGTGGGTGACCTGGTGTGGGCTCTAAAACCTGGCTGTACTCCCTTTGGATCTCAGCAGCAAAATGCAGACCAGGTCCCCTCTGGCCTGAGGAACTGATGGCAGCTGCCCCAGAGGGCAGTGTGCTTGAACCAGGATGAGGGGCTGCATATCCACCACCGGTTCCCTGGCTCCAGACCTCAGACTCTCACGCTGTGGTCCCATCACCTACCCGTCTCTCCACTGGGGTGATCCCTAGGCTCTGCACATGGACCATGTCCAATCCTGAGTTCCTACACAGTGATGAGTCCCTCTTTTACACAGAAAATAGAAGGGCCTCCCTTCCATTTATGGGGCCTAGGATACGGGACATTGCCTAGAAATGCAGTTTATGCTAAGATGTATTACTGAGTGCTCATTTCAAGACTTCTGCATACAGTTTGTGTGGCCTTGAGTCAGCAGAGTGTTGTCCAGTGGACAGAGTGGCTGAGGACACATTGTCCCTCACCGCTTACTAGTTGGGTGACTTGGCCATGCCATTCAGCCTAAGTCTCACTTGTATCTATAAAATAAGGATACGCTTCGGCAGACTAAATGAGTTAATCCACAAAAAGTGATGACATATAGCAAGGTCAATGTTAACATTTGTGAGGTGCAGAGGAGCCAAAATACATTCTGTTAGCCCAAGACAAAGGAAAAAAGGGTCTGACGCTGCTGGCATACATGTATACATTCTACTCTCTTTGGCGCCCAAGTCTCTGTAGACAATATTTCATTCTGGGAATTGTTTTCCCCCATTAGTGTGGCTCCAGACGTCTGCCTTTGGGACTCACATCACCTCCCTCTGCAGTTCTTGGGTGGTGGAAGGGGTCAGGAAGGAAGCACACTGGCCCATGGAGATCTCTGAGAGCTGTTTGCCCAGACAGAGCTTCCAGTAAGGAATTCATCAGCCATGGCAAGGGTTAGAGGACTTGCAGCAAGTTAATGAACTTGGTACGCCTCAGTTACATAACCTATAAAAATGGGAAGACAGTAGCACGTACTTAGGGCTGCTAGGAGGTGCTGAACGGGACCTGGCAGACAGAGAGGACCACACACACCCCTGAGTGTGTGCTGAACATCAGGAACCTTATAACCCATCTGCTCAGTCCGGCGTATCCTTCAGATACCTGGCGTCTTAGTCCTACCACTTCCTCGTTGACAAGCTCTACAAGGAAAGTTAACAACAGGCAAATACTCTTAACGAGATGCTCTCTGCCAGGCCAGCCTCCTTATTGTAGAGACTAAGGAAGGAATCATGTACACAGAATCACACAGCAGTTGAGCTCAAGGAGTGTGTGCAGTATAGCTGTTTGAATTAGGGGAACAAAAGAGGCGCCTGATGGTATTTTGTTTGCATCTTAGTGAGTTGACTTTATAATGTTTGAATAAAACAGGCACAGGATTTAGATTGAGAAAGCAATTGAACCTGAAATCCCAAGGTGCTTTGAGAGATTCAGAAGCTGAGAGCAGCCTGCAGGAGAGGTACTGTGTACAACAGGCAGCTGCTGATAAGATCTCACAACTTAGAAGAGTCTCCTGGATCAAGACTCAGCACAACAAAGCAGGACAAATTCTTAGCCTATCGATGCTTGATAAATCATAGCTACTGAAATCACTGGCACTGACCAAGATCTCTACTGTTTCTGCGTTGGATCGACACAGAATTGGAAGGATCCATTGTTGGGACGTAAGACAACTTTGTCAAGATGGGGAGATGGAGGTCCAGAGTCCGACTGCTGTCTTGAGGTTGCGCAGTGAGAGTGAGACAGAGCCAAGGCACAAATCTGCTCTGCTTCATCCAGTCTGGAGCTTTCATCAGGAACTCTCCCCTTCCCCCATCTGGGAAGTCAGCTGATAAGGGAAACTGAGGCAGCACCAACTTGGATGCTGGATTGTGCTCTGCTTCTACATGGGTTGGACTCCATAATCTCTAGGGACACCCCCAATTCTGAAGTTCTGTCTCTGTAGAGCTCCCTTAGCATATTCCTATGGGCCCAATAGCTAAGAACAGGACAAAACGGCAAAAGCTTCTGAAGGAAAATTCCCAAGTGAGCCTTTCGAAGGAATAGAGTCTTCTGAGTCCAGAGAGTCCAGCTAGTGAACCAGTCCCTTGAACCCTTAACCATCTCTTTTTTCCCACAAAAACGAGCTCCAGAACCAAGAGAGGCTGCGTACTGTCCTGAGACCATCTGCCCAATGTCGTTCTTGCATAAAGAGACAGTAATTCCAGGCCTGAAAGGGGCAAGTAGAGAAAACTCTGCAGATAAATTACCAATTTTGCCCAAACACGGCTAAGGGATCTGCAGAACTATCTCAAGATAGCAAACTAACATGACTCAGGCTTCATTTGTCACTGGCTCTAACCCAGGGGTCAGAAGCCTGTGGCTTACTCTTTCCCACTATCAACACCCTGTGGTACTCTCAGATATAGATCTGATTCCTTGCCTTTTGTGAGGGAGGGGGGTGCTCTGGTCCTGTATCCCATGGGTCCTGACCCTGCAAGCTATCTTCCCAGGCTCCCTTATCATCTAGCTTCCAGATGAATTTAGTCAGCAGGAGGCACCACAGGGAGACCAGAGGCAGAAGGAAGGTGTTTCTCTGCCTCAGGTGGCTTCTCTAGCAGCGACTGCTTTTCCTCTTTGGCTCCGGGTCATACTGGACAGGCCTGCCTTAGTTCCACATTTCACTGGGTGACCCAAAATGCTGCCTCTTCCTTCTGTCCCACCAGGCCCAGAGCAGTATACTCAGCAGTGCCTTCTTAATTTGCTAAGCTCTGGTCACAATGCTGTCTTCTGTTTGACTTTTCAGCTCCTCCAAAATTTCCTGCATTAAAACCCATCTACCATAGGGGCGCCTGGGTGGCTCAGTGGGTTAAGCCGTTGCCTTCGGCTCAGGTCATGATCTCAGGGTCCTGGGATCGAGGCCCGCATCGGGCTCTCTGCTCAGCGGGGAGCCTGCTTCCCTCTCTCTCTCTGCCTGCCTCTCCGACTACTTGTGATTTCTCTCTGTCAAATAAATAAATAAATAAATCTTTAAAAAAAAAAAAAAACCCATCTACCATAAACACTTGAAACTCTCTTTTTTTTCTGATTAGGCCACAACTGATAGACAAAGTGGCTGGGATACAGCATAGTTCGAATATAATATTTGTATTTATCGTCATTTAAGTATACATAAGCACGCACAGCATCCATCAAAGACTGGGATAATTGCCCAGCCCACCTCCATAAGGAAAGAGAGACAGGGAGCGGACATTTATTACCTGTTTTATGCCAGGCCCTGTGGTAATTTTTCCATTCATTGTATTATTTAGTCCTTATAACAATATCAAGAGGTAGTCTTTAGTATCCAAATACTTAAGAATGAGAAAACTAAGGCCAAGAAAGATCAAGGAACTTGACAAATGCTGTGTTGCCTGAGAACAAGGATTTCAACCTTGACCTCCCAAGCAAGCCAGTATCCTTTCTTCTATACCAGAATTGTAAAGGCATGCTCTTTTTTTATTTGTTTTTATTGTGGTTGTTGTAATTGGCAGTCCAGACCACTGTGCAAATACCATCTTACTCTGACCCCATTTTATAAAATTAATAAAAGCTCTGGTTAGAACAAGGATGGACCCTTAAATTTGACCATCTCCTCTCCCCAACAGCATCACCCCAAGGGCTACTTGACCCATTTTGGAACCCCTCGCTCCTGTCCACAAAATGGACACCTGTTTGGCTTCCTTGTGTCAAGTCTCTCAACCCAAGCTCTACTTAGCTGCCCAATTAACTTCCCTCAATCTCCCCTCTCATCATGTTGTTCCCTGCTCAAAGAAGGTTTCTTTTTGTTGCCAGGTTGATAACAAATTCCTCTTCTGGCACTGATGACCTGGAACAGGCCGGTCTTCTCATGGTTTACACCCCTTGTACTCCACCGGAAGAAGAACTACTCTTGCATTCCAAACATTCCCATCTTTTCCAACCTGATAGTCTTCCATATGATGTGTCCTCCTCCTGGAACACTTTTCTGCACATTCCCATTGGCACCTGCCAGGCCGCCATTAATCCTACCAGGATCATTGTAATTCACTTTCTCCATGAAGCGCCTCAGCTGGGTGTGATTTCAGGCCCTAGATCCCTTTTCCTGATATTCTCATGATATTCTGACTCATCTTAATGTTATTTGTGAGCATTTCATATCCTTGCTTGAGAGCTGAGAATCATGCCTGTGTTTCCCATTGCTCCTGACATGCCTTGCATATTTTAGGCATTCAGTAGGGCTTGTTGAATTGAACAGAGTTGACAGTTATTTAGTTTAATTTAGTGGCAGGTCAGGAAAGCCCCCTCTCCTAAATTGTAAACTAGGCAAAGTTTGACATCCCTTATCCCATCCATATTTTCTTTCCCTCCCTGATGTCTCTCTCTCTCAGAGATCCTTTTTACCCACCCCCCTCCCCAAGTTGGCCCTTAACAGATCCCTGAAAATAAAACATAAGTTCAGGGATAACTGAAAACTTGAACCTGGGAAGAGCCTTTCTCCTGCCTCCCAAGGAAGGTGCCATCTGAACCTCCCATCCCTAATGAAGAGAAGCTGACCCCTCACTGTCATGCCCCAGAAAGCCTGAGCTAATGATGCCTAGCACACCTCCTCCCGATGGTGGGAAGCCTCACTCTTTTAAGTGAGGAAAGGGGTCCTGGCGTCAGGCATTCCAAGTTTGGGGTCAGTCATGTTTTTTTCACTTTCACATTTGTTGTCCCACTCTTGCTGCTGTCATTTTACAATCTTCATATTCTTGAAGAAAATGCTCCTTTCCTCTTACCTTTGCTCTCCCTTAGCCCCATGCCCAGACTAACTAGTTTGCTCAGGTAGGGGCTTTCTTGTGTGCTTTAGCAAAAAGACATTTAAAGGAAGTACAGTTAGGCTTCACAGAGGCCAGAAGTTCATTTGGCAGATTTTTGTGTGTCACTTTCTTTTTCTCTACACATGGCTTCTCATTCCGGCCTGGGGCTCTTCTCACTGCATCTTGGCTTCCTCGGGTATTTCAGTTCCCACTCTCCCACCACAGTGACAGAGAACACTGGTTTGGCACCTTTCTTGACCAAACGTTGTGTGACCTTTTCACTTTAGGCCCCACCACTCTCTGTCTGTGTCTTTCTCTTCCTCCAGAGCCTCACAGTAGAGAACCCGGCTGGCCTGACCCAGGTCCAGGATCGACCATCACTGGGCCAATGACTGGCTCATGATGTCAAGGCCCTGTGGTGCGGGTGGGTGGGGGTGCCTAGACTCAGCCGTTTGGTGGGGGTCCTGGCTGCACTACTATTTCAAAGATGAAGGTATGAGTATAGAGTCTGAGATACTTGTAGGAATCTCTGATGAGATGTCTTGGCTTATGAAGACAAAGTAGAAGGTGAAAGAGGAAAGGGAGAAAGGGAAGACGGCAGGAAGGGGAGGAAAGGGGAAGGAGAGAAGGGAGAGTGGGTGAAGGGGGGAAGAAGGAAGGAAGGAAGGAAATACCACTAAAATGTATGGAACCTCTGCTATGTACTAAGCACAAGTTAGGCCCTGGAACGTCCATCATCCAATTTTGGCCTCACCGTAATTCCTCCAAATAGCTATGACCACTTCCTCTTGCCCTGTGGAAAAGACTCGGACTCAGGAAAGGGAACTGGGTCATCCTGCCATCAGTGGAAGAGCAACAGTTTGAACTGGGGGGTATCTAACTTCCGCGCTCAGACCTGTTAAGAGTCTCATCTGAGGTGGAAATTCTGGGTGATAAATTTGAAGAAATCAGAGCAAAAACAGTTTTCCTTTAAACAATCAAAACAAAGATTGACTCTTGACTCTTGAAGACTGTGAATTGATACCTCACTGCACTGGTTACTTCTTTCTGCCTGATGGTTTAATTATTAGTAACTCAGTGAGTTTCATCAGAGACCTATTGTGCCGCTGTTGGCAAAACAACACTGGCATCTTGTGTTCAATAATTAAAAGCAGGAAAAACAAACATTCTCTTTGGAGCCCTGGATTTATAAATAGCAGTGGTGTATGATTCCTTTAATCAATAACTAGGCTATCTAGCCTGGTTTGGACGATACAGATGATGGGCCTTCTTGTTTCTTGATTCTCCTTTTCTGCTCTGAACTTACAAAATCCAGCTGGGCAGAGACTGGGTCTGTTGGGTACCTGAGCTATCTCAAACCCTGTCTTTTGGTCACATGACTATTAAAAGCTAATTTTCTAAAAAGGCTAAATCATGGCTTTTAGATACACATGAGATATAAAATATGTAATGAACATGTGTGAAAGAAAGAGTTGGAAAAGAGGCTACAACCTTTTCAAAGGAGAAATCAAAGAACCATAAATTGATAAAGAGTAAAGGAATATTGAAATAAATTTACAAACTGCTATTAAACTGGTTTGTTTGTTTTGTTTTGGAGGGTGTGAAAGGAGAGAGTTAATTAAACCTACACTGGACAGAATTTATTTGCATTTCCATTGACAAGAATGATTTTGCATTGCTACCACCGATCCACAACTTATATTGTAAAATAGCTCAAGGACGATGAAAGGCTAAAATCACGTAAGCCTCGAGCAAGTGTGCTCTAGACAATGCATAACTTTCTATTGGTTAAATCTAGTATCTTCCTTGCTTATTCCAAATCTCCTTACATGATATGGTGAAAAACATGTGTTTGAGGGTCAAATCTAGGTTGAAAATAACTCTACTGCTCATTTCTCAATTGCTATCGGTCATGTTTGATTGATTAAAGCTCTCTGACCCTCAGTGTTCTCATCATGAAATAGGGGTAAAATAACCATTTTACAGGTTTCATCTGAGGATCAAGTAAATAACCAAGAACTTAACATAGTATCTGACACAAAGTAGTATCCGGAAGGTGTTCATTCCTATAAGACTTTCCCCTGGCCCTAAGCAGCCCAGAGACCCCAGAAATCAATCTCTCCTGGGTGATGGCCAGCAGGGCTGCGTTAAGAAAGTCGACATTCCAGGGCCCCCATCTCCCTCTGGCCTTTGGCAAAATAACACAGAACTATCACATCACAATAATTGTGCTCCTGAGCCTGGAGCTGAGCTGAAATTTCAAAAGGAACGCACGATCAGATGCTACTGGAGGCCTCCATCCTTGGAGAGCAAGAAGGAAAAGAGGCAGGAGAACCAACATCTTTCCTTGAGGTCCCTCAAGTCCTCAGAGTCAACACACAAGGGATTCAGCCCTAGGGAGGAGAAATACAGAAGAGAATGGAAGTCTCCCTGTCAATCCCAGCAGTGCTAGTTGTAAATGCTATTAAGTCGATGCTCTTTCATTCAACAAATGCATCTGTCACACACTGTAGGACCAAAGCAATGGGGTGTCGTGGGAGGTGGTGAGGTCTTGGAAGCAGGTTGATGGGGATTAGCTCTGCCCCTAACTCTCCTGTGGATTAGCTCTGTGATCTTGGGGGAGTTCAGTCACCTCCTTAGCCTCAAGTTCCTCCTTGGGAAAAGAGATTAACAACAGCAATTTACTTCAAGTATTTGCAGGATTCATGAGATCATATTTGTGATGGGCGTAGCAAGTCAATGAACAATGAATGGTAGCTAAAATAAACAAAGATGGAGAGGGAATCTGGGCTCCACACTGGTCTGTGTTGACATTCAATTAGGAGTATGTACCAACAAAGCCAAAGACAGGACTTTCAAATCAACGTGAAGAAGAACTAAGACAAGGACAACCTCCACCATTATAGTTTTTCACCTGTACACAGCCCGTGAGTTGCTTCTCTGGCTAAGATAAGGATTTCTCAGCCATTCAGAGGGGCTGTGACCACAGATGCACACATACGTCCAGCCTGGTCCAGTCTCGGTGTTCCAAAGCGGCATACAGGAGCAGTGAGCTGCACCTTTCTTCTATCACAATCACTGAAGGGGAGGCTAGAAGGTCTTGGTGCCAACTAGGAAATAGGTGCTGTTAGAAGCAGTGCCAGTGCCTCATGTCCACCTGTGGATCTCAGGCCCTTGTCCCCTCCAAAAATCTTTTTTTTGTTCTCACTTTCTTAGATCATTGACATTGAAAAGCACCTGCCAAGCTATATTTGCTGGTTGGGTTTCTTGTGCTCTGCTCACAGCAGGGAGGTGACTTTGAGAGGGGGCAGAACTGACTCCTGTGCCCACCCCTCAAGTGGGTATGAATCCCTTGTCCTTCGCTCTAGTATATCATACATATACTTCATCCCTCTTCCTAAGTGCTGTACCCCATGTCCTGCTACCCCACAATGACTGAGGAGCGAGACTGTGTAACAAAGCCTCTGTAAGTTCACCAATACTGACCTTCTAGGGAACCTGGCCCCTCTCTTCCCTGGACCACCCAGAGGCTGTATTCTCTTAGTACAGACACCAAGAATAGACTCACTTTGTGTGTCTAGGGCAGATATGTGAGCCATTCCCTTGGATGCCCACTTCTCGAGAAGCTGCCCATGTCCCGCAGCTTCGCTCTGCTCAGCTATGGTTCAAGAACCCTGCATGTCAAGGTTTAGTGTTCACCCCTAATTCTGTGAGTTCCAGGGAGGTTGTAAAGCTTTCCCACCTCAAGATAGGTGCCATCTGAATAAGATGTCAGGTGTTTCGGTGAAAAAGACCTGTTCCAAACTGAAAAAAAAGAAAGAAATCTAAGTATTTAAAAGGGGAATGAGAAGGCTCTGCATGGGCTTATTTGTTTCTTCTGGAAAGGAACCACTGAACCTTATACAAATGGTATTCTTCACAATGTGAAAACGGAAATACTTTCACAGATAGGTGGATGACTTTTCTTTTCTTGAATCTGTAACAAAACTTGCCTGGAAATTCCATGACGGAATAGTAGATGATTTTCCTGAGCCACAGAGCCAGGGAAAGAGAGAGTCAATGGATTCCAGAATGGACACCCTTCCCAGAGGCTGAGCCTGGTTCAAAAAGCCAGACAAGGCTCTCTACTCCTGTCTAAGCCCTAGGGCTGCTCCTGGTCTCCCTCTGCGGTCCAGCCCAGTGGGTGTCTGTGGACGAGTGATAAGTTAAGCAAAGCTAATGTCAGATCAGGCATGATGGAGAGTGTATATCCCTTCTTGAGACTCTTTATCACTCAGAGTGAGTGTTTTACTGCCCTGCATAGAGGTTGCCATAAAACACTATTTTAAGGAGCTTGAAACCATATTTCATCCATTAACGTCCTCTTGCCCCAAGAGGCAAAACAAACTAGCAGGTGGCTCAGGATTAACATCTTTATTACAGATGACCTCACTATTGTGTTCTCTATAAAGAAAAAATATTACAAAGCATTAACGCACTTTAACTATTAAATTAATACAGATTTACGGCTCATATCCGGATCTAAATTTCTTAGCTTGCAGGGTCATTATTTTTCTGTGATTTTTTTTTTTTGACAATATTGCTAATGGGGACCAGAGCAAAATTGATATGAACTGTAATGGTAGATGCATGAATTCAGGGAGGCAGCGGGTTATGTCTCTTCATAAATCACTCCAATGGTAGTTTTGCACTAGACCTTACACAAGTATTTTCAATATTTGAGCAATAGCCACAGAAGGATATTTAGCCAAGAGGATGCAAGTATAAGATTCCAATATTTACTTTGTTCTGACAAATGGCAAGACACGAAGGCTGTGCTTTAATTACTTGGAGAGGCCTTGGTGCATAACTCCCTCTCCCCCCCAAAACTCTCTCTCACGCTTAAAGTAGCCATTACTTATCCTATCTTCATGCCTCCCTATTGAATGTTGTTTGTTTTCATATGTGCTACGGATTGAAGTTGCCTTCATTCCTACACCTTTCTAAGATTCTGGATGAGGGTATATACACTGATCACCAGTCAAATAGGAAGCAAACTCTCAATCACATTGTTAATGGCCAGCAAGCACCCAAAAACCCAAAGTTTGGCAAAAATGGATTATTGCACATGGCTCAGGACTGAGGCTAAACAGAGTCTTCCTCCTTCCTTCTGAATGTGAACCTCAGGACCTCACAGTCATCCACACCTTAAGAGAGTAAAAGAGAGAAATGTCCCCTCTGCCAGTCTACCGACTGGGCCACGTGGGCGAGGAGCAGGCAGAAAGCTCAAGAGAGGACAGAGGTTAGGAGGGCATTTGCATGAGCTCTGACCTTGACCCCTGAGTCCCTTTCCCACCCCGGGGCAGCATGGCCTTCAAATGTAAGACTTTCTACACTGGTCTTCTCAGCTTCTCTCTGGGGACACGTGGTTGTAACCACCGGTTTCCCACCAGCGTCCTGAGGGAGCAGAGAAAAAGGGTCCTTGACAGCCAGCTTGAACTCCCCATGGGCTTGGGGGTGAAAACCTTGGAAGACCATAGAGTCTCATTTCCAAGGATTTGCAGTCCATCTCACCACCACCCAGTCCAAGTTTCCTGTATCACTTGGGGCAAGATAACATCTTGACGTGTGGGCTCTAAAATGTACATAATCTGTGCCTTGGCTCAGTAACTTCCTCCCTACCAAGTCCTTGAAAAAAATACATGTGTGTGTGAAACAATGGCAAAGTGTCTTGAGAGCTAATCTGCTTTGATAAGCGCAGTATTGATGGCTCCCAATCCTAGTGCCTAGTGTGGAAGGCCAGCCAGTGAGGCTGTCGGGGCAGGAGGACCAAACGCATCAATTCCTGACCCCACTGACTCGGGACAGGGCGAAAGGGCAGGTGCATGTGCATGTGCACACACACGAGGGGAGCAGAGAGTGCGTGCGCCCTAGAGGTGAGGTCGAGGGGCAGGCTTCCTTCCGCTCCCTCTTTGAGTTGTGAAAGCCCCTTCGAAAATTGTCACTCTTGGAAACCAACAAAGGGTCCTTTATAAAGGGCACCTGAATGGGAGACAGAGTTTTTTGGCCAAGAACCGACTGCTAGAAAGATGGGGGGGGAAATGTAGGATTTTGCCAAAACCCAGCACTGGTGATAACTGTCATCGAAGGATTGAAAATCTAGCTTCGGGAGCCTCCAAGCACAGAGTTCTCCTTCCTGCCCCATCGAGATCGAGAATCCCTCTTTTCTTCCCCCTTCCATCCCCATCATGAGGAGTCTGAGACCTGTCAGAAGAGAAAGCTTCAGGAAATTTTTCATCCACCCAAAGAAAACTTCGTCTCAGCAAAGAGGTGAACACGTGTGTGCTTCTGATAGTCCCTGACAGCTTTGGCCTGCGGTATTAGCAGCCCAGCTGAGGACGAAAACACAAAAAACATCTTCCTGGCACTGGTATTTCTTGATCCTTCCCAAGAATATAAGCCACATAAGAGGTAGCTTTCTTCCTTTCTCCTAATACATGTGTATCTGTTCACATGTGTGTGTCCACTGCGTGTGAGCATTCACTGCCTTCTGCACTCTGAGCATGCACAGGCAATCAGATGCTGCTGGTGTGCTCGCATGCACACCCCAGGAATAGCTAGGCATCTGGAAGTCTGCACGTGCATCAGTGATTAATAGATGCCCGTGTGCACACCTGGCACACAATTTCTTATGTGTACACACCCAGGTGTGTTGTGTGTGACCCGGAAGGCCTGGCATGCACACGTACAAGAGCCCTTGGGGGTTCGGTGTGTTTGTGTGAATCTGAGTTCCTAAGCCCTACCACGCACCAGGCTGTTCGCAGCCAATGTTGAGCCGCTAATGATTTTAATGAGAGTGCCTTCTGGATTCATATTTTTTTCATAAAATACATCACACTAAAACCAAATCAATGAGAAACATTAATTAGGGCCTTTGTAGATGCCTTCTGTGGTGGTGTTTTTCTTTTGAGAAGCACCAGACGAAGAATGCTGGGCTTTATTTAAGCTAAGTTGTTTGACATTTAGATGAGAGAAAAAAGGGGAAGAAACTAGCCAGCCCAGGAACCGTTTTTGACAGCTCTTTGTCATGCAAGGGAGAAGAAAGGCACTGGCTGTGAGAGTCTACTTTGAAGCCCTGGAAATTTGTAATGAAAAATTTAAGATACAAGAGAGGCAGAAAGATGAGCTATTCACGGGGCTCTGCATATATTAACACTTGTAATGCAAACTAAAGGTTTGCTATGTGTTTTTATAATTTGGCCGCTAATAAATATCTTCCAGAAGTGCTTTGATTTTCTAAGCTTGGGTATGGAGTTCGAATCCATTAAAAAGTAAAAGAAACAATTGGCATTGGACTCTGGTCCCTGATTAGGGGACTGTGCACATCAATTATTACAAACAGACCACTGACTGATTTCAAAGGATGCTGGATGCCCTTGCGTGCTCAGAGGGAGCCATGCATCTGTGGACATCTTCTCCACTGCAACCAGCCTCCATGCTGACTTCTAGGTCAACTGGTCCCAAGCACCTGATCATTCCTCTTCCTTGGCCAACTGGGCATGATTACTGACAGTGCTCTCCACAGAGAAAGGCAGAAGCTGGGGGTCCACTGAGGAAATTCTCAGAAAGCAACATCTTCATTATTGAAAGGGCAGAGTTCCTGTGACATCGAGACAACCTTTGCAAATCTGGGATACTAAAGGCAAATCAATTTCATCCATTCATTACATCTCTGTGGGCTGAAATCACACTCCTCATGCCCAGCCTCAGTTACTGAGGCTTTTGCCATGGTCAGTCCAATGTGTCTTGGCTTCCTCTTTTCTTTTTAGATCTTTCAATGTCATATCTACCCTTTTTTCTTCTTTCGGGAACTTCTGTTGTTAACAAAAGCCAACATCTTCACACTCATCAAAATTCTCTCCTCTTTCCCTTATGAGTAGGAAGACATGCTACAGTAGCAGAACAAGTATGGACTTGGTGGTCAGCTAGACTCATGTCTCAACCTCAAATGACAATTGGAGGGACTGAGAGCGCAAGGCCAAGGAATGTGAGAAAAGCAGGCTAGCAGATTCAAGGCCGAGCACAAAGCTCTAGCCCCCATGCCAATGAGGCTCTGGGTGATGCTAACATTCAGTGCCCATGGACTTCATCTCTCAGGTCTAATGTTCAATTTTCTGGACTCCTGCTCTATTTATACTGATTAGGGTCTCTCTTAGAAAAGGGTACTCTGGATCCTTGATACTCTGGATCCCTGGACCTTATAGATCACTTCCTGATGATACCCCTGTGGATTTCTTTGGATCTCTTGAGCAGAAACAATTCGGCACAGCTGTGTTTCTCAGCCTCTCTTCTATTGCCATTTTGGGCCGCTAATTCTTTATTGTTGGTAGGGAGGGGCTGTCCTGTGCATTGTAGGATGTTTAGCAGCATCACTGGCCTATTCGTCTTCACACTAAGTGAATTCACACTAAGTGAATTACAGACCCATTTGGCTATTCTCATGAGACTCAATGTGGGGATTCAGGGTCTAAGCATGTCCCTCTTAACCATAATCAAGGTTTGCAAGCCTGGAGAAAAATTACCAAAGGGCATGAACTAGAAAGAGTGGCATCAGTCAGGGACTTGGAAGCAGAGGTAACACTGAACAGGTAATGTAAGGGAGTTTAACAAAACAACTATGTATTAATGTGTGAGCAGGGTCTAAGGGAAGGAGAGATAGTACAGTGCTCTAGGGCTAAGAACATTAGGGAGTCACTATAACCCAAGCTCAAAGGGGACTGGTAGACAGTGATTAAGCAGAAAGCTGTGGGGCGCCTGGGTGGCTCAGGGGGTTAAGCCGCTGCCTTCGGCTCAGGTCATGATCTCAGGGTCCTGGGATCGAGGCCCGCATCGGGCTCTCTGCTCAGCGGGGAGCCTGCTTCCTTCTCTCTCTCTCTCTGTCTGCCTCTCTGTCTACTTGTGATCTCTCTCTGTCAACTAAATAAATAAAATCTTTAAAAAAAAAAAAAAGGCAGAAAGCTGTGTAAGAGACCCCTTCTGGGAGAACCTGCAGAAAACAGCCAACCCACAGGGATCCAGAAGGGGCAGAAAAGAAATCCCCTGACCCTTATCCTCCCAACCTCTTTCATTATTCCAGAAGCAAAGGAGCCACAGAGGCAGCTCTCATGGTGTGAGACCCCCAGAAACCAGAGTAGAGTCAGGGTGGGGGCGTGAAGGATCCAGGGCAGTAGAAAACATCCAGAGCAGGTGAAAAGAAGAGGTAAACAGTGTACAACAGATGATTTCTGGGCTGCTGCTATGGCCAGGACGTAGTCAAGGAAATTTGGAGAACATTTAGAGGCAGAGCCCAGATACACAAAAGGCTAAAGAACCAGCCAAAAGTGAGTGGTGAAAAGTAACCTGGCCAAATTTGGAACAGCTCATACCAGCAGGGGTGGTTCTGGATTAGCTGCAAAGCTCACTTCGGCAGAAGCAGGTTTGTTGGAAGGAGGCTGGAATGGAGGAAGACATTTCCCACCCAGACTTGGGCTACTGGCTCAGAGTTTCTTGATCCTATTTTATAATTATCTGGCCAAAAGAGAGTTTTCTACACCTCTTGAAGGTGAGAATCTTGTCTAATTTGTCTGTGTATATTCCCCAGTGGCCAACAGTGCCTGGCAAAACAAACAAACAAACAAACAAACAATCAAAAAACCGAAACAAACAAACAAACAAACAAAAAAACCCCTGCAATCCTTTGTGGAGCTTTTGAGTATGAATCTAAAGGTAGATGCTCTGGGATTCAGTTATTGGACCATATAGTTCACCATTTGTGAGAAGAGATCAAAACATCCTTAAACAGATATGATTGTAATTTGTTAATTACACCTCAATAATGGGGGGTGGCAGGGAACAGATCCCCCCCCACACACACACACATGTGTTATTCTTTCTCTCTCTTCAGCAGAAAGGAGAATCCTTCCCATAAAGTGTGCTCAGTCCAAGCAGGGCCCAGCAACCTACCCACCCAGCCTCTGTTTCTCAGAGCACCTACCAGTGGGTCAAAGAGTAGGAACTTGGGGTTGCAATGTTTCTTATCCCCTAAATTAGACAAATGGTCACCTGAGCCCACAGTTGGAAGCTCCATAGTCTGAAAGGACACTCAGCCACTCCTCCAAAAGTGGGCATTATAATCTCGGCTGATCCCACTGGTAGGAGGTTAGACAGAAGTGTACTTCTCTAGAATAGCAGCACCTTGTTTTTTAAACACCAATCCATTTCAGTGGCACCAGGACACCCAGTCTCCCAAGAGTGACAAGCTTCCCTTGGCCCTGACTCCTGCAACAAGCCTGGCCATGGGCCACACCAGCCTCCTGGGGCACATCCCAGTTGTCCAGAGACCACTCATCAGGAATCCCCTCTCCAAGATTTCTTTGCCTGAGAAGGGGGCTAGAGTCCTAGCACAGATTGCCTGTGTCTGGAATCCCAAATTAAAAACATTTATTGTGCTGAGCTTGATATGATGGGTGTCATTGAGAGACCTCAGAAATAATGTGTTGTTGCCTCAAAGGATTATAGCCCAGCAGTAAAGGTTAAAAAAAAAAAAAAATGTTTAAATCGATTCCCAGCAGAAAGGGACCAGTGGAGGGAAGTGCAGAAGAGAGACATCTGATAGTTACGAGTCATAATGAGGTGGTGGAGATGGATGTGGGCAGGTGTGCAGTTGGCTGGGAAGGGGTCCTTAAGCCACCCACCCCTTCCTCGCCTATGAGCAGACTCTCCTCAGCTGGGCTGGCCCCATCTTTTGAGCCATAGCCAGTGTGTAAGACCTCTGCACTCCTTCCTGCTGTCGCTTTTCCTCTTTGTGATCGCTGGAAAAATTTTCAGAAGAAAAAGATGTTCTGGCAATGTTGGTTAAATAGCTGTCTCTGGTTCTCCATTGGAAGCTGACTTCTTAATTAAGGCACCATTGCCTGGACATAAATGCATTTATGTATATTAATTTTTGCTCCACTTAGCAGAGTGGTCACTTAATTAGATGTCTTCAGTTGTTTTATTAGAAAAAAAATAACCCATCCCTCCCCCTCCAGGCATCCCTCCTTCCCACTTAGCTCCTCTGTTGTGCTGTGAATTTAAACATACTATTTGTTGCTTTCCATTCAGTCCATTTGTAACTCCGATGCCACTGCATTTGTAGAAACTGATATTAAAAAGTAATATCCGAGACTAAAGTCGCTAGACTGTTTAGTAGATTTTTAAATTGAAACCAAAATTATACAGATTTTTCATTCTGATAATTCCACCAATTCACTAATTCTTTAATCTTTACAGGTCATTGAACAGTTCTACATTAATGAGATGTAGTTAAGAACAAATTTTACACTTTTTCCTTTTTTTTTTCTTGAAAAATGTTTCCTATCATTTGTAAATTAGAAAGAACTTGTTCCATTTATGGTCCATTTATTTAAAATAATCGAATGCATGGGATCTGGCTGAACACTGTGTGTAATGATGCTTTTAAACAAATTACCATTTATTTATAAGCAAGAAATAGACTTTTAAAAAGCACCCAGACTTGGTTACATTATTGATGGTGTTCTCCAAACCCAACAGCTATGGTGTGTGTGCGTGTGTGTGTTTGTGTGTGTGCACTTGTACATGTGCACACACATGTGGATATGGATTTTATTCCAATGAGAAGGTTAAGGATTTGGGAGTAAAACAAAACAAAAATGACTACTAGAAAAGCAGCACATTTTTTCCTTTTCAGAAAGTTGCAAATGTTGGTGAAATCCACTCATGATGAACCATCCATCTCCTCACAAAGCACGGAAAGCTAAGACCAGAGTCAACCCCAATCCAACCTGTTCAGTGTGCTAAGGGGATGGAACAAATAGAAAAAGTCCTCCTTCCTAGCTGATGGAACTCGTGCAAGTATGCAAAGCCCATCACTTCCATCAGTGGCCTGGGAGTTCCTACTTACAGAATAATTACATTTTCATAAAATGCCATAGAATTAATTCATTGGGGTCAAGCACTGTAAATTGCTATTATTCCTTGCCACACTAGTGCAGGGAGGAAAGTGGTTATTTGTTCTGTGAAGTGATGGTTAAAGTGCTGGTGTTGTAGAGAACCAGGGGAGATGACAGACCCTTCTAAGAATTAATGGGGAGACAGATGTCTGGCCTCTTCAGCTTTGGCCCTATCCATTCATAAGACCATTCTTATTCCCTTTCTCACATTCCTTTTCTTCTGTACTGACCAACTGAATAATAAGTAAATAATAAGTAGGATCTGGGACTTCCAATATTCAATCCCAGCCATATTCCTCCAACTTCCAACAAGCATGCAATCTCCAGACGTCACTTGCCAACTCCAGCAAAATCAACTGAAATAGCTCTTTTTACCGGTTTTTTTTTTTTCCTTTGAAAGGGGATGGGGGTCTATAAGCCTGGAAGGAGTTCAGAAAAAAATGTATATACACATTTTTCATGAAGATGAAAAGGGGAAGAAGAGGGTGGGAAAATGTATATAAATCTAGGGTGCTATCGGTATCAAAGCTGGTCATCAGAGTGATAGTAACTTTCCAGAACTGAAAGAATGTGTGCATGAGACTGCTTCTGGAAAAGGATTTTTGAAAAACCATGAAAAAAAAAAAAGGAAAGGTGCTTAAAGATAAGATGAATGCATATAAAGATAATTCTTGTATGCTAGTACCAGGAATAGTGTCTGGTATATAATGGGAACTCCACAAATATTTGTTGAATGAGTGAATGAATGAATGGGTGAATGAATGAATAAAGTTGTGTTGGCTTTCAAAAAAGACAAAGGCAGACCTAACACTAAACACTAGTCACCTCAACCACTAGCAAAGCAATCATTGTTAAATTGTGGTTTTGAAAGCTTAGAAAATAAGCAATAATGATCAGGTCCCATAAGGAGAAATCTTACCCAATAAATCTAATGGGAATTTTTTTGCATTGAGTTGTCAGACCAGTTATACCTCATCTCTAGTCAAGTGCTTGACAAAGTGTATGTAAATCTGTCTGCCATTGGGAAAATGTGGAAATTTGCAGAATAACTGGTTGGACATTGGTATCGAAAGTGATAAATAATGACTATTAGATAAAAATCCCCTGGGGCTAATACTACATTATATGTTTATAAAAAATTTTAAAATATGGTTTCACTTATTTGTGGAGTATAACAAATGGCATGGAGGACATGGGGAGTTAGAGAGGAGAAAGGCGTTGGGGGAAGTTTGAGGGGATGTGAACCATGAGAGACTATGGACTCTGAAAAACAATCTGAGGGGTTTGAATTGACAGGTGGGTGGGAGGTTGGGGTACCAGGTGGTGGGTATTAGAGAGGGCATGGATTGCATGGAGCACTGGGTGTGGTGCAAAAATAATGAATACTATTATGCCGAAAATAAATAAAAAATAAATTTAAAATTTTTTTTTAAATTATTAAAAAAACAACTCTAGTACAATGCTCTGGGTCCATTGGCTACTTGTTGCAAATAAGTAATAACTGAAGATATTAAAAGAGAGTATTTGTGATTGGAACCTTTGTAAAAAGATTCTGGCTTTTATGGCCATCCTTAGTAATAGGGCACTGTCCTTGGCCCTAATCTATTTAATATTTCATTCAGAATCTTGTAACAGATGAAGAAAGCATATCCATTGAAAGCTGCAGACAACCAGAAGTGGAGAGTGCTGTTAGATATAAATGAAATCTATGTAGGTATCAACCTGACAAGGATAAACATCATGCTTTCAACAGGCTCAAAAAGTCAAGTTCTCATACATAGACATGGGAGATCTCTGGCTAAATAGCAGCCATTGTGGGAACAAACAAAAGTTTAAGCTGTTTTAATTAGTTACAAGTTTGATATGCAAAACCTACATGATGTGATTGCCAAATAATCCAAGTCTGTTGGTATTTTTATCCACAGAGACGGCCACTGGCAGATGGCAGTTTGAAGAAAATGAGAAGAGATGTGACATAGCATGGAGAAGATAAAGCTTGGGGAGGATATGGCTGCTGTTTTTAAGTATCTGAAGGGTTGTCTTTTGGAAAAGAAAAAAATCACGTTCTTTGCTGTCCCTCAGGAAAATGTTCCCAGTGGAAATGTCTAGAAATGGAAGAGGATGCTTTGTGAGAAGTCATAAGCCTCCTCCTTGGTTGGAGCCTGATACTCTTCACCAGAGCTTGGAGATGACCTCGCAAAGACCTTGCACTTCGTTGCTCAGGTCCTTAAAATTCTGAGAGTACCTGATTCTCTAACCATTTTAAGATGTTCAGGAGAGACTAATGCCGCACAGAGTTAGAAGTTGTATGTTTGTGTACCATTAAAAATAAATAATGAGGTTGGAAGCAAGTTATTTTTCAACTTAGTACATTAATATTTAGTCATAAAAATAAACATCCAAATACCACCTCCAACATTTTATGCAGAAAGTCCTTTTAAATACCAAAATCTAAGATGAAGAAAATATTAGAAAAAAAAATACTGTTTTATATTGAATAAGCTTTGCATCATGAAGATCACTCTATTTTCCCTCCTTCATTATTCTGCCACAAAGGAGTAGAAATTCCTTTAGAGCCAACACCAGCAATTGAAAAGCCATGATACCAGCAACATTATTTTTTTTACTAAGCTGTGAATAGTTCTGCCATGAGCTACTTCAGAAGAATGGCACATAGAATTATGCAAACAATTCTTAATTCTGTTCTATTTTCTTCTCTTGCCTCTACATCAGTATTTTAAAAAGTAGCCTCTGAAATCAGACCATCATGAAAATGAATCACATATAATCTTAGAAAAGTAACTTTGGGGTATCTGGGTGTCTCAGCTGGTTAAGTGTCTGTCTGACTCCTGATTTCAGCTGAGATCATGATTTCAGTGTCTTGGGATTAGGCCCCACAACAGGCTTCATGCTCAGCAGGGAGTCTGCTTAGGATTCTCCATCTCCTTTTTTCTCTGCTCCTACCCCTGCTCATTCTCTCTAAATAAATCTTTAAAAAAAGAAAGAAAGAAAAGTAACTTCAACCCTCTGAGCTTCTGCTTCCTAATCTCTAAATATCTAACTCATGGAATTTGAGTAACAGATATTCCTTACCCAAATCTGGAAACATAACAGGTGTTTGCTAATTGTTAATGCCTTTCTCCCTTCTATAATTGTCACTTTCACTGTCATTAGGAGTGACCTATGCTCATCTTTCAGATATTTCCTCTTTATTATTGCCATCATTATGTTAAAAAAACTGACGATTTTTCTAATTCAAAGTACTTGGGTATAAAATGCAGCACTTACCATTTTTGGCTATAATGTTTATGCTTATTAAAAAATGGTTGATTTGTATTAATCATTGAATATTTTGTTCTTAGATGGTATATGTGAACAATTTTCAGATTCCTCATTGGTTTAAGTGATGCAAATTGATAAATATCAATCTTCCTTGAGTCAATACAGAATATTGTGAAACAAATATTAAGATACAATATACAACATTCTGTGGGATTCAGCTAAAGCAATGCTTGGAGGAAAATGTATAGCATTAAATGCGTAATTAGAAAATAAGAATAGTCTCAAATCAATAATCCAAGATTCTACTTTATGAACCTAGAAAAAAGAAGAGCAAATCAAACCAAAGGAAGCACAAGGAAAAAAATAATAAATATAAAAGTAGAAATAATGAACTAAAACAGAGGGGAAAAAGAGAGAAAATAAAATCAAGAGCTGACTCTTTGAAAAGATCAATTAAATTGATAATCTCTAGCTAGACAATCCAGAGATAAAAAGAAAAGACAAGATAAACCTACAACAGGAATGAAAGAGGGACTAGATCTACACATTTGTCAAATATTATAAGAAGATTTACATATTTGTCAAATATTGTAAGAGAATAAGATTCATGCAAATAAATTCTGTATCTTAGATAAAGGGAAAGATACCTCAAAAAATACAAACAACAGGAGGAGTCAAGATGGCGGAGAAGTAGCAGGCTGAGACTACTTCAGCTAGCCGGAGATCAGCTAGATAGCTTATCTAAAGATTGCAAACACCTGCAAATCCATTGGCAGATTGAAGAGAACAGCAGCAATTCTGGAAACAGAAAAACAACCACTTTCTGAAAGGTAGGACTGGCGGAGAAGTGAATCCAAAGCGACTGGAAGATAGACCCCGGGGGGAGGGGCCGGCTAGCGGCAAGCGGCAGAGCAACGGCGCACAAAATCAGGACTTTTAAGTCTGTTCCGCTGAGGGACATCGCTCCAGAGGCTACCCAGGACGAAGCCCATGCGGGGTCAGCGTGGCCTCAGGTTCTGCAGGGTCACAGAAGGATCGGGGGTATCTGAGTGTCGCAGAGCTTGCGGGTATTGGAATGGGAAAGCCGGTTACAGAGACAGAGCCCACAGTAAGCTCACAGCTCGGTGTTACCTTGAACCGGTCGCAGGCTCGGTGAGCTCGGAGCGCGGCCGGAGGTCAGGCAGACGGGAGTAACTGGGTGCTGTTCTCTGAGGGCGCACTGAGGAGTGGGGCCCTGGGCTCTCGGCTCCTCCGGGCTGGAGACCAGGAGGCCGCCATTTGTATTCCCGTCCTCCGGAACTCTACGGAAAGCGCTCAGGGAACAAAAGCTCCTGAAAGCAAACCCAAGAGGATTGCTCACCCCGGCCCATGGTAAGGGCGGTGTAATTCCGACTGGGGCAAAGACACTTGAGAATCACTACAACAAGCCCCTCCCCCAGAAGATCAACAAGAAATCCAGCCGAGACCAGTTCACCTACCAAGGAGTGCGGTTTCAATACCAAGGAGAGCAGCAGAATTCCAGAGGAGGAGAAAGCCAAGCACGGAACTCATGGCTTTTTCCCTGTGAT
>NC_081557.1:36087907-36380999 GCF_022355385.1 Mustela nigripes
TTCTGTCTGCCTGTGTTCACGCTCTCTCTCTGACAAATAAATAAAAAAATCTTTAAAAAAAAAAAAAAAGAAGAACAACAGGAATACCAATATGTTGCTGATGGGAATGTAAATGGTACAGTCACTTTGGAAGACAGTTTCATGGTTTCTCACAAAAGTAAACATACTCTTACTGTAAGATCAGGCAATCGCATTCCTTGGTAAAACTTACATCCACACAAAAACCTACATACAGGTATTTACAGCAGCTTTATTTATTATGACCAAAACTTAGAAGAAACCAAGATGTCCTTCATTAGGTAAACTGGTAAAAGAACTGTAGTATGTTTCAGGCAATAGAATATCATCCAGCACTAAAAAGAAATGAGCTATCAAGCCACAGAAATACATGGAAGAAAGTTAAGTTCATATTACTAAGTGAAAAAAGTCAATCTACAAAGGCTACATACTGTATGGTTCTAACCATATGATATCCTATTACTAAGTGAAAAAAGTCAATCTACAAAGGCTACATACTGTATGGTTCTAACCATATGATATCCTAGAAAAGGCAAATCTATGGAAATGGTAGAAAGATCAGTGGTTGTCAGAGTGGGTGGCAGTGATGGTAGCAGGACAAATAGGCAGAGCATGAAGGATTTTTAGGGCATAGAAAATACTCTGTATGATACCATAATGATGGATACACATCATTATACATTTGTTCAAACCCATAGAATTTATTATACTAAGAGTAAATCCTAAAGTAAACTATGAACTTTGGGTGATTATGATGTGTCAATGTGAATTCATCAATTATAATAAATGTACCATTCTAATGAGGGAGGCTCATCATATTTGGACAGAAGATATATGAGAAATCTCTATACTATAGCCTCAATAATGATGTGAAACTCAAATTGATTAAAAAATAAAGTCTTAATTTGAAAAAGCTAACAAATCAAATGTAGTAATACATAAAATGTATAATCCATCATGTCCAAGTAAGATATTTCCAAAAATGTGATAATGGCTTAACATTTGGAAATTAATCGATGCAATTTATCCTATTGACATACTAAAATGGAAAAACCATATGACAACTTCAATGGATGCACAGATTTAACCAAATGTAATACCATTCCTGATTTGTAAAAGTACCTCCAGTTTCCATTTATTCAGAGTACTATAACAGAATTCCATGGACTTGGTGGCTTAAACAACAAACATTTCTTTCTCAACAGTTCTGGAGGTCTGGAAGTTTAAAATCAAGGTACCAGCTGATTCAGTATCTGGTGAGAACCTGTTTCTTGGTTCATAAGCAACCTATTCCCTGGGTCTTAACACAGTTAGGGACGAAAGAGGGTTTTCCAGGATTCATTCATGAGGGCCCTAAACACATTCATGAGGGATCTGCCCTCATAACTTAATCATCTCTCAAAGACCCAACTTCCCAATACCCTTATAATAGGGATTAGAATTCCAACATACGAATGTTGGGGGGACATAAACATTTAGTCTACTATACTCACCGAACTAGGATAAAAGCAGAACTCAACAGAAATACCAAGAACTAGCAGAGTATTCCATGGAAACAACTAAATACATTCTCCCTAATATCAGGAATAAAGTAATGATATCTGTTTTTGCAGCTTCTATTCTATATTTTCCTGGAGTTCCAAGCCAGTGCAAAGGAAAACAAATAAAATTCACATAGATTGAAAAGAAAGAAACAAAACCATCTTTATAAAAAGATGGCATGATTATCTATGTGGATAATTTCAAGCAATCTATAAAAAAAAAGCCACTGAAAATCACAAGTGAGTTTAGCAAAGTTGCAGGATACAAGATCAATATACAAAAATCAATCATAATTCTATACATTAGAAATGAATAATTGGGAATTAAAATTGAAAGGAATATAATACAGTAACAGCAAAACCCTGAAAACCTGAGATAACGTTAAGAAATATGTTTAAATCCATATAGAGAAAACTAAAAACATTATTTAGAGAAAATAAAGAAAACCAAACTAGATGACAAATTATACTTATTCATTGATTTGCAGATGCAATAAGTTAAAACCTAAATTCTCCTGAAATTTATCTGTAGACTCAAAGTAGTACCAATAAAATGTGAATAGGTTTTTTAATATATTTATCTAGGCAAGCTGTTTCTAAAATTCATATGAAAAAGCAAAGAACCCAAATTAGCCAAAATGATTTTGAAGAACAATATTATACTCCCTGATTTCAAGACTTATTATAAAATTATAGTAATTGGGACACTGAATATAAGAATAGAGATGTAAATCAGTGAAATATGATAGAGTCCAGAAAGAGCTCAGGTATATCCTTAATTCATTTTTGACAAAGCTGTGGAAATATCTTAATGGAGAAGGATAACCTTTTTCACGGATGGAACAGTCCGATGTTCCTACACAAAGAAGAGGAGGTGACAGGTAGTGGGAGAGAGCCAGGGAAGGGCAACGGGAAGGGAGGAGGGAAGGCAGAGATGAAGGAGGAGGGGCAGGGTGAGGAAGAAAAGAAAAGAACTTCAGCCCTTACCTCATGTCACACAAAAATGTGGCACAAGCTGGATCCTAAATATAAATGTTAAAACTAAGGGTACCTGGGTGGCTCAGTCGGTTGAGCATCTGCCTTCAGCTCCGGTCATGATCCCAGTGTCCTGGGATCGAGCCCCCCATTGGGTTCCCTGCTCAACGGAGAGCCTGGTTCTCTCTCTCTCCCTCTGCCTGCCACTCTCCCTCTTTGTGCTCTCTCTCTCTCTGTCAAATAAATACATAAAATCTTAAAAAAAAAAAAAGAAGGAAGGAAAAAAAAGAAACGGTCTGGATCTGCCGGGAGCACATATTTAAAGTGTATTCCTAGAGATTCCCCCCAAGAGAGACAATATATTCTTTAAAAATAATAATAATAAAATAAATGTCAAAACTAAAACTACAAAACTTCTAAAAGAAAACATAGCAGAACATCTCCATGCCCTTGGTGTTGGCAAACATGTCTTAGAACATAAAAGTCACACCCAAATATAAAAGATAGAAACCCAATGAATTGATTTCATTTGCATTTAAATACTTAAAAAACTTTTGCTTTTTGAGAGGCACTGTAAAGAAATTGAAAAAGCAGTTCGCAGACTGAAAGACACTTATAAGTCACATATCTGATACATGACATGTATCAGAATATACAAGACATGTATCATGAATCAGAATATACATGACATGTATCAGAATATACAAGAAACCTCTCAGAATGCTTTTTTAAAAATACTCTCTACATCCAAAGTGGGGCTTGAACTCACAACCCCAAGATCAAGAGTCACATATTCCACTGACTGAGTCAGCCAGGCACCCCAAGAACTCTCAGAAATGTTAGTAAGAATGAGACAACCAATAAAATAATGGGCTAAATATTTATACAGACACTTTACCAAGGAATCTATAGGAATGGCAAATAAGCACATGAAAAGATGTTCAACATAGTTAATCATTAGGGAAATGCAAAATAGAAGCATGAGATACCAACACACGCCCACTAGCATGACTACAATTAGAAAGACGTACCACATTTTAGGTTGTGGATCTACTAGAACTCTCACAAACAGCTAGTGGAAATACAAAAAGAGGCAGCCACTTTGGAAAACGGTTTAGCAGTTTTTTTTTTTTTTTAAGATTTTATTTATTTATTCGTCAGAGAGAGAGAGAGTGAGCACAAGCAAGGGGAGCAGCAGGTAGAAGAAGAAGCAGGCTCCCCGCTGAGCAAGGAACCCAATGCAGGACTTGATCCCAGCACCCTAGGATCATGACTTGAGCCAAAGGCAGATGCCCAACTGACTGAGCCACCCCGGTGTCTCTAGTTTAGTTGTTTCTTAATTAAGTAAGTCTATGTTTCCTACATGAGCCGGGAGTACTATTCCTTGTACTTCCCTCTGAGATATGAAAATATATGTCCACACAAAGGCTTGTACATTACTGTTCATAGCAGCTTTATTTGTAATAACCAAAATCCTGACATCTCCATCCACTGGCAAATGGACGGGCAAATTGTAGTATATCCATACAATGAGATGTTTCTCAGCAATAAAGAGAAGGAACTACTGATACATGCAAAAATGTGAAGGAATCTCAAAAGTATTATGTGAAGTGAAAAAAATCAGAGAGCAAAGACTGATGAGTTTGATCAGTTTTTATGAAATTCTAGAAAAGGTTAAAACTACAGGCATTGAAGGAAGATCAGGGGTTGCCTGAGCTGAGAGGTGGGAATGGGGATTGACTGTCTAAGGGCATAAGGAAACTCTATGAGATATGAAAAATGCTCTATATATCGACTGTGTTGGTGTTTACACAGTTTATACATTTGTCAAGATTCATGACGCTGTTCATTTAGATGGGGTGAGTTTTATACCTCAATAAAGATGATCATAAACCAATCAAATAATGGTAAGTTAGATCACATCATTCTCATGCTCAGAATCCTCCAATATCTTCCCATCCCAACTTATATTGAAATCCTGTCCTTGCCCTGACTTACAGTGCTTCGCATCACCTGGCTCTTGCATACTTCTCCAGCCTCTCCAACCACTCCACCCTATTTGTTTTCTGCCCCATCACACCGTCCTTGGGGACTGTAGAACACACCAAGCATATTCCCACACTGGAGCCTTCACAGGTGCTGTCCCCTTTGCCTGATGGTCCTCCCCCTCATGTTGATTTCTCACTTCTCCCAGGTCTCTATTTAACTGTCAGCACATCAAAGGGAACTTTCCTCAACATCCTTTTTATAACACCACCTCCTTCTTCATCACTCTTTCATCTGCTTTATTTTCATCACAGCATCTATCATCAGTGACATTATTTTCTTCAGTTACTCATTTTCTTTTCCCATTTGAGTTAAGTCCTGAGGGCAGAAATGTCTTAGGAACACTATGTCTAGCCACTAGCACAAAACCCAGCACAACCTATGTCCTCAATAAACCCAGGTTATCCAACGAATGACGGATAATGATATATCTACATATCGGAACCTATGTAACACAGCCAGAACAGTGCACATAGCAAAACTCATACTCATAAAAACTTGTATTATTAAATAAGAATGAAGCTGGATGAATTAAACACTGACTTGAAGAAATGAAAAATTAAATGAAATAATCTTAAGCAAAACAGAAAAAGGGAACTGATAAAAAGAGCAATAGATTAGAAAATAGGCTAGGAATTGAAGTAACAAATAAGTTCAAGAGCTATTTCTTTGGGGAAAAACAATAATGAAAGAAGTAATTCACCAGCTTATTTATTCCTGAATAAAAGGAATAAAATAGAAAATAGCAATAGAAAAAAAATTAGAAATGAAAATTAGGGAAATTAGTGTAGATAGATGGGAACATTTTTAATTATAGGAACACTGTTTGCTCTCTATGAGACAAACATATTTGAAAACACAGAATCCCATTGACCCACAAACTCCCCCACTCGGTTGTACATTCTTTAGAACTACTTCCTAACCGCTGTCTCTCTCTGGCTTTTCTCTGCTCTGTGGTCCCTGGGCCCATCTCTGCAATGTGGACCCAGGAGGGAGCTTAGGGTAGCCGCTGTCTTAAACTGGGCGATGCATGATAGGAGCATCTCCATCAGGCTCCTGGGCCAGGCCGTCCACAGTCTGCCACTAACTGCATGACTTCAGGTGTATCTCCAAATCTTAGCATCCTTATCTGCAAATGAAATACTAACACCTGCCTTGCAGGTGTGGCTCGGTGAGGTGGTGCAGATGAAGGGCTGTGCTCATTGAACGTTAGTTGGGAGACAAGTACTGCCTGATATCACTTATATGTGGCATCGGAAAAAGCAAAACTTGTAAAAACAGAGAGTAAGACGGTGGTTACCAGTGGATGGGGGGGAAGGAGATAAGAGTGGTATAAATGGTATAAACTTGTGGCTCCTAGTACATAAGCCATAAGGATTTAATAATGCACAGTTTGATGAGTATGGACAACAATAGTGCCTTGTAATTACAACGCATGATAAATCCTGCAATCTCATCAATCATACTACAATAAATGTGTCAAGGTAACACAGTGTATACCTTAAACCATGTTGCTATCAAATTTGTTCAATAAAAATTTCTTAATTAAAAAAAAAAAAAAAACATAGGCCTGTGATCTCTGGGAAGGTCTGACCAGCAAACTATCTGGAGGAGGTGATGAGAAGTCTGAATTACTGTATTTTCCTGGTCCTCTAACTCTTTGCTCAGCATGAGCTAGACCGCCACTACAAACCTGTTCTGGGACGTTTAAGCAGTGCTGGGCCTTGGTTATAGCTAAAGAAGCCTTGTTAACCACAGCCTTTGCTCTTGGCGGACCCTGGCCTATAGAGCTCACAGAATGTATTTACAAAGATTGTTTTCTGGTGCAAACCTCATAGCCTACTGCCTCTCTTAAATGGATAAGAAGAAACCCTCCCAAGAAATGTCTAGAAGGAAGGAAGGCTCCCATAATGTCTATTCTTAAATATCTCACCTCACCAGGCCATATGCATCTTTTCTGGTCAGATTCAGGCACACACACAGGAAGAGGGCAGCTAGCATCCCCCATTCGAGCAGTGGTGGCGAGCTGTGCGGAAACTGGGTGGAGTGTTTGCCAAAGTCTTTAAGGATTGTTAACAATCACATCCAAGGAGAACCCAGCAGTATAAATAGGCTCGTCCTAAGGCAGCCTCCCAGACTCCCAGAGTCGTCCACGGCCTGAACTAAATGAAACATTCTAGGAAAATGCCCCCCCCCCCATCCCAAGCAGCTTGCTGCCACGGGGTGTCAAGGAGAATTGGGGTGACTGTTCTCCAAGCAAGAAGGTAGAATAGAAGCTTCCAGAGGGACACAAGTTTGAGTGCAGTCACTCGCTTTTGAACTTGACATACAGGTTCTCAGGGATGTTGGTGTCATTTTAAAAATAAGAATTTAAATAAATGAGAAAAGAGAAAACAAAACAGTTGCCCCACATCCTTCCTGGAATCCTTACCCAGAGCCTGGGCCTCCATAAACTAAGAACCATCACCTACCAACGGTGGAAATGTCCTCGGAAAGCCCCTCCTTTGCACCTCTCCTCTTAGAGCAGGGAGGTTGGGGCTAGAGCAGCGACTTACACAGCGAGTAGGGCAGATCAGGGGCAGGACCTGCAGGAGAGGCAGGGTCTCCCAGCCCCACCACCCTGCCTCTCAGGCTGCACTGATATAGCTCAAAAACTGCACACTGTGAAACAAATGACCTGAACCATATGGGTACATGAAGGTTCCAGATGTTTCACTCTTGGCCAGATATTGTCCACTTGCTGGCAGAAGTTCTCAGGTCATCTTGTGATGACAGGCCTTAGAGGTGAAACTAAAAGGTGAACTGTGTGACTTTGGTAGTCTGTGTATTTCAGAAGGCCCCAGACCTCAGGAGTCAGACAGTTTCTGCCTTGCCTCCAACCATTTCTTCCTACCTTGATGCTAGCACCCTGGTGCCAGTCGCCACTATCTCTAGCCTTCGTGTCTTATGACAATACCACTGCACTGCTCTCCCTGCTCTGGCCCCGCCCCTCCTGCAACTGATCTTCTACGTAGTAATCAGAGCCGTCATTTTCCAACCAGGGTCAGCTAGGTCACTCCTCCACCCAGAATCTTGGAGAAAGAGCACTCTGCTATGGTCATGCATACCCTGGTGATAGACACACTCCTTTACTAGGATCTATCCTTTTTATGGTGGTAGTTTGCATGTAAAAGTCAGATGCTTTCTGAGCCTTAGTTGGCAGAGTCGGCTCCTTTGCTTTCCTCCTGCTCATCCCTTCACATGTAAGCTGCCTGAGAGCAGAGACTGTCCTCAATGACCTGAACACAGGGGCAAGGCCTGGGCTCCAGCTTTCTACCCATATTCAACAGTGCCATCCTTGGAGCACATGGCATCTATACTCTGGAGAGAAGTTTTCCAATACCGTTAAACCTAAGAGGGTGTCCTTTTCTGCCTAAAAATCCAGAAAAACCTACAGAAGGTCCATCTGCACAGTGCAGAGAGACCCAAGCCCAGATGTGGGGTTGGACCCAGCTGATTAGAGTGAGTGGAAGAGAAGGAAGGACAGAGATACTCTCGTGATCATCATTAGCAGACATTTTTCAGAAGGAGATTCCTACAGAAGAACAAATATACTTGAAGTTCTAGCATTGCTCAGATCTGTGCAGCAGAACAATCCCAAGTAAGGACAGCCAGAGCGCCTGCTAGAAATGGAAAGGCACACATAAGCTGAGAAGTTGAGGGCAGAAAGACTTCAAATTACCTGCAATTAATACCCATGTTGGCTCCAGTGAAGCAACAAATTCAGCAAATTTGATTTGGTAAAAGATACGGATCAGGAAGAAAAGCTGAAAAGAATTCAATAAAAGAGAAGCAGGTAGATAAGATCAGAGGGTACACATGGCAGCAGACCAGAGCTATGCTCTGCCCACTATTAGCTAAGGGTTCTACCAATACCATGATGAGGTAGGATCAGAAGCAAAGCCTGAACCACCTTAAAAATCTTAAGGACTCCTCATCCTTATGGACACCCCAGTTCCCATAATACACTCCTGGAGAAGCTTGAAGAGAGGCAAATCCCAGGGCCTGCCCAGATGATGACATCAGAGTGTCTACTGGAATCTAACTTGTTAATGAGCAAACCACGTGTTTCTGAAGCAGCTGGACTTCATGTGGCTTGTTGGTAGACCCCATCTTGAAAACCTCTCTTCTTCTGTGTTTGTCATCTTATATCTGTAACACGCCCCTGTGTATGTGCTTTTACATAAATAATCACTTTACAGAAACAATCACAAAATGCACTGTTTTCAGCCATTTCCTTTGGGGAGGCGGGATGAAAGCCAAAGGGGGAAATGGCAGCATTTTCCTACAATCGCTCCTGTTTAACTTGACTTTTTTCACCTTATTTGCATACTACTCACATGGGGACAGTAGGAATGATCTGGACAGGGGGCTTAGGGCCCTTGTTTGGTTTGATTTCCCCTTTATACTTCACAAATGGTAGCAAGTTTTGAATTTGATATCTCTTTATTCAAAAAGTACGTATGAGTGCCTACTATTTGCCGGGCATTGGTCTAGATACTTGGACTACAGTATAGTATTTATTTGCTGGATAAATATGCAATTGGGCCTAAACTACCTGCTTTATAAATTAAATATAATCCAACCCTTATACATGAGCAGCCATTAATGTGTGTATTTTCTTTGTAGGGTTTCAGGCTGAAAGCCTTTCTCCAGGTGGGAGGCTGACCCCTTAGGACACAATCAAGCTGACCTAGGAGCCAAGAGTGGAGCCCAGTACGTCCCGGGAGAGGCACGTGGGCCCACCCTGCCTTCACACATCACATATGGGAAGGGCTGCTTCTCTTCTGCTGGGCTGCATGTTATTCACAGAGTAGAGCAGAGTTTGGAGAACTAGAGTTACAGACTTCTGACATGGGAACTTTTTGAGCAACATAAAAAGTGGACTGAAGATGAATTAAGATGGTATCTTGAGCTACTGGCTTGAGAGAGAAGAATCTAAATGTTTCTTCCTTTTTTTCCCTCCAGACTAAGCATTATTCATTTTATTTTCTTCAGAGAGAGGAATCAATGGCAGGAGGTGAGAAGGAAAGTCCCCCTTTGCAAGAGGGTCCCTCTTCCCACTGCATAGCCACCATCAAAACCACACATCAACCTCCCTAAGCAAGTAGATTTTGAAGTATGTGCTTTGCAGTAAAAGAAAGAACTTCCAGGGTCTTCTTAGAAAATACTAAATGCAGAGTTCTCAGAAATATACATGTTTTTTAATGGAAATATATGTTATGAGTTAAGTGAGCTTCCAAAAATATCGTTGTTGTTGCCATTACCAATGATAACAATAATTACAGCTAGTTGCTATGGTCAGTACACACATTTCATCTCATTTGACCCTCACGGTATTACAAGATAAATGTCATCACCATCCCCATCTTTCCAGAAGAGAAAACTGAAACACAGGGATGTTAAACAACTGACTCAAGATCACTCACTGAGTATATTCACCATCAAATCATCAGTTTGTCTTCAAAATCTGCAGTCTTACCTGCTTAACTTCCGTGCCTAATTTCCTGTGTGAGAATGAACCCAGACCTCCGACAAATGTGTGTCCCTAGAGCATGAAAGAGGGACAAATGCACCCACATGGAAAAAGAGAGGAAAATGGAGCATCTGGGTGGCTCAGTGGGTTAAGCCTCTGCCTTCGGCTCAGGTCATGGTCTCAGGGTCCTGGGATCGAGCCCCACATCGGGCTCTCTGCTCAGCGGGGAGTCTGCTTCCCCCTCTCTCTCTGCCTGCTTTCTGACTACTTGTGATCTCTCTCTGTCAAATAAAATCTTAAAAAAAAAAAAAAAGACAACTCCGGTTGCTGTGAGGAAAGGGGATATTAGTATTGTGAGGGTCAGTGGAAGATCAAGAAGAAAGGTGATATTTTTTTAATCATCTCCCCTAACTCTGTAATGAGACAAGGGTTGCCCTTGAAGTAAAACTAATTCATTAATATCAATACTGTTAAGACTTTTGTTGTGAACCTCATCCCTGGTAGCTTTTAGCTCTGCCCTAACATTGTGGACATCATCTCTGGTCGCTTTCAGTTCAGCCCTAATCAATTTTGTTTGGTCATCCATGGCTTTCTTCAACCTAGCTATTGCCTGGATAATTGTTAGCCTGAATTCTCTTTCCGACATATTGTCTATGTTGATAGCCGTTAGCTCTGTTGCAGAAGGTCCATCCTCTGTATTTTTCTTCTGTTGGGCATTCCTCCTCCTAGTCATTTTGGTGAGAGATGACTGAACAGATGTAGATGGATGTATCGACCGTGGTGCAGTCAAGGTGCACCCTGGAACACTTCTGCCCTCTGGCGTCTTCTGCCCCCGTAGAGATCCAGACGTGTATCATTCTGATCTCAGACTGATTTCATGGGTGATCAGAGTTCTTTGGTAGGTATCAGCTTACTTTAGGGTACAGATTGAAAAGGCGCCTCCTCCTACTTCCCCGCCATCTTGTCCCCCCCGCAATAAGACTTTTAAAAACATACATTCCCACCCACATTCAAAACCACAACTAACCTGTAAAGAGAAACAAATGCTTCTTTTTCTCAAAGAGTGGTTTTTGTTTTGGGTTTTGGGTTTTTTTTTTTCCCCCTCAGGTATTATTTTTTCTGATAAAAGTTCTTTTCCCCTTGGATCTTTCATTACTACTTCACTGATAATTGCTTAGATCCCTTCACAACAGGAAGAGGATTACCCAGCATGACATCCACCGCTGTCAGGAACACACAGAAATCATTGATATTGAAGAGATAAATGGGGAGAAAATTGCTCCCACCACTTCCCACCTCCAAGGGGTGGCTGGGCCTTGCCATCTGTGAGGGCCAAGACAGACTTGGGAAGAGAGTGTGGCCATAATGGGACATTCGAGTAGTCTAGCCCATCTTAGGGAGGCCCCAAATTTCTTTAACTGCTGCTGACATCAGGGATGGCCACTGTTTTTTCAGCCAAAACTGCAATTACAGAGGCTATGAGAATAAATCTATTATTTCTTCCAAGAATTTAGAGAAAACCCAAACTATGATAACTAAGGCTTGCCTAGCATGAGTCCTTTTAAAACCTGCTTTAAAGGACAAAGAACATATTTAATAAGTTCACTGATTTAATTCTATTTCTATGCCTTTTTCAAATAAGAATTTGAAGTGGCTTCTAGTATTTTGCTTAAATGGAAAAAAAAAAGAGTTGCAAATCATGAAACTGGATCTTTTTAAGGTGGTTCATGGGTTTTTCTTGATCCCTTTCACTATTTTTATGCGCTTGGTCATTCTTCAGAAACATTCTAGATGCAAAAGTCAGCATGATGGCAGAGTAAGTCCAATTCAATTCTGAACTTCTTAGTCCCAGTGAATAACATCTAGCATCCTGTACACTGGTGATGGCTACACAGGAGTCCCATAAATGAGAGGTTTAATATCGCTGGGAATGTTCACTAAGCGTTAATTAAGTATAATGAGGCTGGCACATAATCCAGGAAGGAGTAACTGCCCCAATAACTGGGGGCCAATCCCTCAGTGAAAAGGACAGTCAAGCTCAGAAAGAGAAATGGACACAAGAGGGAACTCAGAGGAAATAAGACCCGAGCCCTTCCTGTCATGAATAGGGAAACTGAGAGCCTGGTGGCAGAAGAACCTTTGCCCAAAGTCACACAGGTTTCGGGACACAATTCAGCCTATAACCAGGACCACCTGATTCTTGAGTCATTTCATAGTGCCTCCTTTTCTTCACAGATCCTCGGATTTCACACCCGGTGTTCACTTAGAATGGGTCCATCCTAGGGAAGGTAGGTCCCTCTGAGCATCCCCTGAACAGAGGTGACAAGAGACTATCACAGCCCTAAAACATGTGGGAGACCTGAACAGATTGCTGCAGGTGACAGAAAGTTTACCACTCCAACACAGGGCTCCCAGCCCCCACAGATCCCCAGGGAACCCCTGTGGGTTACCACAACTCACCATTACCATCCACCAGGTCTTCCTGTGGCTGCAACACGGCCCTGAGTGTTTTCCATACAATGTCTAAGTTCATCCTCCAGAAACCCTACAAGCTCAGACAGGTTAAAAGGTGGGCTCCAGAGACAGGCTGCATTTGAATCCCATCTGCCCTGCTTAATAGCTCTGAGGACTTACTCTTGCCCATGTCTGCCTTCTCTCTGTAAAATGAGAGCAATAACGTTACGGATTCCATGACACAGTCTTGACAAGTAAACGGGTGAGCTCGTGTGAAAGCGAATGACACATGGTAAGTACTGGGTCAATGGTGTGATCATTACTGTCTGTCGTACAGATGAGGAAGGAGAGGTTAACAGCAACAAGTTCAGCACTGCACAGTGAGCCAAAGGAGACACAGTTCCTATGATGCCAGAGCCTGGGTTATTAACCAGGCTTCTAGACCACTGCTTTGTAGGGACACTCGGGTATAATTGGTGCTCTGCGTCCCCTGGGAAGTCAATCCACAGCAAGGAGCAGGAAGTGCATCCCCAGGCACCAGAGCTGCTCTCCTCACAGGGCTCAGCTCACCTTTTGGCTTCCTTCTAGCCCCCACTTCCTTCATCTTCCAAGCTCACGGGCACCACCTACCTGCAGTCAGCAGGCTCCCTATTTTCATAAATCTGTGTCTTTTTCTTAAGAGATTCTCTCTGCCTGGAGTTCCTTGCCCACTTTTGCCACCTGAAAAACTCCCACTGATCTCAGCCTCACTGACAGACTGCACTCCCACCTCCCCTAAACTGAACTAGTTACCCCCCACCCCCGGGGCAGAGCAGATTGCCGAGGAAAAGAGAATGCCCGGTGCCAGCAGGATGAGTGGCCAACCTCCGCTCCTGACATTTCCAAGCTCTTTAAGCAAATTGCTTTATTTCTCACGTACTCTGCTGTAGCACCTATAAAATGCGGCTGGTATCTTCCTTTCTCAATTTTGTAGAGATTAATTAAATATATTGTACATAAAACTCCTGGAATATGACAAATTCTCAAAATATGATGGGCATGAGGAGATGATGAGCAAAATTCCATAGAATTTTGCCCAAATGCCTATTAGAGACCTAACATGTCATTCATTCGGGTTTTCATACCATTTCACACACTGAACCACGAACTTCTCAAGGATGGAGCACAATGCCTGGCACAGAGTGGACACTCCGTCCATACTGATTTAAACAACCAATCAGTTCATTCATTTGTCTGTAAAACAGCCACTCACAACTCCAGGAAAGAACGGTTTCAATGGGATTGTGTCTCTATAAAGAATTAATAATATGTAATATGAAGTTACTGATTAAAGGCTCCCCTAGATCAGTGGCTTTCAAACTTTCGTGGGGATTGGAATCACCTGGAGGGCTTGCTAAAACCCAGATTGCTGGACCCACCACTAGAACTTCTGGAGTGGGGCTTGCTAATTCGCATTTCAAAAAGTTCCCAGGTCACGCTCATGCAGCCGGTTGGACCACACTGGGTGAACCCCGACCCAGTTAAGCCTGATGCTAAATTAATCATCCTCCAATAAAAGCGACTCAACTCTGCTCAATTGTACAAAGGTTCATTGAGAACATAAAGGGGGCAGGCAGGATGCAAAGTGCAGCCTGCAGGCTTTACTAGTTCTGGAAAATTAACAAATCAATACACAAATGAGGTGAGCACCATCATTTTAAAAGACCCCTCTTGAAATAAAAGATTGCCCTTAGAACACCACCACTGTCACAGTAATAACTGCTGCAGGCAAGATCCACTGATAAATGCTAAAAATAGCAGGTGAAACATTAAGGAAAAATAGGATATTTGCATAGTCTCAAAGTTTCTCCTCCAAATATTTATTTATTGCTGGTGTATTTTTAACATTTGTTCACAAATTGTTTGCTATTCTTCCCTCCAGGAGGTGGGCTGGATTTAATGACTCAGTAACAAAGACTATGGAACAGAAAAACACGTTAACTTCACAGAGGAGAAACCTAGCAGACACAACACTCATCCAGCGGTCACAGTCAAACCAGAGAGGAGTCATGCTGATACTGTGTACCTCCAGACCCAGGGTGCTGAGGGTATTTCAGCTCTGCGGTATTCTTCCCCCAAACCCATAACCTCAGTCTGATCAAGAGAAAAGATAGCCCAAACTGTAGATTGTGGGACATCCAACAAATAACTGGCCAGGATTCCTCAACACTTTCTTTAAAAAAAAAAAAAAAAATTATTATTATTATTATTTTTTTTTTTTTTTAAAGATTCTATTTATTTATTTGACAGACAGAGATTACAGGTAGGCAGAGAGGCAGGCAGAGAGAGGGAGAAGCAGGCTTCCTACCGAGTAGAGAGCCTGATGCGGGGCCCAATCCCAGGACCCTGGGATTATGACCTGAGCCGAAGGCAGAGGCTTTAACCAACCGAGCCACCCAGGTGCCCCCAAATTTATTTATTTATTTGAGACCAGAGGGGAGAGGCAGAGGCAGATGGAGAAGCAGACTCCCCACTGAGCAGGGAGCCCCATGTGAGGATGGATCCCAGGACCCGGAGATCATGACTTGAGCTGAAGGCATAGGTTTAACCCACTGATCCACCCAGATGCCACCCACTCAAAACTTTCAAGGTCAAAGACAAAGGAAAAGCAAATAACTGCCACTGGTTAGAAGAGACTAGGAGACAGGACAACTAAATATAGTACGGCATCCTGGATTGGATTTCTGGTGCAGAAAAAGGACATTAGTAGAAAAACTGGTAAAATCAAAATAAAGTCTATAGTTTAGTTGACAGTATTGTACTAACATTAATTTCTGAGTTTTGATAAAAGTACCATGGCTTTGAAAGGTGTGAACCTCACCATGGGGCTGACTACTTAATTTGCTGGGCCCAGTATAACATGACAATGTGGAGTCAAAGTCATTAAGATTTCAAAACAGCAACAGCAGAAAATAAAACCAAGGTGGGACACTGGGGGTCTAGGGAGACTGCCCATGGATTAGCCCTGCATCTAGGAAGCAGGGTGAAAGGCATGGGTCAGGAGCTCAGCTAAGTTGCGGGAGAGAGCTGAGCATCAGGTGTAAGGGCCCCGATGAGAAAACAGTGACTTCCACATTACATTTTGTCCTGTGGAACACTGCTCTGGTTGAAGGTCAGGGGAATCAGTGCAGAAGTGGGGGTCATTTCACCACTGAGGGAGCCTGAAGCCAAAGTCCCAGGCAGTTTTACGGACTCTGGAGTCCGAGGGAGGGTTAGGAGTAAAAAAATACTAGGTATTGAGTCAGAATGGAAAAGTGTCTTCAAGTTTCTCCCTCCTCCCTGGGATAAAGAGCACTTTCCTGACTGGGAAGGAAGGTGCCCGGGCTAGGAACCAAAATAGGGAAAAGATGGTGGTGACTGGCCGAGCACCAGAAGTCTGGTGGGGGCTGTACCCCTCCACCCCCCATCCTCTGTGATGTAGCCCCAAGAAATCCTTTGTGGTTGGTCTGAAAAATCACACGCAGATTTTTAACCAGGAGCTGAATTCAGTGTCATAGACAGTTCTTGATACTATTTTTGCGACTCTTCTATTAATCAGTAATTATTCAAAATAAAAAGCTTTTGGACGGGGCACCTGGGTGGCTCAGTGGGTTAAGCCTCTGCCTTCAGCTCAGGTCATGATCTCAGGGTCCTGGGATTGAGCCCCACATTGGGATCTCTGCTCGGCAGGGAGTCTGCTTTCCCCTTTCTCTCTGCCTACTTGTGATCTCTCTTTCCGTGTCAAATAAATAAATAAATAAAATCTTTAAAAGTTTTTTTTTTGTGTTTTTTTTTTTTTTAAAGGCCCCTCTCACCATTCTTTCATTCTTCATTTCCCAAACCTCCAAACAGTGCTGGTTGTAACTAAGCCTCATAAACTGGTTACTAAGACCAAGTTTCCTTGTCTGTCATTCCGCAGGTCTTGGGTATGATTCACTGAGGCTGGGCCAGGGCTCAGGGGTCTTGGCAGACGTGGAACAAGGGTGGCTTTGCTGCTTCTCCTCTCCTTACAAATATGTTTCAAATATGTTACAAATATGCCAGGGATCAATGTGTGCAAACAGCAGCCTATGAGCCCGCTGCCCCCTATTTCATCAGACATACCTGGACAGGTGTTTCATTGGGGTCGGGAGGGGGGCAGCGCTTGCTTCTCTCCACTCAGCTTTCTCCATCTCTGACTTCTCCCCTAAGTTCCCCCAGTACCTCAATGTAGGGAACTCATCAATGCCTCAATTTCCCCCAGAAATGTAGTTAGCCCATCACTACCCACAATAAACTGCTTCTCTCCTAATATCAGGTTTTAATGACAGTTCCACCTTCCCAATCACCTTGACCACACCCTCTTCCCATTGCATTCATGCCGTTATGCCATAATTTCTATCTCATCAATATCTCTCATCTGCTACAGCCCCACATCCATCCCTACACCATGGTTTTGGATAGCTCTTTCCTGGCCTCCTGCGATAGCTCTGTTATGCACTCTATCAACAAACCTTTATGCTATACCTTTTCTATTCAGCCCTTTCTTGCTCTGAGCCTTAGTATAGACCATTCCTATACCTTTCAGACTCTTCCCTCTCTCCCTACAGCCCCCAAGGGAGGGAATTCTCATTCATCCCTTATGCATTTGTTGAGCCACCACTTTCTCCCCTGCTCCTTCCCAGCTCTGGTTAGGGCACACTCAGTCCCTGGGCTCCCCTCCTCTGCCCCATTGTAGTGACCTGCTTTGTCTGTCTTTCACTTTAGGCTTGAAGCTCTTGTGATACCAGGTGCTATCATCCCCTGCAACCAGCGTGGCATGTGGTACGCAGTAAGTCTCAGTTAAGACCTCCTGAGCAGAGACTGATTGAAGAATTGAGAGGGGAAGGAATGCTAGGCACTGATCTAGGATCGGGGGTTCTAAAGAATAAAACAGTTCTTGCTTTCAAAGAACTAGCACTCCAGTGGGAAGACAAAAGTACAACACACAGTTCCAATAGTAGCATTCGTTGAGTGCTCTGTGCCAGAGACAGAATTTTGTATTATTATCCATCTGATCAGCACAATAATTGTATAAGCTAGGGACTATGGTTATCCCCTTTTCACATGGAGAAACTGAAACAAAAAGGAGTACATTGCTCAAGGTTGTAAAGCTAAAAATGTGCAGACCAGGAATTCAGAATTGCCAAGAGCAGGAAAGAACGCTAAGGTCTATCTATCAGGAGGAACATGGATGAACAAATTGTTTTGCCTTCACATAACAGAATACCAGTTGGCAGCAAAGAGCCATAAGTTACTGATAGGACAAGGGTGAGTCACAAAGATTTCATGCTGAGCAGAAGAAGCCAGACACAAAGGAGCACAATGCACTCTGATTCCATTTGTATGCAACTTTAGAAAAAGAACACTAATGGACAGTGTAAGAAAGCAGATCAGCATTTGCCTGGGGCTAGGGCACAGAGTGGATATTGACTGGGAAGGGGCACGAGGGAATCTTGAAGTGGTGGAAATATTCAATATTTAGATTGTGGTAGTAGTTACATGGGTATATGTATTTGTTAAAAGTCACCATATCATACCCTTAAAATTGGTGAATTTATTTGATGTAAATGATGTCTCTGTGAAGTTTATTTTAATTTTTTTGAAGTAAAATAAAATTCAAGCAGCCTAACTTCAGAGTCCTTGTATTTAACCACAAGGCCATCCAACCAATGCAATATGTGCATTTGTAGATATTATATCAAGTGTCATGATACATACAATTTTGGTTTCTGCTATACTGGTTGGCTCATTTCCTCTCCTTCCACCATAATTAACACAGAAAAATGTGTAGAAATAAGAGAAAAATATAGAGTCCATGAGCTAACAACAGAAATAATATCAAAACATGAGCTCCCCAGGATTGGTGCCTGGAAGTCACGTATCTGGAAGGTGGGTCGCTGCAGCTTGAAGCTCAGAGCACCCAGAGATGGTAACAGCCAATATGTAGGAAGAAAGCTTTGGAGTTCTGCTCTCACCTCCCTCTGCCCTGCCTTGGACAAGCCATCATCTGCCCTTCATATCCCAGCCAAGCCAACATAGGGCAACGGGAAAGCCCTGCTGGGGTAAAGAATTGATGAATTGAGACATACCTATCAGAATGGCCAAAATCCAGAACACCGACAACACCAAGTGCTGATGAGAACACAGAGCAACAGGAATTCTCATACATGGCTGGTGGGAAAAAGGAAAATGGTACAACCACTTTGGAAAAGGGTTCAGTGGTCTATTAATAAAACTAGCCATACTCTTAACATATGACTGAACAACTATACTCAATACTTATCTAAGGTTTTGTCTTCACAAAAACCTCCATATGGATGTTAATAGCTGCTTTACTCATAATTGCCAAAACCTGGAAGTAACCACAATGTCCTTCATTAGGTAAATGGATAAATGAACTGTGTGGTACATCCAGATAATGGGCTATCATTCAGCACTAAAAAGAAATAAGGTTATCGGGTCATGAGAAGACACGGAGGAACTTTAAATGCATATTACTAAGTGAAAGAGGCTACTCTGAAAAGGACATGTACTGTATGATTCTGACCGTATGAACTCCGGGAAAAGGCAAAACTAGGGAAACAGGAAAAAGATGACTGGTTGCTGGTGGGGCAGGAAGGGGAAAGGGATAAATAGAGCATCTTTAGGCATTGGAAATACTTGGTATGATACAGTAATGATGGATAGGTGTCATTATGCATTTGCTCAAACCCATAGAATGTACAACCCCAAGAGTGGACCCTAAAGTACACCATGGACTTCGGGCCTTAACATGGGTCAATGTAGGTTCATCAGTTGTGACAAGTGCACCATTCTGGTGAGTGATGTTGATCACGGGGGATGCTCTGCATATGTGGGGGTAGGCAGTTTATGGGAAATCTCTGTATCTCTGTATGGGAAACCTCTTAACTTTGTTGTGAACATAAAACTGCTATAAAAAAAAGTCTTAAGAAAAAAAAAAAGTTGCTAAAAACAGGTTGGGTCTGCTCTGCAGTCCTTAGGCTTTGACACCTCCAGCCATCTCCTCCAAACCCAGGCCGGGTGGACACAACCTATGGAGACTGCCGTCTCTCCATGCCTCTTCAGCCTACAGGCTTAACAGTAGAACTCCAGCCAGTGGGCCTAAGGGATCCTGACATTCTGCCCTGGGACTCATCTGTTCCCCCTCCTTAAACCCACGGAGACAAACACTTGAACTTGCCCTCTTTCCCTACTGCACATTAAGAAAGAAAGTCAATGAGCAATAGCCTCAGGGAAACATGACTCATAAACCAAAATAACTAGATTTGAGGATATAATTACTATAAAGAAAGGCAACCCACAGAACAACACTGAAAGCAGATTTATTGAAACAAATGATCCAAAACTGTAAAATCACCATGCCAAAGACACTCCAGGAGACAGGGGCGACATAGTAGGAAAATGAAGCAAGAACGAGAACTCAGGATGAGATACCAAGTGGAAATGGAAGTATAAGAAATCTCAATAACTTAAGTAAACAGTGAGATAGATGGCAAGATAAATTTGAAGAAAAATCGAGCGGTAAATTAGAAAATCAGACTGAGGAAACCGTAGAAAACATAAAAGTAATGCTAAAAGATATTAAAAATAGAATAGACTAGGGGGGGATCTAGGTAGAAAAGTACCATGAGACAGTCAAGAGAGCCCTTACCCTCACCTGGGAAACCCAAGAAAAGCTTAAGGAAGAGAACTCTTGAACTGGGACATAAAGAATGGTAGGAGCTCACCAGGTGGGCATGGAAAGGAGAAACATTTCAGGCAGAAAACACTGGTGCGTGCAGATGCATGGAGGCGTGAAGGAACATAATCACTGTGATTTGGGAAGAGCAGGGAGGCTTGTTTGTCTGGAGCAAAGGCTACTTGGAGGAAAGTAATGAAGGCTAATGTTGAAAGACAACCAAGAGTCAGACTGGGAGGCTTTCAGGGAGGTACGTAACATATTTGTGTCCCATTTTAAATCTGGGGAAACCAAGTCAAGCTCCAACAGCAGCTTGAGTGAATGGCCCCGGGCCAGGCCTCCAATGGGGGGGGAGGCTCACTCTCTTTCACTGCAACACACATCCTGAGTTTACTCAGCTTGGATGTCTCAGGGTTTGGCAAAGTGGGTTAAAAAAAAAAAAAAACCAACCCTACAATACGTAAATGAGGCTGAGAAGTAGGTGAGCCATGAGCTGAGGATCCAATGGGTTGTTCTGAAGCACGGAGTGTTGGGCTGACTACTAGAAGTTCAGGGTTCAAAGAAGACGACCAAGGCCAATCACACGAATTTGGCAATCATCAGCACCTGGAGGCAGGGGCATTCAAGGGAGTGGGCGGAGTCGCAGCAATAAGGCCTCTTGCAATGTTGGTGGAAATATTTCCCTGAATAACTGGGGCATCCTGGGGCGCCCGGGTGGCTCAGTGGGTTAAGGCCTCTGTCTTCGGCTCAGGTCATGATCCCAGAGTCCTGGGATAGAGTCCCGCATCAGGCTCTCTGCTCAGCATGGAGCCTGCTTCCCTTCCTCTCTCTCTGCCTGCCTCTCTGCCTACTTGTGATCTCTGTCTGTCAAATAAATAAATAAAATCTTTAAAAAAAAAAAAAAAGAAGAAGAAGAAGAAGAACTGGGGCATCCCTGGCCGGGAGAGACCACTGGAAGGCCCATGGTCACAGTGACTTGCTTCTTCCTCCATTAGACCCCCAGTTCAGCTGAGGCATCTTCTCGTACCTAAACACTGCTGACACACTAGCTACCCTCAGATGGGATCTGAATCCCATCTTGAGTTGCTTCTGTCAATCACCTGGTGAAGATAAACCACCCTTAGACCCAGACCGTCAAAGGTCTGAATTCTTTGGAGTTTCAGCCCATCCTGGAATGCAAGAATACAGGAGTAATACAGTTGCCAGGGAAACCCAAATTGGGAAGAGGTGTCCCTAAATTCTAGGGATGCAGAGAAGCATCCTTTTATCCAGAAGATATCATTACTTCTAACCTGTAGGTAAAAAAAAAAATTTAAAGAGGTTAAGAGACTTGCCCAAGGTCATATAACTATTAAAGAACAGAGCCAGGATTTCTATGGATAGTAGGTTGGTCCCAGAGCCCAGGAAAGGGAAATAAAACAACACTGAGTGCCAAGTGTAGCCAGCACTCATTCTCACTCTTGCTCTCTCAAAGCCTGGTGCTCAGAGTGCGTCAGGAAGGAAAGGTCTGTGTCCTCTGTGCTAAGAATTAAGGTTGCTGTTTGATGAATAAAGAGCTCTGGCCTGCAAGTCAGAAGGACTGGGTCCCAGCAGGAGCTTTGCCACAACTCACTGTGGGACCATGACCAAGTGATTTCCCCTTTGAGGTCCCCATTCTCCCCACACATAGAAGATTCTGGAACCCCAGGTCCCTGTGACTGGCAGGGTTCTTCCCCAAGATCCTAAGCCCCATCTACCGGGGCTGGCAGCATCCAGTTCTCCCCTCCCAATGCCTTTCCTCCTCTCCATTCATACCAGCCATTCCAGCTCGGGCTTCCCAGCTGAGGGCCGGGTGTGGATTGTTTGAAAAGACATATGGCATCCCCGTGCAGCCGAGAGTCCAATCTCGAGGGGAAACCATTGTTCATTCATCTGGACCGAGTGACATTCTTTATGCAAGAATAACTCTTGATTAAAGGGTGAGTTTTAATGGAAACTAATTAGGCAAACTCTTTAGCCTGGGCATAATGATCAAATGAGCTGTCACACCGTACCTGATACAATGATCTCACTCGCTACAAGATTTTATTCCTTAGCAATTACACTCCCACATGGCACTGCGTGCCGTATTGCCTGGAGCACATATGTCAAATTAAAGACCAACTTATGCACCTGATATTTAATTATTGCCTAGTACTACAGACACCCGGGGAATGTCAAAGTGAGCAGTCCTGCTTGGGAGAAACGAAAACTGAAATCTTCTTCTGCAAGGGAGTGAAAAAAATAGGGATAAAATATGTATAGGCTACTATAGTTTCTTATTCAGCCGTCTTACAATTCACAGTTACAAAACCTGCTCTCCCCAACCTTGAATAATTTACCATTTTTTTTTTCATCCAGAAAAGTGAGCAGAAGGAGAGTTGTAGGTAAAGGCACGGGGGCCCTATCGGTATTTGTTTACTTATTTGATTGATGCAATCTGGGTCTGGTCAAAGTTGAGCTCTTTGTGCAAGTTGTTCTTCCCCTAATGGGCTCTGACAGGAAAGAAGGGGCCTCATATGCCTCTCTAGCCCAAAGGGAAATGTTTGCCCTCTAGGCTGAGCACTCGGGAAGCCCCAGCTTACACTTCAGTCACTCTCAGCAACAAAATTCGAGAAGTTGACTAAAGTTTCTCCCCGATACATTTGTCTCAATGTTGGGACAGTGAGAAACCACCGGGAGGTAAGGATCCCTCTACTTTGGCTGTATGTTAGAAGGATCTGGAGAACTTTTCAAACCAACTGATGCTCGAATGCCATCCCAGACTAATTAAATCTGGATCCTAATTAGGACCTAGAGAGGAGGACGGGACAATTTTTTAAGGTTCCTCCGATGATCCTGATATTTCGGTGGAGCTGAGAACCACAGGTATGAAGGGCCACTAGCCAGACACTAGCCAGTACTGAGTGTCATGGGAGCTGCTGTCTGTCCTCAACAAGACAGACTTCCATGCCTCTGTTCTTTGCCTGTGCTGTTCTCTCCTCCGGAAAGCTCTTCCCCAACCCTTCTTTTTACCTGGGAAACAAAAACTATCCTCCAGCATCAAGTACAAATATTCCTGTGCTAGGAACCACCCCCCACCCCCGCCGCCACCACTGGTTTCCCCAGGAAGAGTTGCTTCAGCATCCCCCAGGAGCCAGACACAAAGCTCAAAGGATCATTGAACGAAATTGCTTTCCTCGGTGGGGGTTCAAGAAGACAATCCCCATGTGTCCCACAACCATCTGTATGTCCCAGCTGAGCAAATTCTAAGAATGTCTTGGTCCCTTTTGCTCCACATAAAGAAATTCAAATTACCCATTATCAGAATTGCACTGCCTAATACTAAAATGCCTTAATGTGAGTGCTTTTGTATTTAGTAAACTGCACAGCTTGTGAAAACCCCCTCCAAACATCTGGCAGGAGGCCCAGCAGAGGTAAGGCTGGAACCTCTAATGATGGCAACATGTAAACAAGTGTTTTGTCTCAACTGATAATCATTAACTTCCAGTGTCAGACTTAGCCCCAGAGGTCTAGTTCCTCAGCAATGCAAAGGCCTCTGGGAAACAGCAGCTGGGATGGGGCCTATGCACAGATGATGGGGAGGGAGAGGGTGGGCAGGCCTGTCACTACCAACGAGGAGAGGCAGGAGGTGATGGGAGCAGCCTGGGAGCAGGTGCCTCTGATGAAAGGCAGTGGAATTGTTGGGTGGGGGGGGGGGGGTCCCAATCTCCTCTCAGGGGCTTTGGTGCCGGGCAAGCATTTACTCTCAATTATGCTGTTGGCTGGCCATGGGAAGAAAGCCTCAGTTTCTCGATCTGTCAAGCGGCGTTAACAAAGGTTCCTACTTTCTAGGGCAGTTGGACAAAGTATGTAGGAAGATAAACGCCAACAAGATTTCTGGCACAACACTGGCTTAGAGAAAGCAACTGATAGAGGAACTTCTTTCTTGAGTCTTCCTTTCAGACATTCCTAACTGGGACCTACACCAGTCTGACGACCTTTTTCCTAACTCCATAAGTAAAGGATTTGACCCCGCAATCACTGTGCTGGAGTTTGTTGTACCTGTGCATATGAATAGTTAAATAAAAACCCATTGTATGAGAACAGATGGATTTTTACTCTTTCCGACCATTACAAATAGTGGAGCTAAGTAATCCTTCACACTATGAATTCATTCAATAAATACTGATTAACTACTATGTTCTAGGTACTAGGGGCACTAAGATGATTTAGGAGTGTGTCCACTGCTCAGGTTCTTCAGAAAGCAAACCCTGAGGCAGATATCTGTAGAAGAAGGTTATTACAGAATGTGTTTTAGGTCCACACCTATATAAAAAGAGAATTGTGTCCCTCCAAACTTCATATGTTAAAGGCCTAAACCCCAATGGGGCTGTTTTTAGATACAGGGCTTTAAAGGAGGTACTTAAGGTTAAATGAAGTCATGGCGGTGGGACCCTCACCTGACAAGGCTGGTGTCCTTATCAGAAGGGGAAGAAACACTGGAGCTCTCTCCTTCCATGTGAGCACAGAGGAAAGGCCATGTGAGGACACGGCAAGAAGGTAACCGTTGGAAGTCAGGACGAGAAGACTCAGCAGAAACTAACCATGCCAGCACCCGGACATTGGCTGTATAGCCTCCTGAACTGTGAGGTCACAAATTTCTGTTGTTGAAGCCAGCAGTTGGTGGCATTCCATTATGGCAGCCTGAGCTGACTGATACAGGAGGTGAAGGAAGCAGGGAGCTCAGCAGCAGATGCTGAGCTATAGTGAAGGCCTGATAAAGACCTCAAGTGAACCCATGAGAAGCTCTGGAGCTGGCCTGGCCCTTCAGAGTCATCTCCAGTCAGAGGGAGGGTCCTCTAGGGCCTCAGTCATTGGAAGCAGGCTGCCCTTGAAGAGGCAATGTCTTCCCACCAAGGCAATCCCCAAGAAGGCTGGCAGGACTTAGGGAATCACATACTCCACCACAGTGAGGATCCCTAGGAACCTACTGAGGAGTGCCCTTTCCCAGCACAGACCATGGGCCAGAAACCTCCTAGTGTTGTTTTATTTGCTCTTCACAGTATTCCTGTGTGATGATACCTATTTCCCAGAGAAATAAAATAATGTGTCCAAACCGCAAAGCTGATAACTAATGAAGGCAGAACTGAAGAAGAGTCCGCTCTTTCCCAGTGGGTCTTGCTGTTACCTTCGTCTCCTCTAGCAGTCACATGTCCCCAGACCACCTGTGCCTCTCTCTTCAAAGCCTACAGCACTTTGCCATATAAGAGTCACATTAGTTGACACTTACGTAGCATTTATCACATCCCCGGCCCTGTTCTAGCACATTCCAGACACTAGTTTATTTCATCTTTTCAAGAAGTATTTCAAGAAGGTATTATTTTCGTCATCCTCATTTTGCCAATGAAAAGGCTAATAAAACACAAAGCTGTTACATAACTCTCCCAGAGATACCCAGTTAGAGTTAACCCATGCAATCTGGGTCCTGATATTATACTATTCCGTCTTGGGGTGATAATGGTCGCATCTGCCTCCCTCTAGCCTGCAAGCACTTGGAGAGTGTGATCAAGACTTGCTCATCTTTTCCACTCTGGTGCTTTACCTGCGAATGACATATACTAAGCTCTTGGTAAAATTTTCCTGAACAACCAAATGATGCCTTACACATGAACATTTTGAAAATCACTTGACTTGATGTGTATGGACAAAGCCTAGAAGAAAAGACAGACGAATAAAATCTTTTAGTTCTGTGGAGACACTGATATCATGAGTGAATTTTGCTATTGTTTTTTTTACCATTTGGATGTTAATAAGGCATTGGTTTTTAGGAGCTCAGATGGATGATGGCAAACTTTCTCTATATTTCCTATCATGTCATAAGAGCAGACATCTATTAAATTTCTGATGGCATCGCCGCTGGGAATGAGGGCTTCCCCAGGTCTCTGGGAATCTGACCCAGATCACATCTCAGGCATCACCACATGGTGTGATGCTTTCCCAAGAATCCCATAATCAGTTCTAAGATGAAAAGATCAAAATCCCCATCATCTCAACTCAGAAGTGATTGATATCCAGCAATGATATAAAGAATAGTTCGGTGGCCATTTAAGCCTACTTCTAAGTGAACCTAATGACTGGACGTATTTCCCAGTGCTGTAGACCTTCTGTCCATTAGGACAGTCAGATAAGCAGAGCTTATACACACTGTCCAGCTAATAATCAAAATGAGCCAATGGCCAGAGAGGCTCTTCGACAGAAATTATATTGAAGCCGCTCCTCTCATTCCCAGTTGTTATAAAGTTGTTATAAATATAAAGTTGTTCATTTTATACTCATTCATTCATTCATGCAAGCATGTATTCTTTCATTCAACAAATGTAGTTGGGATTCTTCTGTGGGCCAGGCAGCGTTCTAGGCTCCAAAGATAGATACAACAATAAACAAGCCAGATGAGTTCCTTTTCTTCACAGAGCTTATAGTCTAGTGAGAAGGTATGACCAATACGCAAATGACGTTATTTCAACTCATGATCATTTCTACAATGAAAACAAAGCAGGGAAGTACGGTGGGAAGTAAGGGAGTTGCAGGGTGAAACTAGTTTTGAAAGGATGGCTGGGGAAGGGTTCTCTGAGGTGACGTTTAAATTGAGACCTGAGTCATGAGAGGTGCCAACCTTTACAAAATTTGGGAGAACAGTAGTATGGCAGGCAGATAAAAAGGGAGTACAAAGTCCCTGAGGCCAGACTAAGCTTGCCGGAGTTGCAGGGAGAGAAAGCAGGCCAGTGTGCATGGGACAAGCGGAGAGCAAGGAGGACTGTAAGATACAAGGCAGGCAAAGGACAGACCATCCAGGCGAAGAGTCTGGATTTTATTCTTAGCCTAAGGGTAACATTGAAGGGCTTTAAGGAAAGAGAAATGCAGTATGATTTAAGTATTTAGAAGATCACCCTGGCTGCTGAGAGAAAAATAAGCCACAGGTAACGGATGGAATTTTGGAGTCTCAGTTCACAGCCTACTAGAGATCTGGTCTGCTGATGCGGCTTGTGGTTCCAGCCCCAGAGCTCCTATGGAGCCGTTCCCATTCTCTAGCACCCTCCACCCCTACCCCTCCACCCCCTCTCCCTGCCCCTCAATATGGGAAACTATTGCCTCTAGCCACTTCAGCCACCAGCCCACCTGCCCAGCTGGCTCTGCACAGGTGGGGACAGGCCTTCTGGATCCCCAAAGGCACTGGGTTAGTCTATAAATGCCACTTGTAAGATCCAAAGGTGCCCGTTGTAAGATCCATGAAAGTAAAGAGCAGTGTTGATACCATTCTTCGCGATTTCTCCAATGCCCTATGGTGGGGTGGGGGGTGTGGGAGGAGGTTTCTGAAGATGCAGGTTGTGTGAAGAGATGGGTAGAGATGGGCCGGGAGTTCATTGTCAGTTTGGGATGGAGGGAGCCTCCGCTGATGGAGGAATTCTGGGAAGAGGTCAGAAGGAGGCTGCAGATTTTATCTTAAGGGCTCCCCACTGGCTGGGGTGAAGCGGCCCAGAGGCCCCTTCTTGGATCAGGTGGGACCTGCTAGGCTGCCAGGCTGGTTCATTAGTGGCCTGACATCACACATCTGCAAGTGGGTAATTTCTATGTTAACTACTACCTCCCACTATAATGAGTGCTCATAACTATGTTTTATATAAAGCCGACCATGCATTTGCACAGAGCCCGTAAAGGGGCAGTGATTATGAACTGTGCTGGGAGTCCGTGGGGCACCCGTCATCCACGACCCAGTCCAGACCCACCCCGTGCCATGTGTTTGAGTGACAAAGGAGGGGTAGTTTGGAGGGGAGGGTTCCAAGAGTACAGGAGTCCTGACAGATGAGGAAAGGTTTCTGGGATGTATCCCTCTCCTAAAACACCCTGATACCAACCTATTAGTATTCAAGACATCGATGAAAACATTAGGTTTAGAAGAGGGTCATTTAAAAATTATTTTCTCTTAACTTCCCTGTTACTCTCTCACAATTATCTATAAATGTATAACATATGCAGTACTGGATTCTGCCTTTATTGTATTTTGTTTTAGAAAGGAGACCCCCTCCTCGTGTTTGGGCTTGGTGACGGGACCACTAGGATTTCAGAGGATGGGCATTAAGGTCTGAATCCACAGACTTGGCTTCTGTTGTAATCTCCACACTTACCAGCTGTCCCACTCACACACATGACCCCTGGGTCTCAGATTCCTCCTTCATAAAGTGGGATCACCAGAGCTGGCTTTTTTTGGCAGGGTTGTTCTGAGGGTGAAACCAGAACAATGGGTACCGAGATTCATCAGTTTCAGGCACTTTCTAGGTGTTGATTCATTCAAACCTCCCAAGACCCTTGCAGTGGGCACTAGCGACACCTCCAGTTTGCCAGCATAGCCACTGAGAAGATAGGAGGCTCCTCAGTTAGGGAGTTGACTCCGAACTTATAAGAAGTCATGGAGCTGGTTGATGGAGCCAAACTTCAAGCTCAGGCAGTCCGATACCGGAACCAAAGAACCCAGCACAGTGCCTGCAGCATACACTAGAAAAGAAAATACCATCATTTTTACCAGCTTTGGGCCAATTGAGTGTGCAAATCTTTATGACCACCAGCAGTCTTCGAGTCTGATTCTAGGCCCTTATTAAAGGAGATGGAGACACCCTGAGGGGTCTTGACAAGACAGAGTCAGAGCTGCCTGGTGCCCCCAGAGGGTCCCCCTGGGCCACGGAGGGGCCAGATAAAGCCCAGGGAGTGAGGCAGAGACAAGGACAGCAGGATAAAGACACAGGGTAGAAGATCAGAAATCTGGATTCCAGTCCCTGACCATCACTTGCCTACCATGGCACCCAAGCAACGTCAGCTGCCCTCAAGTGGCCAGCAGGGCATGGCCAGGCTGGCTCTGGGCCCAGAGAGGACGAGTGAAATGCAGGGCAGAGAAGTCCACAACGCTCCTACTAAATTGTGACTTAGACTGAGCAGGGAGTGTGGACTCCTTTTTGCTGAGTTTTCTTCCTGGAGGTCACCCATCTCATTTGGATGGTCCAGCTTCCTTGTCCTTCCTTGTCTGTGCCAGAAGCTCCAACGTGGAGCCCTTCGTAGATAGGGTCCAGGAGCCGGAATTCTGGCCCAGCCCACCCAGGCTCTGTGGCATAGCCCAGCCCAGTTAGAGCCCCTTCTGGCCTCAGTTTTTCCCATCCGAAAAATGAGAGTGTCAATAAAACAAATTCTAACGGCTCTAACATCTTGAAAATTTCACATCTCCAAACCTGACTTCAACCACAATCGTATACTAATATCCCTGGGGCAGAGTGATTTCATTTAGGTCAAATGATTTCCTTGCACATAAACAGGAGTGAAACAAAGGCCCCCTTTCTCCAAGTTGTTAGCTCTCACACACACAGGCACACACACACTCACACACATGCACACACACCCTCATAATGCTTATACAGCCCACCCCCCACCCCAGTCGTGCACAAAGGCACACATACACAGGCTCACAGAGGCACAAACACCTGGACTCTTTAAGCCTCTCCCTCCCCCACCCCACTTCTGCTTGCTCCCTGCCCCCCCTCTAACCCTTTCCAACTCCCCTGCCGGGAAGCTAAGCGCCCTCTTGGCTCTCTGAGCTACCTAACCTGATGGGCTGGTGCCACCCAATGGTCAGGATCAGAAATGCAGCCTCGGTTCCAAGAAAAAGAAGGGATTGGGAAGGGACCGGGTCAACGGGTCTGTTCCTTTCCTAACAAGGCTGTATCCAGAGCTGCCCTAGACAGAGGAGGCTTCCGCGGTCTTTAAAAACTTTCAAAAAAGGATTTCCTTACTCGACACCTCTAGTTCTTTTCCAAAGATCAGGAGATCTGACATTGACACCCTGGGCAGCCTTGCACAACAGCCTTAAATTATAGGGTACGATCTGTGTGTTCTGCACCATTCTAGAAGCTTTATGTATGCTATCATTTTAATGCTCACAACAGCTGACTTTTCAGGGCATACAGTACCATCTTCATTTTAAAGATTTACAACCATGAAGGGAGGGCACTAAGACAGGACTCAAGCTCTAATTCAACAGCCACTTGGCCAATCCGGACCTCAATTTTGTCCTTTGTATATGCCCGGTTCCAATCACTCATTCATTCATTCATTCCTTCGGTGAACATTGACTGAGTACCTAAATTATGGACCAGGATCTATGCGGGGGGCTGATATTCAGCAAGTACCCAATGTGTGACCTTTGCCCTTGAGGAGGTCCCAGTCTTCTAGAATCAATGACAGCTTGTGTCCTCCTAGGTTCCTGACTCTATAACCTTAGTGGCTCTTCTTTGCCAAGGTGGACCAAGACCCTGTCTGAGGAGAGGCCAATGAGGGGAACGTGAACGGGCTGTAGATCAGGGGGAATAAGGTAGCCATTCCACAGAGCAGAAGAGAGGTCGGTGTCCTTGTCTAAGAGTCCCCAAATCCACATCCTGCTAGTCTGTGATTGGTGAATCTGAAAGTGCCTCACATCTGTCCAGGGCCCAGATCCACTTGAGGAGAGAGGTAAAGGAACTGTGGTTATCTGGCTTCAGAGTAGGCGCCCTTTCTGCCACACCAGAGGCCTCTGGGGGTACACCAGTGAGGTCAGAGTGGAAGAGGGAGGCATGTCAGAAGCTGGAAGATGAGCTGACAGAACAAAGCTTTCATAATAACTGCTTACCACAACACCTGTCTCCACCTGCTTCCTCACAGATTCACACAGTCCCACACTCACCTCCTACACCCCCTAGTTTACCAGTTCTAAACCTTCACTCTTTCTCTTACTAAGTAATAGACAAAGTAATAGAATAATAGAATCCTATAATGTCAAGCCCTGGAATAAGCTGAGTCCAGACTTTGTGAATGAGGAAAATAGGACCAGGAAGGGTTATAATTTGCCCCAGGTCACACAGCCGAGAAATGGTATGGCTGAGCCTAGAATATGGGTGTGAAAACTTGTCAGTGTGAAGACTTTTTCCCACTTTTCCCTCTTTTTTTCCATTCACATGAAGTTAGGCACTGATGAGAGTCTACTTCAAAAAGAACCATCTTTTTGTCCTTCCTCTTTCTCAACTTCTCCCATAAGCCCCTTGAAGATAGGAAATGTCTTTCCTTTGTCCAAAACCCTAACATTCAGCACAATGATTAGCATGTAAATGCTCCAGATTGGATGGATGGATGGATGGATGGATGGATGGATGGATGGAAAGATGGATGGATGGGAGGGAGATAGGGAGGAAGGGAGGAAGGAAGATAGGGAGGAAGGGATAGAAGCATGGGTGAGTGAAGTCTTTTACATGGAATTTCTGCACCCACCTCTTACCTAATATCCCTGTCTCCAATTTCCCCCACAATCGGGTTATCCTCTACAGTGGTATTAGCATATCCCCTTTACAAATAAAACAGAGTACTTCTATCTCCTGTATATAAACACCTGAAGACTTTCCTATCATCGAATGAGTAAGTCAAGACCGCTTATCCTACCATATAGTCCAATGGAGTCTTTCGTCTACCACACCAGTCTCATGTGTTACTAACCACATAAACACACATATATTACACACCCTAAACTCTAAAAACTCTTAACAACGTGCCATTCCATGAAGGAAACACACATGGTCTTATTTCTAAAACTTTCTTTTGCCGTTCCCATACTCTGATTCCTTTCCTGCCAGTAACAGAATCTGTTAACATCCTAACCAACCTTCAAAACCCAATTCAAATGTCACCTCCACAAAGTCTTCCCTAATTCCCTGGATGAAACTGCTATACTCAGAGCACACAGTCCTTCTGGCTTTGGTAAGCATGGCACACCTCATTCTGCCCTTCGTAAAATGACCTTTAAAGACCTTTACACTGGACATCAGAGTTGGTGGTTTTTATGTCCATCGCTCCCAACAGACTCTTGGCCACGGATCTGAGGGTAGGACACAATGCCAGTGCTTACTTGGCATTTGTTGGATGGACCTTCTCCTTACTGCACCATATGCTCTAATTGTCCCTGAGGGTGCAGTTACATTTTATTCTAAAACCACTTAAGCTACTTCCTACGCCATTATCGGCAGGAGTCCTACAGGAGCAGAACGCGGTGTCTCCGAAGAGCCACAGCTCTAGGGCGGGGATGGGGTAGGACTGTAGAGATGAAAGTATCACATAAGCAAAAGCGGGTCTCTTGGGGAGGAGGGGCAGCCAGGGAGAAGACCTGAATTCTGCTGGTGGAAGACCTGGTCTCAACATGGGATCTTATTCATGGTAAGAGCTGAATCCCTCTAATGGATCATATCGCCTCAGGAATTGGTGAGCCTTCTGGTCCTACAAGTATCTATGTAGTGGCTATAGATAACCACCAAGGACAAATATGAGGATACGGGATACTCTAGAGGGGTCTACAGCAATGGGAGTAGGGTCGCGAGCCCTGGCAGACAGTTCTCATATCCACTGACTTCTCGAGAGGCCCTGGTGGGAGTGAGGCCCAGGTGCCCACAACAGTGATGTGCTCACTAATGCGGCTTTCCTTGGCTTCTCACCTCTCCTTGTCCTCTCCCCCACTCTCTCGCTGCTTCCTGGGATGACTTTCTAAATAATCTACTTGTACCCAGATCTTTGTCTCAGGCTCTGTAATTAAGGGATCCAACTCATTCTCCATGGTGAGAGGTCAAACTAAAGAGCTCGTGGTTATGCAGCACTGGATAGAAAAGCCAGTTTGGTGAACTGGGGAAAGGTAATAAACCTCTCTGAACCTACTTCAACATGTAACAAAAGGTTGCTAAGATCTACCTCCCAGACTTTATAAAGTTGTGTGTTCACAATTACATTCCCTGAGCGTTTACTATGTGCTAAGATAAATGCCGGGTATATAATCTCTCATCGCTGACCTTCACACCAAACAAAAAGTACAGAGAAGACTGTAGGGGGCTAATGGTGCCCCCCCCAAAATATGCCCAAGTCCTCACCCCTGGAACCTGTGATCTTATTTTGAAAAAGGGTCTTACAGATGGTAATTAAGTTAATGATCTTGAGATGAGAACATCCTGCATTACCCAGGTAAACCCCGATTCAATGCAGAATGTCCTTGTAAGAGACAGACTAGGCGAAGACACAGAGGGGAAGGTGTGAAGGCAGAGGCAGACCTTGGAGGGAGGCATCCACAAGCCAAGGGACGCTTAAAGTCACCGTAAGCTGGAAGAGACAAGGAAGGATTCTCCCCTAGTCTTTAGAGGGGGCTCAACTCTGCTGACACCTTGAGTTTGAATTTCTGGCTTCTAGAACTGTGAGGGAATACATTCCTGCCATTTTTAGCCACGAGGTTTGTTTTAATTATATATGGTAGCCTTGAAAAACTAATATAATATTATCACAGTCCTTGTTTTAAAGGAAAGAAAACCAACACTGACAGAAAAGTGACCCACCCAGAGTCATTCAACCAGAATATGGGAGAGTTGGGATGTGAACCCAGGTCGACTTGAAGGCAGTGGCCCCTCTCTTACTCACCACATCAAGGAAAAGAAGTGGTGCGATGTGCCAGATGCATTATGATGCTCGGAGAGTGTTCGGTAACTCGCCCTGCGCTATCCCTTCCTGTTGCCCATGCCCCCCACTGGCCCCCACGAGGTAGTTAAGAGTTACTCCGATAACCCTGTCCCCGCTACTCCCCAAGCTCTCCTGGAGTGGGTTCCACCTGGGAGATGATTACACATGCCCAGAAAGTCCTTTAAGAACCGACTAGTCTGGGAAGCATGTCAGCGTCCTGGCAGCTGGTGGGAAAGATAGATTGGGGCCTGGGCCTCGAGTTAACATCAGTCTGAGTTGAAGATGTGCCAGCTTCCTCTGGGTAGAGTCTCTAATTAACCTGCTAATCCTGTCAGGGATTGGGTTCACTCTCTTCCTCCAGAGACGTGTGAGGTGTCTCTTCTTTCACCACTTTGTCATTTGCTCTATTTTAGATTCAAGGTGTCCTTGAAGCTGTGCTTTGCCAGGCGCCCTGTTCCTCCAAGTCAACAGCTGTTGGGGAAGTGGCCCCTCAAGCAGCGTCTTATGACTTCCCCACCACAGCTCGTCTCATGGTGTCTGCAAGAAGCAGCTCTTCAGCAATTCTGATGCAATCAATACACTGGAGCAACTATTTTGTGCTATTTTGTGAGTGACACCAGGTCCCGCCTTCAGGCACCTGGCTTCTGAGACAGAGAAAGGAAAGCAGGTGACTATAGCATTTCCCAGTCTTTTTACTTCAAGGTAAGCATAGAAAGTAGTAACAATTTTAAGGGCAAACTGAGATAAATTCACAAGGCTGCTAGTGGTCAGAGGCGATCAGCCCTGGGATTCCAACTCCCCAGACCCCACCAAATCACCACACAGGATTAGGGAACCAGTATCCCCCACCCGCTAGTAATCCACTCACCCTGTACCTGTTCAGAAGGCATGCTGGAAGAAAATCATAGCTTTCCCCTTGGCTCATTTGTGTTCCATCAGTTGAACGTGGATTCTGCAGTTAAAATGCCACATTGTCCATTCTTCCCCAATTTGTCAAATAACGTGATATTCATGAGGAACGTTTCTTTCTTTTTTTTTTTTTTTAAATTTTTTATTTTTGATAAACATATATTTTTATCCCCAGGGGTACAGGTCTGTGAATCACCAGGTTTACACACTTCACAGCACTCACCAAATCACATACCCTCCCCAATGTCCATAATCCCACCCCCCTTCTCCCAAACCCCCTGCCCCCGGCAACCCTCAGTTTGTTTTGTGAGATTAAGAGTACGGAACGTTTCTTAAGCGAACTTTTCCGCCCCCACAATTTTTTTTCTTTAAAACTTCAGATCCAGCTAACCCTAAACTGCTAGACTGCGCTCAAAGGAAACAGAGCAAATGGGCCAGGAACAAGTTATCAACAGGAGAACTTAGAGACAATGACTAATGTTTAGTGCAACAGTTTGTTTTTCTTTGTGTTTTACTTGAAGACATGGGGGTGGTTTTACAGTTTATTTTCTGGTATTTGCATTTAGAAAGATGATCTCTCAAAAATCTTTAAAAAGGGCCCCAAATCCAAGCATTCTGCAACCTGAACAGTATTTTGAAATTCACTAAAACAACATTAAGAACTAATAAATCAGTCTTCCATAAAAGGACAAAAAAAGATGCTCTGGAGATTATAAAATTCCTGTGTGTGATAAAGAAATGATTTTTCCTCTTGAAAGTTATCCTTAGTATCCTAAGTGTTGCTCTGTTGCTTTTACCTACAAAGTAGAGTGTGTTGGGGGAGAGGAAGCCAATGAGACAAAGCAGAATCACGTGTGATGTACTGAGGAGAACATGCCAGAACATCAGTGGTTTCCTGCCAGAGACGCACACTTGAATCTAATCATGAGAAAATATCAGGCAAACCCAGAGCGAGGGATACTCTACAAAACAGATGGCTTACCCTCTTAAAAATATGTCCATGGTGAAAATCTTTCCAGATAAAAGGACACTAAAAGGTTCATGAAAATTAAATGCAACCTGAGATCTAGAATTGGATCCTGACCCAGGAAAAAAACCAAAGTGCTATAAAAGACATTGTTGGGATCACTGGTAAAATTTGAATAATTTCTGAAGGTTATTATCAATATTAAGTTTCTTGATTTTGGTATTTACATTCTAATTACATAAGGAAATTCCCTTGTTTTTAGGAAAAGCACACTGAAATACTTAGGAAGATAGATCGATCAATAATGGATTTTGGCAAAATGTGGAAATTATTGACAAATGGTAACCCAGGTGTACAGTATAGGGGAGTCCTTTCATTATTATTGAAACTTTTCTGTAATTTATAAGAACACCAGTGATATTGGGTTAGAGCCCACCTGAATGACCTCATTTTCACTTGATTACCTCATAAAGAACACCTCCAAATAAGGTCACATTCTGAGGTATCAGGGATGAGGATTTCAACATGCAAATTTGGGGGCACACACAATTCAACCCCCAACACCCACTTGTGAATCTGCAGTCCTAGACTCCATTATTTCTGCGAGCCCATGTAGCATTAATGTTTTACATTTCTATAAGTCCAAGACTCCCAACATCCAATCAATGCATATGGCTGGCCAGAGCTCCACTCTGACCTGTTCCAAAGATACAGAACTTCACATGCCCAAGACCTGCAATGAGAAAATAAATCAAACTTTGGAGAAAACACATTAGCAGCCCATCTCTGCCGTATTTCAAATTTTCATAGTACAATGGCAGACCAGGAAGGAAGACCAGTGGGGCTAGATAGCCATCCACGACAGTGTTTTTAGTATATTTTAGTATATTTAGTATATTTCCTGTGGCTGATGGTTGAAAGATTAGCAAATCTTTTCAATCATTCTTTGCATACAAACCTACCGAAGGCCTTCTATGTGTCAGGCCCGGTGCTCATCCTGAGGCCAAGGTGAACAAGACCAACATTTCCGTAGAGCTTGCATTCTAGTGAGAGTGAAAGAGGGCCATGCTTTTGCCAACTAAATTCTTCTGTTTGGATGGAATGGCGAGGAAGAGAGAGGAGGACCCTGGGAGTTAATTACCTCAACGCAAGGCTATTCCACTCACAAGGTGTTCCTTGGAGGGGGCTTGAAATGAGAAATTTCTCTGAGTCTACGACTCCCTCAATGAGCTCTGTTCCCACTGTTCTATACTGGAGATTCTCAAGTTTCTTGAGTGTGATTGTATGTGATTTTTAAGGATGATTTCGACTGAGATTTTTGCCTTACACTTTGGAATTATCCATATACATTCCATAAGGTGTGATCAACTAACATGCCCAGTTTATGGAACTGTGATCAATCACCAAGTTTGGTGGTTAAGGGTGAGAGAGAGAAAGTGGATAATATACATGAAAGAGATAGCAAACGAATAAACTCTCCTTTCAATTCCTCAATCTCACAAACTGGTGTTTTCTTGTTTGTTTAAGGAAACAAAGACGTGTGCTCAGAGTAGAAGTTCAAGATACAGTGCCAAAGGATTTGACACCTACAAGTTTAACTTACAAGGTGTAAAAAACCTAAACCTAACTGCAAAGCCATAAAGTTTGGCCTGAAATAAAGTGTGGACTTTTATCACAAATGCATAAGCGTTCTGTCCCAATTCTGAATCTACCAACAGGCCCTTGATTAAAATCTGTTAGTTAAAAAAAATTACCTTTCATTATGATGCATTTGCTCATTTTTCTTCCATATTGAGAGTGACAATTTCCATTTGTGATGATCAGCCACAACATAGATGCAAATGTGCTAAGTAAAATTAGGTGTATCAGAGCGACTATCTTATAAAAGACCATTTTACATCCTAACCCAGCAAGTGGAGAATTACTCCTGCTCTCTGTACTATATGCAAATGCTCAGATTATAGCTAATTATATTGTTGCAAAGCAGAGCCAAGAAACTGCTACAATACTCCTAGTCTCCTTGGGGAACACGCCATGAAAAGAACTTTTTTTTTATCTCCTTTGTAAATTACACTATGATATAATTGGGTCTCACTGTTCATGTAACACCCTGCTCAGGGATAGCACAAGAAAAACGAACAATGTCTTACTAAGTCCCTGTTAAGATCATTAAACGTAGATCACAACACACTAGCAGGCGCCCAAATCTTAATGTGTCACAGTAACAAAACCGGGAAAAGAAAAAGTGACAAGTTGCGTCATATTATTTTTCTCTTACAATGGAGTTTAAGGTAATAAAGTGTTAATGAATTCGGCCCTGCGTAGTTGGCATTGTGAGAGAACTTCTTTTTATTTTTTACTACATTGTAGGAAAAATTGTCATATTCTGTTAGGCAGCTGTTTAGAGAAAAGCTTTGACAGTGTATAATTGACTCTATTTTTACTGCATTTTCATACGGCATTGTTAGGTTTATATACTGTACTGAGTTCTGCTTTTCAGTTTTACACACTAAGAAATTTTCCCTTTAGACAATTTTTTTTTGCTGGGGATGAAAGAGAACCCAGCTAGCCAGTCAAAAGTGGCACATCCCCCAGCTTCTCCCATTGGACACCTTTTTTAAAGAGTTATTGAATTATTGTCGGAATGCTTTCCAAGAGAAGGGACCTCTAAGATCGACCTCTTCAGCCTACAGCTGGAGGAATATATAAATACATTTCTAAAATTACACACACACACACACACACACAGCACACCACATTGGTAACCACAGTTCTCTGACGTTTTCTTTAGGAAATAAGAATCTGAGAAGTGGGGGTGATTTTTCCTGTATACACCTATGTATTTTTGTCAAAAGCCTCTTTCTCCTGGGGAAGGGAGGTTAGGAAGCCAGCCGCCGGACTCCTGTCATGGCGTGCAATCCCTCTGCCAGGCTGATCAGGTGATGCGGACACACCTGATGACCACTTTATTCCCAAGATCTTGGGCATTTCATTTTTATTTTTTTAAAGGTTTTATTTATTTGAGATTGAGAGAGAGACAGAGATGGCAACAGAGATAATGAGAGAGCATGAGCGGGGAAGGGAGAGGGAAGCAGGCTCTCTGCTGAGCAGCGAGCCCGATGTGCAGCTCCATCCCAGGACCCTGAAATCATGATCTGAGCCGAAGGCAGACGCTCAACCAACTGAGCCACCCAGGCAGTCCTGATCTTGTGCATTTTAAAGTTTACTTTTATTTCTGTTTCAATTCAGATCAGTGTGTTACAGATTCTAAGATACTGCACGTTTGTTTCTTTTACCCTCCTACCTCCAACTGTAACAATGTGACATCGCCTCCTGATTGAAAAGAGAGCAGGGGATAGAAGAAGTACTTGATAGCCAGGACTGCCGGGGCACACACATCAGGAAGGACAGTGGCTACCAACTTCTACAAACATCTTAGCATGTCCTGGCTGAACATCGGGCCGAGTTAAGACTCTGACCTTGTGCAGTCAGAAAGGCCTGTGTTTTAATCTTGGTCCCATCATATACCGACTGTGTGACCTCAAGCCAGTTAATCTCTTAAAGCCCTTTCAAAGGGTACGACCACTAAAATACCCACTAGGGTATTATGAAGATTAAATGAGATAATGCATTTATAAAGCACTTAGCAAAATGCCCAAACACAGTGAGTATTCAGTAAGTGATGGCTAGAGCTGTTATGATCCATGACGGACAAGAACTCAGTGCATTAATTTTTTTTTAATAAAAGGGAGGCATTAATACTCTGGTCTTGACAAACTGTAAATTGATTCTCTGCCTCTCCCACCCCCACCCCCGTTTGTGCACCTTCCCCTTGTCTATTCATATTTTTCTGTGAACTTGTGGTTGCTGCCAAATGAAGAGAGCAAAACGGGAACTCAATTTAATTGAAAATACATATGTCAATGTCACAATGTGAGAAAGGTGCCACCATCACCTGGGCCATCACTTCCCATCACACACACACACACACACACACACACACACACACTGCATGTAGCTGAATTATTCTGTGGGTCTCCAAGGAAAAAACCACCACTATTTCTCAGTGTAGGGGTGATCCTGTGTGGAGACAAAAATGAATACCTTTCTAACAGTCAATAATAATAGCTACAACTTACATAGCACTGTTAAATACTCCTTATACTAATTAATGGATTTATCCCCCCCCCCCCACTGCAACCCTACAAGATAGGGTTATGATACCTATTATATAGGTATATATATATTGGTTATGATACCAATGATACCTATTTTACAGATTTACACACTGAGGTACAGAGAGGGTAAGTGGCTTGCCCATAAACACACAGAAAGTAAGGCACTGAGCTGGGACTCACATCCAAAAAACATGGCTTCAGAGACCATACTTTTACCATTCTTTAATGATCTAACATCTACCACTTATTAAGCGTTTCTTCCACTAGGAACTCTGTGTTTATGGGATCACATTTGCCCATCCTTACTCAGTATCATAGAATTAGTAAGGAATAGAACCCAGATCCCAATGTAGGCCAATCTGACCCCACTGTCATGTTGTTAGCCCCCCCAGAAACAGACAAACTCCCAAGTGAATGGTGACTTCTGAGGAAACGCCAGGTGATCCAACTGAAGTGCCACCTCCCTCAGAAACATTTCCATCCACACCTGCCTATAATTACTCCACCTCACTGGAAACCCACGTGACACTTAGCACCCGCATCTCAAGAGCTCGGGCTCTGTGACCGTGCCACCTGCATTACTTGCAGCTTCCTGGAGACAAATTTAAGTTACTTGAGAGCCAGTTTCCTATCTTTCCCTTCTTATCGCCCCAAAGCATCTAGCACAGAATGAAGCATGTAATGGACACTGTCCCATATTGGTGAAGACTTTATATGAAATCTGAAGGACAGAGACTCCACAGAAGAAGACCTGGGCAATCCTCATGCCTGAAATTCTCACCCTTTGCCCATGCTCCACTTATCCCTTTAGTAAGACAGAACCTTGTCACTTTGTATCAACAGCAAACTCACAGAGCAGCAGACAATGCCATTCTCAAAATGACTTCTGACGAAGATGCAAGAGCAGGGTCAGAAGGCTGTGATACAAGTTTCGAGGTCATTGTATTAAAGAATCCATCAAACCAGTGCATTATTATGTGACTTTAACTTCTGGGTTTGATAATAGTCATGTCCAAGTCTCGTACAACAGCCATGCCTATTGTTTTTACCTTGGTACTGGTTCTCAAGAACCGGAGTCTCCCTGTCTCAGTCTATGACCTCTCCCTCCCCTCCCACCTATGGTGAAAACAAAAAGCTGTGTGATCACCAAATTCATTTCTTTTTCCTTTGCGGCACATAGATGGATAACATTCGCAGCGCTTCGCAGTTAGTTAGGATCATATGACTGGGTTCTAACCAATGAAATGTAGACCAACATTACACATGCCAACTCCTGTGTGGCCCATAAAAAATCCCTAACTTGTGATCTTTTAGTATCCTCCCCCAAGAGGTTCAGAGTGACCATATATTGATGTTGAAAATGGGATCACAAAGTGGAAGACTTGAGGCTCCTGAGTCACCATTTGGCAAAGAGCTGACTACCCACATTGAACTGTGAAGAAAGAAAAAAGAGAATTTTTATTGGACCATGTCACTGATTTGGGGGTGTTGTGTGTTACAGCAGTTAGTGGTTACTTGTTCTAATACCCTCTCCAGGATGACAGATGAGTCACCCTCTAGAGGAACTCCAGCAAAATCACTTCCAGAAGTTACCAGGAATTTTCATTCCCACATGGGAGAGTCTTCTAGCCAGAGGCCATGTTTTGTTCAGCTCTGAACCCCCAGTGCTTCTCACAGGGGTTGACCCAGAGTAAACCTCTTCATCCAGGAAATATTTCAGAATACCTGCTGTGTACCTGCCATTCCCACAGGCACAGGGGAGACCGGGTGAACCAGACAAATTCCAGAGCATATGGTCTAGCGGGAAACACGAACCAGAGCATACAAACAAAAAATATCTTAATATAATTTCAGAAACTTGTAAGTATTTTGAAGGAAATGAAATGAGGCAAGGTATAGAGACTGAGTTGGAATGGAAGACTTTTGTCCATAAGATGGTCAGAAAGAGGCTTCTCCAAGGACATGACATTTAAACTGAGGCTTAAATTCATACGTCTACACCTTCATTTAACAAACAGTTCCTGTGCATTGAAGATGTGTTACTGTGCCAGGAACTAAAAATTGGTGGATATTTGATGACTGGCTTCAAGTCACCTTCAACAAAGAAAGAAGGTCAAGGCAGTGAGCAGGGGAAAGAGACAAGGACAAAAGTTCAGAGTCAGAGACAGAAAAGGGAAACAGAGGGAGAGGGAACACAGACAGGGGGTGCTTTGACCTGTGTCATTCCATTCTCTTTGACCTTCTGCCCCTGCAGCCCCAGATGACAGGTGCCTCCTGAAAGACTAGGAGGTCTTCTCCACCTAGGATTGTGAGGCAGATCTCATCTCATCTGACTCAGGGAGGACACCTGGGATCCCATTCCTAATGAGCCCCTTCATACTAGACCAGAAACCTCAGCAAAGGGTTCCCCAGACCCACCCAGCCCTTGGGGCCCAGAGGGGCCCCCTTTACCTGATCACCTTCAGAGAGCTCAGCCCTTACACCCCTCAGGTTTCTTCCAAGAACTGGCTGCTTCTAGATCCACCTTGAAGCATTTTTAGCAAGTCTTTCCCCGTCGTCACTAAACAGGAGGGGACATTCCCAACGACATTTGTTGAAGAAGTGAACTTCAGCATTACCCTAGAGAAATTCTCAAACTCCCAGACGATGTCCAGGCTAGAGAGAAAGGAGTAGTGTCCACTGCCAAGGATGTTCCTACCAAAGCTTCCTGTGCCCTATAGGGTCCCACTGGCAGCTGTGGGCTGCAACTCTTGGAAGTATGACTTCCAAATATCCTGAAGACACACAATCCATTCCACAAGCAACAGAAATAGCCTGAAAATGCTACTGTGTGAGAATCCAAACCACATGCCCCAGCCTTTACTCTGAGAGTGAACTATTCCTCTCAGACCACAGATTACTACTGATATATTCTCACCTCTTATCCTTCCCTGCCTGAGACCTGTCTTTCCACCACAGTAAACTGTTCCCAGAAGCCCCCTCCCCCCTCCCCCCAAGCTCTTCCTTTTGCTTTCCTGCACTTGCTCCATTTCCAAGGATTTCAACATACTGTCTCTCATTCTGGAGAGTCTGTCTCAGGTGCATTCTTTATCCAGTTAATTTCTCAACCTAATGGACCCAACTCAGTATCTCTTCTTTTGAGGAGCTTTCTATAATCCCTCTAGGTCAGGCTTTCTCAATTGCAGCATTTTGAGTCCCATTATTCTTTTCTGTGGGGGCTGTCTTTTACATTGTAGAAAGTTCGATGGCATTTCCAGCATCTATCCTCTAGAGTCCAGTGGTAAACCCCCACCCACGTGACAACCAAAGGTGTCTCCAGACATTGCCAGTGGTCCACTGAGGGGTAAAATCTCCCCAGCTGAGAACTACTGTTCTTGTTGGAAAAGGAGCATCCTTTCCTCTATCCCCAGAACATAGAAGCCTCCTGTGACACTTCTCTCCCATCTTAGCATTCCTCATACTGGGTTCAGTTCAGCAATTGTCCCCCATTATACTGTGAGAGCACGAGGGGAAGGACCCATACCAGCACATTACGTGTGCGTGGCACACAGCAGTCTCTCAAGTAATGTTTATGAATTAATGAATGCACGAACCAGAGCGAGACCTTCAGGAACAGAGTCGATGAACTTTACCGCCCCATACTTCCCTTCAGAACTAGTCTGAACTGACTAGAACTATCTATTCCTTCTGATCCAGGTTCTCTCTATGCCAAGCTCTGAGAAATTGGCCTTCTGTGATTACAGGCTGCCTCTACTCCAGCTGGGAGCACTGTCTTCTATCAACATTCTAGTCACTAAGAAAGCCAAGGGTTTTAGTTTCTTTCTAGGCTTGAAAACTTTGGTCAGCCCCCTTCCCAACCCCACAATGACATTGTGCTGCTCCTGAAACCTCAGTTCCTTGAAAGGAGTTGTCCTGTTTCCTTTATTTTTGTAGCTCTGTCCACACCCAGTCATCTAGCACTGCTGGGCACGCAGAGGCTTGTAGGGGGCCGCCAGGGCAATATTTGCTGAGTGCGTGGCAAGTACGTGCCACTTTGAAACCCTGTGAGGGTGAGAACCCTGTCTGTCTCCCAGTAAATCCCCAAAGCTCCGAGCATGCAGAATGGAAGAATGGATGAGTGAATGGTGGGATGGCTGAAGCCATGTTCTAAGATGTTCTAAGGGTTTCACACATGTGGCTTCACTTAATCCTTATGGAAAACCCATGAGTCAGGTATGACTGCCCTTTGTAAAACAAAAGAGAAAAACTGGAGCTCAGAGTGATCACTCCTTGACACTAAATCAGACAACCTCAAAATGATGGACCCAGAGACAAATTTAGATCTGCTCGACTCCAAAATCTATGCTTGAGATGTTTGCCAAATTCGTCGAGCTGCACTGAACCTCACAGAACTGATGATAACTGGTCATTTTGACTGGATTCCAGGCCTCCAGTGACTTTCCCATGGGGCTGTGAGGCACTTTGGGGACATAATTGGAGCATGACAAGTCTTTCTTGAAGGGTGTTTTCATCTATGGATTGCGGCCAAACTCTCATTAAACCCCCACGAGGGAGGAAAGGGTCAAGAATTGGAAGCCATACTTGAAAAGAGAACTCAGCCGCCTTGATTTGAAGACAGGACAAGGAGGGGCTTGGAACAACAGTGAAAGCTAAAGGGTCTGGAGAAGATGCCACTCCAGGGACCACAACACCTGAATTCACATCTCTGCAGAGCAGTCCCACAGAAGATGGTTTGGGCATGTTTTGTCCTGACCCGAGAAACTAACAAAGAACAAAATACACAGGCTGAGGGTCAGTAATAATAAAGAGCTCCTTAGTTAGCAGTGAGGAGGGAGGGAAAGAGGGAAGGAAGAAGAGGAAGGAGGGAGGAGGGACAAGAAGGAAGGGGGAAAAGGAAGGGAAAGGCATGGAGGAAGAGGAGGGAAGGAAGGAAACAAGCAAGGAATCAGAAGGGAGATGAGAACGAGCTATCTTGGGTGGGTCTCCGTTCCCTGCACCCTGTCAAGCCTGACTCGACCGACTTCCTGTAAGGCTAATAGAGGCTCAACAAGGAGTAGCTATTATTATAGTCATGACAATTACGATTTACGGAGGGAATTTTGAGCATAGGGACAGGGTTGGACCGGCTAATCTTTAAAATTCCTTGAGGCCCCGGGAGCCCCTGGCTCTCACTCAGGGTGCCCCCAAGTGCAATGCTTGCCTTCTTTGTAGTAGTCTTGCCATCTCGCCTCCACTGCCCTTCACTGCTGTCTCTTCAATCCTTCCACCTCAGCAATTCAAAATACTTTCCTAACACATGACAGCAAAGTGCAAATAGCAAAAATCAAGTCCCAAGTTTCTGTCAAACCACCTAATCATAAAATGGCCAGAGTCAATGCAGACAGTCTGTTGACTAAAAGTCCCTCGTACAACAATAAGCACCTGACCTCAAGCTTCCACAGATGGCTGGGAGTGACACCAGCCCTTTGGATGCTGGATCTAAGAGATCTTCTGGAAATGCCTCCCGAAGCCACGGCCTTTCCTTCATGGTGGCTGTCCCAGCACCACCAGAGACTTCCCAGGCAGGCCTGGGTGTTTTTTTTGTTTTGTTTTGTTTTTGTTTTTTTCCTGTCAAGGGACCAAGATTGGATAAAGCACAGCCAGGAGGAAGACAACCTGTGACACCGGCGCATAAATTCTATAGAGGAATAAAGTATGAGAGTTGTCCCTCCCCAGAGTCCAAGTACAGCCAGAGCTGTCCCAGCAGAAGACTGCCACAAATACCCAACCCCTCCTCCCACCTGGTTCCTTCTAAGTCACTGATTGTGCAACAAACAGGTACAGTACAGCGTACTTATTCAAAAAACATTTAACACCTACTATGTGTTTGCAAGTCTATGAACATATTCATATGCCCTAAACGTACCTAGAAGGCTGCAGAGGATTACCAGCCCATGCAAACACACACAGACACACACCTTCCCCAGACATCAGCACGCATGTAAATACACACAAGTACACATGCAAACACACCACAGTGTACTATGTGCATAGATACGGTCCTACAAAAGCATGCTTATTACATTAGAGTGTCGGTGCAAGTGACAGAATCCCAACTCACACGGGCTTTAGTCAAAAGACGAATTTATGGCTTAAAGCAACAAGAGGTAGAACTATAAAGCCAACTGTAGAGCAAGGATGCAGCTGGTCCTCAAAGACAACTAACCCCAGAACCACAGACTTCATCACGTTCGTCACCCACTGTGGTCTCAGTTTCTCTGGACTCTATTTCTCTACGTGCCCGTTTCTCACGAAAAGCATGTGCGGAGCCAAATGTGGGAAAGAAGACTTACAGACACATGAGGGAACCAGGCTACAAATTTCCTGCTCTCTGGCCACAGATCACAGCAGACAGAAATTACAACAAGTGTTTTCTGGCTCTAGGACCAAAAGTCCAAGGGATATGACAATTGATTCCTGTGCCCATCTGTTTTAGTCAGCACAGGATAGGTTAGGCTGCAGTCATAAAACGGGAACAAATGCTGAAGATTGCTAGAGTTTACTTCCAGAAGGATTCGCTTTCACTGTGCTCTGGATTCACTGTGGGCTGGCTAGGGCTCGGCTCCACACTATCTCCTTTCTGGGTCTCGGGATGACAAAATCGCCTTTATCTGAATGTCACATGGCAAACGGAAAGAACAGAAAGAGGGAAAGAAGTAGCAAGTCATGCAAAGGTTCTCAGAACTCCTGTGCAAGTGTGCTTCGAGTCACCTGGGCTCTCATTCCATTGACCAAGGAAGGCCATTCTGCCATTCCTAACATCAGTGGGGAAAAAGAGCCAAGGAAAGTTCTGTAGTGAGCCCAACTACCACACCATCTCCTCACCATCTGTGACCAGCTGAAGAACGGACTCATCCCTTGACAAACTGAACTGAGCCAGGAGGCAGGACCAGGCTGGGCCCCTGTGGTGGCTCCAGTAGCCATGGTGTGACTCAGTTGTCCTGAATGCGGACTGCTGGGCGGACAAGACCACTGGGTTTTAGCGATATCTTGGACGAACTCATGAGGTGACATGTGCTCAGCCCCACAAAACCACACGGTGGGCCCTCAGACACACAGTGACGAACTCGCGTGCACAGACCTGGGCACACATATGCAGACCTATGAAGGCCCGCGAACCTGTGTGCATGAACAGACATGCACCGTGTTCATGTTGGGGTCCAGTCTGCTCTCATTTCCATGTCAACCCAAACGCACACACACATGTGTGCACTCTGGCTCAGCAGGGAGTGGCTGCTTCTGCAGAGGGAGACATCAAAGGCAGCTGCTCTGGTTGCATATTTAAGGAGTCTCTGCTGCTTCCCAGGAGCTCTCAAGCTGAGCCCCCTGCCTAGCCAAAGCCCCACTCTGGGATATGCATGCCCCCCCCACTCTACCCCAGGGGAAAGGCTTGGAATCTAATCACTTACTTAGAAAGGACCCAGAAAGAAGTCTTGGGCCACATGGAAGAGCTGCTGGCCCCTAGCTCCAGAGGCTAGGGCCAGGGTTGGGGCTCTCAGGCAGAACGGACAGCCCTCCTGGGACAGCCAGGCTCAGTGCCAGGGAAGGAAGGACTGACCCCACGCATTCACTGAGGACTTGTATTTCCTCCTGGGGAACACTCACACTGCCCAGACTTGAAGATGGATTTGAGACTTTGTGAAAAAGTCCCAAAAGGGGAGCTGAACCCTGGGTTGTCATCCTGGCTTTGTCACCAACTCATTTGGACCAGTCACTTTCCCCTTTGGCCCTCAGTTTCCTAGAAAAGTAGAAATTTAGAACTACTAGGAATCATCCAGTCCAGGAATGACAAACACCCGGAACACCTCCCATGGCCCAAACTCCTCCACACCATGGATGGCATCACTAGCCCGCCATGACTCCACAGTAGCTGCGTCCAGATGGGAATACTTGTGCACAAAATACTCTGTTGAGATACTAATTTGTCAATGTAGACTCATGAAAGGAAACCTATTACCAGCCCTGATCTAACCCTAGGACTTTGCTACATTGATAAAGAAAATGAGAGAAAAAACTCTTCTCCTAATCTCCTGGAAGCAAATTTGGAGGTCAAAACAGGGAAAGCCACAGCCCTGGCCTTCTCCCTCCCCATCCTGTTTTCATCCAAAAAAGACAAGCTGGTTTCATCTTGTTTGCAACTTCAGATCAATTGGCAAGAGCTGAACAAAACATCATGTTGAGAAGACTCCCCACGACCATGCCCGGGCTCAGTAGGAAAGGGTATCATGATCAATTACCAACATCTGCCATCAGCACAGGTGTGCAAAGCCAGCCCAGGCCTCGTTCTAGCCATGTTTATACTGACGGTGAATGATGCACTTTGCTACACATGCAAGATAACGATCCCAACCAGTCTGGAACAGGAAATACGCTTTTGCCCAAGAGTCAAGATGCTTTTGGTTGAGTCTCAGGAGACATATAGGAACCTGTTTAAAATGCCACTGCCCTCAGGGCGCCTGGGTGGCTCAGTGGGTTAAGCGTTGGGCTCTTGATTTCAGCTCCATTTATGATCTCAGGGTTAGGGATCGAGCCCCACATGGGGCTCCCTACTGGCTGTGGAGCCTGCAAAGTTTCTCTCTTTCTTCTGCCCCTCTCCCTGCTAATGTGAGCTCACTCTTTCAGCTCACTCTTTCTTTAAAAATAAAAGGAAAAAAGAGAGAGAGAATGCCACTGCTGTATAATAAGTAATGGAGAAAACAAAAACAAAAACAAAATTAGAGGGGTGGTGGGTGTGGGAATGAGTAAAGTAAGTGGTGGAAAAAAAAAAAAAACAACACCCAAACCATTGAGGAGATAAGTCCTGGGCTAAGCAGGCAGCCAGCACTTCCTTCCTGCCCTTGGGACCCTGCAAAGGCACATTTCTATTGCCAATTCAGTTTGCACACAAGAAGAAAATGGATGTAGCATCCACACTATATGATTCCTTTATGCAATAACACCAAAACAACCACATTATAATAATAATAATTTACTGAGCACCTTCTATGTGTCAGGTACTGTGCTTGGCTCTTTATACAAACTATATTCAATTCTCTCAACATTGCTGCAAGCGAGGCTGTATATTTGCACTTGACAGATAAAGAAAGGACACTTAGAGATGCTATCTGACTTGCCCAGTATCATTCATTGCCCAGTATCCTAATCAGGTAGCAAACCAGTAAGATCTGAGACCACTTCTGGCTGACACCAAAACCTCTCCTTTTTGTACTAGATATGTTTTGAATGAAAATAGAAGAAAACATGGTCTCTATGAATAAAAATTCCATATAGCTTTGGGATGGGAGCAGAACAAATGGGATATTGGTACCCAAATTTTTTTTAATATTTTATTTATTTATTTGATAGAGAGAGATCAGAATCAGGCAGAGAGAGAGAGAAGGAAGCAGGCTCCCGGCTGAGCAGAGAGCCCGATGCGGGGCTCGAGCCGAGCCGAAGGCAGCGGCTTAACCCACTGAGCCACCCAGGTGCCCCTGGTACCCAAATTTTGATAGTGTTTCTTCCATCCCTTACTTCTTAAATTATGTATCTACTTTTCCATCAAATTTAAAGCTCACTCATGCATACCACTCAGATGTCTAGGTTTTGGTAAACAGATACTATGAAAATTTTATTTAAACTTCTGAATGCTCTTTATTAAGACTTTGATTCTTTTATCTCTTAACACAAAAGCATTACATCACCACTGAAAGAAATGGAAAAAATACAAATAAACATACAGAAAAAAAAAATAAGACATACGCCCAATTTCCTAATCCCCCCTGCCCCGATATAGACATTGCTAATACTCTGAGATACAGGAGTCCCTCCCTTATCTGGGAGATGATATGTTCCAAGACCCCCAGTAGACACCTGAAAACCAAAGACAGTACCAAATCCTACACAATCAAAGTTTTTCCTATACATACATACTTACGATAAAGTTTGATTTATAAATCAGGCACAGTCAGAGAGTCTTAGCAATAAATGATAATAAAATAGAACAATTACAACAACATACTACAATAAGTTGTGTGAATGCAGTCACTATTGCTTAATATCTCATTGTTCTGTACTCACCCTTCTTCTGAGAATGACAGGAGATGGTAAGTGCCTGCGTGACTGAGATGAAGGGAGGCAAATCATGTAGGTGTTGTGATGTAGCGTTATGTTGACTGTGACATTCCAACTACATGTCAGAAGGAGGACCATCTGCTTCCAGACCAAGACTGACCACAGGTAACTGAACTGTGACAAGCAAAACCACAGATAAGGGGCGGTGACTATGTTCCCTCGCAGATCTTTTCCGTATGGACTTTGTTTACACAGGGAATTCAAACTGCAATACAATCTATTTTTGTTATCTGCCTTTTCCTTCATGATACCTCATGTTTTTTCATCTACTGCATTACTTTTTTGTTTTGAGAGAGAGAAAGAGAGAGCTGGGAAGTGAATGAGGGGAGAGCAGAGGGAGAGGGAGAGAGAGAGAGAGAATTTCTGGTAGACTGCCTGCTGAGCATGGGGCCCTCTATGGGGCTCAATTTCACCCCCATGAGATCACAACCTGAGCTGAAATCAAGAGTCAGATGCTTCACAGAATGAGCCACCCAGGCACCCCCAGTCTACAACGTCACTTTAACTTACTGATTCACAGGGCCGTGTGTGGATGTATTATATTTTATTTAACCAATAACTACTAGTGGGCATTTAGGTTCTTTCTAATGAAGTGTTATCATCATAAAAAATATTATAACTAAAACTTTGCACCTCTTCATGGTAGATGATTCCCTTAGAATAAATTCCCAGAATTTGAGGGTCAAATATATGAATACTTTGAGGGCTTTGTTACCTAATCCAAATTGCCCTCCAGAAAAATTTGTATCAACGTACCAATTCTATCAGCTTCTCTAGATCTTTGCCAATATTGGACACTGCAGTTTTAAATCTTTGTTTTCTTAACTCTTATGAACAGGAAAACAGAGGGATGTACTTTGGAGGGGCCCCCTGGGGCACCCCATGCATCACAGGCACTGCCTGTGAAAATGGACCTGTTGATTTATCCAAGTGAACATGTGTTAGCATCACTTGAAAAGAAGGCACCAATATACCACCTCAGGAGATGATACTCCCCCATGCAACAGCACTGCCTAGACCCAGATATTATACACTGTAGAGTGCTGCCTCCCTAGCCAGAGAACAAGGGACAGGATCTAAGCTATATTTGTCTCTGCAATCTGCCAGAGCCTCGTGCAGAGCCCTGCACACAGGTGATAAGTCTGAATCTACGGTCTTCATTTCTGTCAATGATGAGATCCTGGAGATAAAAGCGTCCAGCCTGAGGTTCCTCCGGAAAAACCAGAAAGGGTGATGACCTGCCTTAAGGGAGCAGGCTTAGGGTTTGCCTTTAGGAGTTCTGAGTTCACAACCTGGGTCCCCTGCTTTTTTGGGCAAATTCCTTAACATCTCTAAATTTACTTGCCTATTCTGGGGGGTGGGGGAAAAGGACATGACTACTGACTCCAGAAGGCTAGTTTAATTAATTAATGAGACAAGGCGATTGAGGAAGCCTTGCAAATGGCAAGTATTATACTCCTGTTTCTTGGACTCTTCTCTTAGTAGACACTGAGAGTTGTTTTATGGATGTCCCTCACCAGGGCAAAAATGCAAATTCAGAATTGCTTCAAACTTTTCTCCTCTTTCTAAAGCTCCCAATCAATGATCAGGGTTAGGGTGTTTGTAAACAGATCTGAATTGGAATCTTGGCCTTACGACTCCTTAGCTTTGTGATCCTGGGAAACTAACCCAAATATTCTGAATCTCAAGTCTCCTTGACTGTAACATGAAGATAATAGGGTCAACTAATGGAAATCAGATACCCAGTGTGAGGCCCAAAGTAGATCATATATACAGAAGTGCCTGACCCAGGCTGGAGGTACAGCAGGAACTCAAGAAATACCTCCTTTTCTCCAACCATGAGAAGTAGAACTTTCCTAACAATCAATCTCAGTTTCCTATCTGTCATTTTTTGGTGTAACATATCACCCCAAACTCACTGGCTTCAAATGGCAGCCATGCATAGAGCTCAAAATGCTGTGAGTCAGCACTCCATCGGCTGGTTCTTCTCGGCCTCCTCTGGGCTCATCCATGTGGCTGCAGTCAGTGAGCCATGAATGGCCTCACTCGCATGTCTGGTAATTGGCTGCATATCACCAGGGACAAAGAAAGTAACTGAGCCATGGGTCTCAACTTCTAGAAGGCTATTTGGGGCTCATGCACATGGCAGTAAGTGTATATTTCCAAGAGTAGCAAGAGGACAAGTCACTATGCATAAGTAATACCTCTGTGGCCAAAGCCAGATGACGGTCAATCCCAGGTTCAAAGGGTGGAGAAACAGACCTTGCTTCTGGACGGGAGAAGCTCCAGTGTCACATTGCATGGGGTGTACATACTGGGATGGGGAGGATCTATGGCCATTCTTGCAATTGCCCTCAGAGGCAAGTGCTTCTCCCATGCTGTCTGCACCCCATGACCCAGAAACTCACACAGAAAGTAAATCTCCTCCATGAATGTCAGGAAAGTCCTCCATAACTTTGCCAGCCCTCCCACAAATCAGTGCCACCATGGTGCCATGATCTCCAGCCTAGAAGCCTGCGAGCAGGAGACAGAGACAAAAGAACAAATGCTTAAATTATCTGATGAATGTCAGATACATTAAACTAATTTATGTAATAATGTAAGCACAGTGATGGGAAGGTAATATGAGAGACATAAATTATACATTATTATTGTCAGTTCTAGCACTTATCTTAGTAGCGTGTCAAAATACATCCTGATACGTTAGCATTTATAGAAATGAACAAGTGCTTATGCTCGGGGATCTGGCAGTGAGAAGCGGGGTGTCATTTGCATGTATGCACCCAGCCATCATTGTCTTTCCCTGGAATGATAAGGTAATGAGAAGAGGGTGTCCAATGTTCTTAGCTCCCCTAGACAGCCTTGGGCTCCGATCCCCGCAGCATGAGTCCCAGGGTACGATCAGAGTGGGAATCCATGAGAGAGCATGGTCTTAGGATGAGACTGACAACTTGCCAGCTCTCTGATCCAAGTCATTTCGCCTCCCCAAACCAACGTTTTCACATCTGTGAAATGGGAATGATGAATCTATCTTCAAAAGACTGCCGTAAAGATAAAATGAGATTGCTTTGTTTTTCTTCTCACTGAGGTGCTTCATGGGTAGTGGCAATAGGAGACGTACCTGAAGCACTCTTAAACAGTGGGGGTCTGGAGGAAAACCATCCTGATCATCTGAAGCACAGTTAATAACTGCCTGTGACCGTGATTTTGTCTATTTTCATTCTATTCACAAGATACCACCCAATGTCTCACACTCCCTGTTGTATTATGGCCAAACTATAATTCTCACGCCCAGGGTATAACACCAGAGTGTAATACTAACAGCAACCTCTTAGGGCTGGCAAGTCCTTTAGGGAACTATGGCTAATCTTGGACCCAGCCAGGGCCTGGTCTCTGAGGCTGATAAGACTCAGGGTCTGAGAGACTCAGAAGTGTGCAGACATTAAATGAACCAGTAAGTAGGACAGCTCCTACTGAGAAACATGGCCCTGAGGAGAGAAATTTGGCATAACAGTCAGGCAACCAACCTCAAGAAGGATGACCCAAGGATGACAGCCCATTCCAAGGGAATCAAGGGTAGGCCCCAGCTAAGGCAAAGCCAAGCTCTGAGCATAGACAACCCCTGAGGAGGGGAACTGAGAGGAAGAACAGACAGAAGCTTAGTAAAGAGCTCCAGGAGGAGAAGCAGGCACAGCCCCTAGAAGCTTATCACATCTACCAGTCAGAGGTGAACCAAAGCCATGAACCTTTCTGCCCAGTGTATCTTCTGGTCTGGATGCCTAGGCAGGCCGAATCTATAAGGGGGACACAAGAATACAGAGTCCAGAAGGGGGAAGCTGGAGAAGCAGAATCTAAAGGTAGAAGAGCAGCAAGAGCCCTGAGGTTGGGATCTGGACCCCTGAAATCCATCTCCTTTCCCTTCTCCTTCCTTAGTAGCCCCACTGCCTGGGCCTTTGGTCTTCCCAGGTTCCCGTTCCTGCTTCTTCATTCTGAACAGCAGCTAAAAGGCCTGACCACTTAGCCCATTCCTCTTCTGGACCTGCTGTCTCCCCAGGGCCAGGACTAGGGCAAGACCACCAGGGAGCCTGGAGCACAACCTACAAGGAGGTGCTCTCTCTCAGAAGAATGCAGGTAGAGGCCCGGCACCTGGCGGGAGGTGCTTCCTCAATGGTGCACCCTACTTTATTCCCTTGCCCCCCCCCCCCACCGAGTCCTGGCCCTGAACCTCCACCATTCCCTGCTCCCAGGCCTGTGCGAGGAGTTCTGGGGTGGCAACAATGAGCAGACCTGGGGGCAATCTTCAGGACCATAGCACATTGTTGCCCTAATAGGACACAACTGGGAAGAGGAGAGCCACTCAGATCCCTATCTGGACAGGAACACCTTCTCTTGGTTCCTTGTGGTCCCTACGGTACTAAGCAGAGATGTGTATGCATAAATCCAGTCCTGCTCCTCCCCACCCAGGAGGCCTCCACGGCAACCTCATCGCCCATGGATCACAGCCAACCTCCTTAACTTGGCGCTGAAGGTCATTGTCTGTTCTGGCTTTTATCATACTCTATTATGACCATTTACCGTATGACTGGACTGGATGGTGACCATCTCCAGGGCAAACATTACTCCCTTGCCGGTACCTGGCACATAACTATCTTATGAGCTACTGAGTACCTCTTCTGAGCAATGGCTATGCCATGTGGTGGGTATACTACAAAAATGGACTTGCAACAAGGCCCTGCTTCCATGGAGCTTACACTCTAGTTGGGAGATACAAACAAAATACAAATTACATACATAAGACACCACACAATAATATGTGCTAAGAGCACAGCGCCCAGCAGAGAGACAGTGAGACAGACTCAGGCACACTGTTTTAAATGGAATGATCTTATTGGTAGAAGAGAGACTTCCTTCTGATGGACGTGTTCTGCTAGGTAGAGCCAGACCCACATGTGACTTTCAACTACTGCACGTGTCAGCAAACCACATCCCCAGGCCGTGGATGGCCTCCGTCTTCTGTTTTTGTAAATAAAGTTTTATTGGAACACAGCAAAACCTGTTTGTTTGCCTGTTGTCAATGACCGTTTTCATACTACAATGGGAGAGTTGAGCATTGTGACATAGACTGTATATCATTTCGAGAAAAAGTTTGCTGACCTCTGAATTAGAGACTCTTGCCATATAACACATAAGCAATTGCAGATTGCCATGTGAACAGACCCTAAATCCTATGGTAGAGATTCTCTCCGTGTCATTCCCTTCCTCAGCAATAGGGACACGCGCTTTCTGCCACTCAGTCTTCCCAGGCACTAGGAATGTTGGTAAATGATCGCAGATCCCTCACTTCCTGAGGGGGCAAGAAGGTGGAGGTGCCGATCAAGCAGTCTCCGGCTGGCAGGGATGCCAAGCCCCTTTTCATCTGATCTACAACCCCCCTGACACCCAACCGGCAATATCATTTTCCCCATCTCCCCGCAAAGCCAAGCAACTTTGCCCACCCATTTGCCATTCGACAAAGTCTTTTAAACAGATGACTTTTAATAAGTTAATCCATTCATTGTCTGGAGCTCTGAAAACTGACATAAAAGCACAATGACGCCTAATTAAACTTGTTCTGTGAAAACTAATTTGTCAAACCCAGAAGCACAGTTCATAGATAAATGCTAATATTTGAAAGTCAAATTAAAGTTGAAAAGGTTTGTAATAACAGTTAATTAACTCTTGTTTTGTTTTCCTTCACTGCAAACTGGAACCAACTGCATCGCGGGCGCCTCTTTAACATTTTGGACCACAAAGATAAAATTCAAAGCTTTGAGATACGCCTTTGATGTTGGTATTCTCTGCAGATTCGATATTATTTTAAGTCTCTTTGTTTAAAAATTCATTTTTATTATCCCTGCATGAAATGCATGGCAATTCCCCAAATAACGAGCCATCAGTGCAATTAACATCGTCGATCGACACCAGCGTCCTGATAATTAATACAGACGTGCTGCCTCCCCAGCGAGAACTGTGAGGGCTTGATTTTTCAGAGCAACTGTTCATTTACAGACTCAGCTTCGACCTAATGAAAATGGATTGTGAAACTTTAATGAACAAGACTTTGCTGTCATAATAATAAAGACTTTGAAACAACGCGGCGGCCTCCACAGCAAACGTCTGGCGCTGTGCTTGTTGCTACGGTACATCAAACCAATTAAGCTGTATGATGAATATTTACACCGAGGTTTTTTTCAACTCTATGACATAAGATAAACTCGTAAAAGTGAGCATTAATTCTGCATCAACAGTTTCTGACACGACATCGCGGCAAAGACGCATCCGCCCAGCCAAAAGGCTGTGTCTGCCCACCTCTGTTTTGTCTTAATAAATGTCAACAAAGGATTAGAACGCTCTGAAAATCCAATTTGCATGCACAGGTTGTGAGTACAAGTGCAAAGAAAATAGCTTCCTTGAGGTGGATGTATGCGCACGTGCTTGTGTGTGTGTGTGTGTGCATGTGTGAGTGTGTGTGTGTTTTGCTTGTGGGTATGGTAGTACCCAGGCGGGCCTGCCTGTTCTGTATGTTCGCATCTCTGTAGCTGGGGGAGTGTGTCTGCCTTATGCACGTGGCTCTGGGGTGAGGAGATAGTAGGTGTAACCGTGCATGAACTCATTTCTCTGTGCATTTATGGTTGTGTACACATTTCTATCTTTGAGAATGTACATGGGGGAATGATTTGTTGCGTTTGTTGGAGTTTGTAGGACTCTTCTTGTATCCATTCAATGATTTTTATTGAGCATCTATTACACTAGACAATGTGAAATTACAATGCTCATAAAATCTCTAAAAGCATCTCTACTCAGGGAACCATGGTCTGATGGGGGACTCTATACACCCATTAATATCCAATCACAGTAAAGCATGTCAAGTGCTCAGACGAGAAAAGGAAAGGGTATCTGGGGTGTGTAAAGCAAAGGCACAGAACATAAATTAAGGGAAATTAAGAAAGACTTTTCAGAAGAAGTGGAACTTAAGCTGGACTTGAAGATAAGGAAGAGTTAGCCAGGCAAAGAAAGGGAACCAGAGGAAGAAGCTGCATTAGGTGCCTTTGTGCGCATGTGTGTACTGTGCCCACGGCAGCTGGATCTTGTCTGGGGTCTGTGCACATGCGCCTGTGTGTGTGCTTTGTGAGACACATGCGTGCATGTACTTCTGTATGCCCAGGTCTCAGTGCCTGAGAATCACAGCATTCCGTGGCAGGAAATATCTCAAAACCAGGCACCACTACTCTGGATTGTAAATGAGGCAACCAGAGAGCAAAGGGCCATGACCTTGGAAGGGCTCAGGACAGCAACTCTGGATTTAAAGAACTGTTACCCTCATGTCTACTTTAATCTAAGTTTGCAAGTCAAGCTTTCACATCCCCATGATTGCTTGAGGTTCGGTTTTACAGACACACTGAACTTCCCAAAGGCTAATGGAAGACAGAGTCATCCTCTGACTACACAAGCTCAGTAGTGTAGAAACTTTCAGGTCAGGGATTTCCAAACAACCTTATGCTAGAAGGAAGAGTGTCAGCCATAGAAAAGTCAACCACAGGACTGTAACTCCAGAACCTAGCTGTATTTCAGCCATACACAAGTGTGCACATGTGTGTGGACACAACAGCATGACTCTTGACACTAGGTGTGGTTAAAATAAAAAGTCAAGAAGTTAGGGTTGCTACACAGATGCTCCTGTGCCTCTAAGACAAGCGCTGTAATAGAACAGTGGAAGATTCTACAGTTTGTTTTCCAGTTGAACGGTAGGCCATAACTTATATAATGTGTGTCCTGAGTGCATCCAGGTACACAGAAGAAGGTAATCAAGATGGGAACCAGCCAAGAGAGCTGTCACAAACCCATGTTTTTTTTATCCATGGGGAACTCTCTGACATTCGGAAACTCATTTTACTCACAAAATTCTTGGATGTTCATTTCCCAAGCTACAGAAGGAGAGAGGCAGTCAATTAAAATCGTAGAGGAAGCTACTATTCCAAGATGCATCAACGGGAATGATGAGGTAGATGTGTGTTCTGGTTCTATTCATCATGGAGGTAAACAGTCCTACCCACCTTCCCAGGGGAGTTCTGAGCACTGGTTGCTGTTCATAATGAAGACCCCAAGTCCCTATGACAAGGTTAAATCATACTGTTTCCTCTGGTGAAGAAAGATAGAAAGATCTGGAGCTAAATATTTTTTTTAAAAAGATTTGAATATTTAAAGTATTAACCCTTGACTATCCAGAAAGTCCAACTATCCAGGTTCAGATTCACTAGCGTATACTGAGCGCCAACTAGGCACTGGACTAGATATTTCCACCAGTTGATCTCATAGAGTCCTTATGATCCTAAGAAGCAGAATTTACTGTCCACATCTTAGAGATGAGAAAATTGAAGCAGAGAGAAGTTAGGTTGTAAAGGGCAGGGACACTTCTTTGGTTCTTGCTCTAAGTACTTCTTAGGGAACAAATTGGCCAAGGGTTCCAGAGGCAAGAGGTCTTACAACAGATCCCATACTTACAACATACTTACAACATCCCCATATTCAATCAGCAGGCAATGTCATCACTATTTGGAAGGTCCTCTTCCCTTTGCATTACCCAAATCCTCTGTCAGCATCATGGTCCCAGCTTGGCCTTCCTTTGAGGAGCAGTAGAGATAGGGACTTCATGAAGAAAGATATTAGTTTACTTGGAATGATGTATCAGAGGACACAGACACCTCTGATGCACCAAAAGGGCCTGGGGATGGAAACTGATATTTCTGCTTCCCACCCTGTGTTTGCTCAGTCTGTACCACCTCCCCAACAACATGTGCATCCATAACATGCACATTACTGAGTTCCCCTACACTGTGCCTGACTCCACACAAGCTTATGGTCTGCTTTTCATGACAAGTGGGTAATGGGAGCCCAAGAAATCTGAGATGCAGAGGTTTAGAAAGTTGCCCAAAGTTATAAAACCTGAGTGGTAGTGTTGGGATTTGAATGGAGCATATCTGACTCAAAATACAGTATTCTTTCCCTTATCTTCTGCTCCCTCTGAGAATTAAGTCCCTGGGCCCCAAGGGGTTTGCACATCTGTGAAGGTCCTTCCAGTTTGGGGTTCCTGGTACAGAAAAAATGGTTGATTGTCTTTTATCAAGTGTACGTGGGCAATTCAGCTCTCTGATCCTGGAGTTTCCTAAACTTCTAGAATGTGGGGAGAAGATCTAGTTCTGTGCCTCCTGAAGGCAAAAGGGGCTCATCAGCCAGTCTAGAGACTTAGGACAGAGACTCCTAAGGGGTCTATGGACCTCAAACATCATCTTATCTAACCTCTTTGCAACATCTCAAGGACCTGTATTAAAAAACTATTAGTGTTTAGGTGCCTGGTGGGCTCAGTCAGTGGGGCATGTGACTCTTGACCTCGGGATTGTGAATTTAAGCCCCATGCTGGGTGTAGAGATTATTTAAAATAAAATCTTAAAACAAAAACTATCGGTGTCTCCAAATTTAACCCAAAAATCAAATCTTAAAACAAAAACTATCAATGTCTCCAAATTAATCTCAATGAGGTTTATTCCATCTTTATAGAGAATTATTCTTCAGAATTAAACTAGAGCTAAAATCTGTCTATACAGTTTGTTTTTTTTTTTAACCCCTTTATCCAACACTGAGTCCTTCCTCCAGGGGACCCCTTTTCTATTCAGAGAATGAAATCAGTAAGGACATATGCTCCTTTTCAGGATGCATGCCTGGAGTCTGTTAGTGGTTTTCATTCTCCTCACTGAGCTTCAGTGGATCTGACTTGCAGACCATCAGTCGGTTAGACTGGTGCTGAGCTCTTAGAGGATCTGAGTGGCTCTCTGCAGCCAGGCTGAGGGGCGGGAGGGAGGGTGTGCTCTGGTCAGGCTCTAGTCTCTATTGACTCTGCTTATCTGAACCTCCAAGAAAATCCTATCCCACAAAGCCTTTTTTCCATCCTCCACATTGGGGTCTAGGACCCCTGTGAATCATCACCTCTAGGAACCTAAACCTAAGATATGTTGAGTGTTTAAGCAAAGTACTTGGGGAGGAGCCCACTGAGTATATGGCACTATTATTACTACTTTTGTTGTTGTTACCTAGCCATAGGATCCTAGGGTAATTAGCAGCGGCAGGAACTAAGGCTCACAGAAGACACCACACTGTCTTTAATGAACATAAATTGTGCTGATAAGGAAGCCTGGTTTCTAATTACAGTTTCACCATTAAAGATGAGGAGGAAGAGAAAGATTTTGAGAACAAGGGCCACAAGGGCAAGCACCATTCCCACCATGCTTATAACCACCAGGCACATTAAATTGAATACTTGCAATAACCCTGTGAGGTTTTATTTACCCCCACTTTAAAGATGAGGAGACTGAGGTTTTAAGAGGTTAAGTACCTTATCAAGTAAGGTAAGCAATGGGATTGAATCTCCATCGTCCAAGAGTCCTTGAGCCCCTGTTACTAACCACGAGGTGGTATTTCCTGTCCCTAAGTTACTGGGTGAGTTCAGGCAAGACACTTCCCTCCCTAGGCCTCAATCCCCCTTGGCCCTGGGTTTTCATAGCACCATTAAGCCAAAGAACTGACTTGAGGAGGGCAGTGGAGGTTCCTGGGGAAGCCGAATCTCTCCCACTGGGCGTGCCAAGCTCCACCCTCCTGCATCTGAATTCCCTCCCCTCGGCCAGGGTGGCTCTCAAGCTCATCTGAACATGCAAATCAGAATTAATTATTCAAGACTGGGTCTACTTTGCATACCAATTCCATTTTCTTCTGTGTGGGAAGGTTCTCACCCCTTTTAACAGTTTAGAATAATGTGCATCAGACCTCAAAAATGAAAACAGAAGTTTTAAATAAAAAAATGGACCAAGAAGGGATTTTTTTGGCCGGGGGCGGAGGGTGGGCGGGGCGGGGGGGGGGGGGGGGTGGTCCTGGCGGCCAGGGGCGGGGCGGGGCGGGGCTGGGTGGAAATCAGAAAGGCAGAGGCCCTTGCAGGCTGGGATGCTCTCCGTCACTAATGGTAGACAAAGGGTTGGTGAATGTCCAGATCATGTATATCTTTGAGAATCTGATGAAAACTATGGAGTCTATCTCCGCTCCCCCCCACCCCAAAAAAGCAAATCTACAAAATGTGGCATAAACCGTGGAGTGTTTCTCAAGAATACTCAGCCCTGAACTCCAGGTTAGGAAGACAGGAATGGCTCAAATCAGAAATATCATGGAGATGAAGGCCCATGGGGTTCCTGGGCATGTAGGTGTGTCAGTGAGAGTTAAGGAAGATGGCAGAGACAGTGGCCTCCAACCTGGTCCAACAGTTGACCCGACATGCTTAAGGACCCCCATGTATTTCACTAAGACCAAGGTGAACGAGGTCCGTGTCCAGGCACCAGAGCCTTGATTGGCCCGTGTAAGAGTAAATACTTGAAGGAAGATAGCTTCCATCACATTTCTGCAGAAGATGTAAAAACAGTATTTATAAATTACACTATTTTCTATGATCATAACTATAAAAATCACCACACAGAAACAAAGGTGAGAAGAAAATAAGTAAAATTTTCATGGAAGTTACTATTCTGTATAACAATAGGTAATATTTTTCATTTTGCTGATTTTCTATTTTTTTTCCTACAATGAAAAGTTTTGCCTTATGAGGGAAAACATACCAAGTTTATACCAAACATTACCAAGGCAGACGAACAGGCATCTCATGATTAAGTCTCTCGGACAAATGGACGGTATCACGATGTTAACAAATGATAAAAGCTGGGTGAGCAGGCAGGAAAGTCTATGGTGGCCTGAATACAGGCAGAGAAAAGAAAGCTGACTGGAGGAGATGCAGAAAGAACTGAAAGCCAAGCAAGAAGCAGAGAGCAGGGCCTAGGCTGCCACTCCTCCCTGGAGAAAAAAATCCCGCCCTGGCTCCTGACTCCCTTAGGGGACGCTGCTGAGTTCTGTGACACAGCTTTAATCTTTCCACTCAATCCTCTTCTGGCCCAGGCTGGCTTGAGTGGTCTTGGTCTCATATAACCAAATAGTACCTGAGACAGCGTGAAGCCAAACAGAACAAGTGTGTCTACTCTATGATCGAGTGTCTGCGACATCTGAGTGAGTGTGGGTGACATCTGAGAAATTATGTGTAACATCTGCATGGGTGTGTTTGTGTAACAGGCTGAGTGTGTGTAGCAGCCAAGCGTTTGTGACATCTTGAGAGTGTGTGTGTGTGTGAGATCAAAGTAAGTGTATGTAGCACCGGAATAAGAATGCATAGTTAGCAGGAGTCAATAAATGTTTAAATCTGTGACCTGTCAGTTGTAATTTCTATCAGTTTCCCCTCCACAATCTGGGTTTATACTCAGCCCTAGGGCCTCATCTTTGCAAATTTCACCTGGGGCCAGGGCAGACTTTCTCTGGATGCTTTTCTGCTCAGGTTCACAGGCCTGCGGAGAGAAGGGCAGCCAGTCACGTTTACCCCCTTCCTGCTCTCCAGGCAATGTCAGCTGATTCTCTGAAACTTTTTGGACAACCGAAACCCAAGACCAAGGGCCAGGTCCCCCTTCATCTTAGCCAAAGGGCAGGATCTCATCTGATGCTCAAAACAAACTTTGGATGTCTTCAGGACAGAGATAATGATTCCTGCATCACAGGTAAGTAAAACCGAAGTCCACAGTGATGAAAACACTTGTCCAAGTCACATGGGTGGGGAGCAGTTGGATTTGAACTCAGTTCTCCTGACTCTAGAGCCTGTGTCCTTCCTAGAATGTCATAGCCCTCCTGGTTAGACTCTGTAGATGTCATAATCGTTTTTTCTCAACACTGTTCACTTCCCTTCTCCCATCAAAACCCTCCTGATGGGCATCCATTGCCACACAGAGCCTGTGGTCGCAGGAGTGAATTCAGATCTCATCTGCCAGTGGTCTTGAGTCCACTGGGGTAGGAAGAAAGGGCATTGAGCTCTAAGTTGTACAAACCTACACTTGAATTTATACAAGTTGGTATAAACTTGGTATGTTTTCCCTCATAAGGCAAAACTTTTCATTGTAGGAAAAAAAATAGAAAATCAGCAAAATGAAAAATATTACCTATTGTTATACAGAATAGTAACTTCCATGAAAATTTTACTTATTTTCTTCTCACCTTTGTTTCTGTGTGGTGATTTTTATAGTTATGATCATAGAAAATAGTGTAATTTATAAATACTGGGAAGGCAGATTCTTGGTTTCTTGGGATTGATCATATTTAGAGAACTGACAACACAGAATTGTTTTATCATAAAGTGTTTCATTAAGGCTGAAGCAGAATTCAGAAGTCTTAGAAGATTCAGCCTGGTCGAACATTTCCTGTATGCTTCTAAAGCTCTACTGGCAAAGATTCCAGAGGCAACCAAAGGGTGCTAGGAGGGCATTTCACTTGGCCAAGGCCTAGAAGAAGAATGTATTATTTCACCAGGGGCTAAGGCTACTGGGGTGTGCAGCACTGGGAGGGGGGCAGTGCTGACCTGGTTTCATGCTGCTTCTTTCCTTGTTGGTCCAATGAGACCTGCCCAGCCCATGGGGCTATCTGCAGTGACCAGCAGAATTGTGTGGTTAACTCCTATTCCATTCCATTTCTCAAACCATGTCTGCCTTTCCAAGAACTGAATTCCTTCGACTGAGCTTGAAATTCCAATGGCATGTGCCATCTGGAGGGAAATCTCTGGTTCCAACCCCATCCTCACCTAGGTACCAGACAGAACAAACAGTATCTTTCCTGGATGCCTCGCTCTGACTAAATCCATCAGCGCCTTTCTCGAGAGCAGGATTTTGTGAGGATCACAGAAGGGACTTGGCTAAGGTGCAGGAGAGGCGGAGAACGTGAAAATACAAAGACAGCCAGCAACAAGTCCAGCAAACTGTACCATCAGGGCAATCTGCAGGCCTATCCACTCGCTCCAAGTGGAGGTCCTCGTGTCTGAGCACTGATGAAATAATTTCTGCACGTTGCACACAGTTGGGAGCAACTTCATTCCCATGAACTCTCTTAATCTCTTTATCCTGCAGTTCGCGGGCTCACGAGTTTGCACCAATAAACTAATTTGCAGGCTGAAAGATGAACAAAATGGCTAAGACAGACAGGCGTGATAGTGACTCATTAAAAAGGAAGAGAATGGCCTAGGGGTGTTCCTGACACTAGTTTCAAAAACATTTTTCTGCCCATGTTCTCCATAAACTATTTTCAGTGGATCCATTTTTATCCAGGCTGTCTTTTCCCTACTTGGCTAGGAAACCATCACATGAAAAATGGTAGCTTTCTCTTAGAAAGAGAAGGCGAAATCACAAGCACCACTATTAATGAGGTGATTTAAAAATATATATATTCAATCAAGAGTAATTGGGGCTGAGCATAGTAAGTCATGGAAAATTATAAGCTCTGCCCACTCTAGGGCATGACTGACTATTAAAATCTTTTTCACACCATTGCCTACAAAAAGCAGCTGGGCATCCTGCCACCAGGGAGGTGGCAGCAGAATGGCCTCATTCCCTAAACAGGCTTGCAGAAAAGAGGACAATCGGTGGGATTGCTGAATCAAAATTAACCCTTTCTGTGCCACATCGAGTGGATTTTTGACAAAGAGTGGTCAAGAGTTAACGATTCAAGAGCCAGCTGGGGAATGCCTTCTCATTCAAGAAACACGTGTTGAACGCATTTATTGAATGCCCCCTATGCCCTTTCACATCCTAGTAATCCCATTTCCTTGAATTGTCCAAACAAATACATATGTCCCACTTCCTTTGCCTTTGTTCATAAAGGCTGAAACTGGAGTTCGGAGAAGCCAAGATGGTGCCCATGATCCCAGAGGCAATCTATGGCAGAGCTGTAGTTGTATATTTCGATTCTGCTCCCAGAGCTAGACGGGGCTCCTTTCCTGTATTGGCCTCTACGAACAATATGGTGAACGAAGAGTCTTTCTAAGAACTGTTTGCACAGACAATCTTTGAATATACTTCTCACCACCCAGGACCGTGAGTGGTAGGGATCCCAGAATCTCTGAAGGTGCAATTTCTCTTAATCGGCCCTTGTCTTTCTGCCATTCCCTCCTTTTGTTCCACCCCCATCTTACAGATGAGGACCCAGAAAGAGTCAGGGACTTGGCAGACTTAGATGTGGGCTGATCCTAGCATGGATCTTTCCTTTCTTCCTAATAAATCCGTAAGAGGAGTCTCCTTCATTGTGTTATACTCCATGTTCAAAAAAAAAAAAAAAAGGCAGAAGGAAAATAAAAATTCTATTTTAATGAATAGGCTAGGATCTGTTTTGTCAAGGTTAAGGGCCATGCTATATGATGGAAAGAACTCTAAACCAAGAACTCATTAACAAGGATTCCAGCCTCAAATTCACTATTACGGGTGTAACCATGGGACATTTATTTAACTTCTCTGAATCTCAATTTCTTCAACTTCAGGTGGAACTAATGATACTTACCTACTTCACCAGAAGGTGTGAAGCTCAAGTAATATGAGTATGGAAGTATCTGGGACATTTAGCTGTGTCTTGTGCTTGTGACTTGGCCCAACATAATCCCAACCTCTGATACAAGTAATTGAAGCATTACCAGGATCATAAATGGAATAGCATGAAAAGAGCAAAGGCTTTGGGATCAGATTGGTGCTGGTTCAAATGTCCAATCTACTGCTTGCTAGTTGAATGCCCTTGAACAAATTAATTATGCCAGCAGAGTCTCAGTTTTGAAAAACTAAGCAATTGAAAAGAGCAATACTTTTCTCATTGAGTTGAAGAAAGGACGACAATGGTGTGCCAGTAAATGTTTATGAGGTTTCTGAATGAAAAAAGCCCTGGTTTATAGGGTTTGCTGACTCCCATGGTATCAATACTCCACCCCAACCCCTTCAAGTTGCCAACATTGCATTGCTAGATGCTGAACGGGGGCACTGGGCTCCTGAAAGCCAGCCTTGAGCCCGTGCCAGCCTGCCTCTCATATTAGAGGACATGATGAATGTGAAGACTCAGGACAGCTTTTCCATTTACCAGGAAATCAACAAATGTACATGGACTTTATCTCACTTGGGCCCTGTCCTCCAAGTTCCAGAATCTGAGGCAGACACCGAGGCAAGCCACGGAAGGGAAATCCATAAACAGATTCCCTCCTGGATAAAGGAAATAGAGGTGATGACTGGAGGGAAGAAGCATCCTGGTGCTGAGGTGAGAACCAGATACAGAGGAAGAAAATCAGCAGGAGAAAGAGGATTCCCCCCTCCAACCCTGGGACACCGTGAAGGATTGGAATTCATACCCGGCCCAGCCTTGGTATCATCCAGAACCTCTTCATTCCGCCATCACCTAGGTAACTTAGGCAGGGGATTAGTTGCCTGGCAACAATGCCCCACCTCTCCACTCCTGCACACACCCACAGGCCCTCACCTCTAGTGACATCCCCTCCCCACAGGCCACTGCCTGTGGGGACAACCCAACTCTCTACTGCCACTCCTGACCCCTGGCTCAGCCAGGCCCAGGGCCCATTTCCCCAGAGTACATTAGGCCAGAAATCCAAAAGTCTGCTTGTTCTCATAGCAAAAAAGCACCAGAGACCGAGGGCCTTGGACTCAAGTCTCAGCTCCCAGAGGACCAGCTGCTGGAGGACCCTGAACAGGTAGCTTGACGTCTCTGAGTTTTTGTGTCTTCATCTCCCAATGGAGATTTCGTTCTCATCTGTACAACTGAGATTTTCCTTCGCCTGCAGAATGAGGGAGTATAACATTTGCTAGGCCAAGACACACAGTTATCCTTGATCCGTGTGGGAAGTGTGCTCTGAGACACACCAGGTGCAAGGGGAGATGAGGTGATGATTAGAATCGCCAGCAATGCTGGCATCACAGGCTTCCAGCCTCTCCAAAGTCCCCCAAAGCCAGGCTGAGGCCTAGGAACCAGGAAGCAAAGGGATGAGTGAAGCCAAAGCTCTTCCAGGACAAAGCAGGTGACATGCTCTGATGGCTTCTGAAGAGGGTCTGTGTTCCTGCCCTTCACCAGTGTAGAGCCATTTGTACAGGCCGCCCGGAAACCTCGGCCCAATAGCTTCATCTCTCCGAGAGGAAAATTGGCAGCCCTGGGAAGTGAGCCGCTCTCAGGTTGAACTTGATTAGGGACCAATTTGGGCCTGTTAGCTGAGCCTCCAGTATCATCTCGGCCAATTACTGGCCCAGCCTGGCCTGCAGCTGGCTGCCGCTTCCAAGCTGGACACTTTTATTTCCAGCAGAGTTCTCCCTGTGCCTCAGGCAAGGGACCAGGGTGACTGCAGCCCATTAAAAAGATGGAGAGAGAAATAACTCACTCACTAAGGTAACAGTGTGGGAGGGGCTTGAGCTGGAGCTTTAATTAAAAAAAAAAAAAAATCTCAATAAACAGTCTTGTGCCTTGCATGTAATAAGTATGGGAATTTATAAACTCTCCCAGCTACGGGGCTCTGATGGCTATTAAACTTCACATCTGGCAGAGGAATTCTGGCCTTATGGGCAAACTGTGTTCTTCACCTCTGCCAACCCAAACAGGCAGGCAACAGGACGGAGGTGGGTGGGACCTTCTGAGACTGTCCCCCCAACCTTTCAAGAGCTTCTGGGGTCGGGCTATCCCCTAACCAGTACTGGCCCTCAGGAAAACCAGAATCTGCCAAAAGACTCTCCTTCCTGCTCCCCTTCCTTGCCTCCGCGGGTACCTGGCACTTATTCCTACCTCCCTCCAACTAAAGCCTCACTTTTAGGAATGTAAGCATGAAGAGTCTAATCTCAAAATCACATGTTAGTGCCTCCACACCCCACCCCTGGCCCGGGGCTGGTGTGGCCTGGTATGTTTCACAGCCCCGTTTTCCATCATGGCTTCAAAGCCCACCCCACCCTAGATCTGTCCCTTTCTTACTCAGTTCCTTACCAGTCTCCGCTTCCCACATTTCCTCCACATGCTCTTCCTACCATCTCATGCCTTTGGGGCTCTGGTCTTCTTGTTCCTTCAGCCCCAAGACCCACTCCCTCCTCTTCTTGCCTGGCGTAGAGTTGCCTTATGGTGTGGATCCTCTGGCCAACCTAGAGCTGACCTCCCTAGAGGTCTCTAGCTCCTAGAGCTCAGCAGCTGTTTCACTTTGGGTAAGTTTAACCTGCTAATGCCTCAGACCCCTCAACGATCAAATGGAGATGATGACACCTGCATCACAGGGCTGTGGTGAGGATTGAGTATTTATGTGTGTGCGTGTGTGTGCATACGTGCGTGTGTGCGCGTATCTGTGTGTGCGTGCCCTGTGTTTGGCACCCAGAATACAATACCTACCTATTCGTTGTTATAAAAGTCAGCAAGCTATGGCTGCAGGCTGACTCCATCTACCCACTTTCATAAATCAAGTTTTACTGGAGCACGGACTCGGCCACACCCATTTGTTCATATACTATCCAAGCTCACTTCCTGCCAGGGCTGAGAGTTGTGACAGTGACACTACGACCCCCAAGTGATATGCTATCTGCCTTGTGACAGAACAACTGTGTTGAGCCCTCGTTGAACAGCTCATGAAGACGCTGCCTCTAACAGCTCCCGGGTGCATTAGGCCCCATCCTTACCCCCCATCCTTTCCCTTTCACCACCGGGGTTCTGCTGTGGTATCTGTTTCCACCGTTGGACTGCAAGCCCTTCGAGGGAAGGAGCCACTTTTTCTTCATTTACTTTTCTCCCACCGGTCACGGTGAACAAATTATGAATAATGGCTGAATGAGGAAGGGAACACCCTGAGCCCCAGAGAGACTCAAGCACAAATTTAGTAAGCTGAGCAATGCTGCCTCATTGGGGATGAAGCAGACCCCGCTCAATGAGGGGGAGCTGCTGGAACATTTACAGGGAAAGCCTGAGCATTATCTGACCTCTTGTCTGTGGTTCCCAAGACAGAGCCATTTCAGACTGAAATAGCTTCCAAAACATGTGGTGATGAGAGAGAAGGAAGAACCACCTTGATATCCACACAGAGGTTTTTCACTATTATTAGTTCTAAGGGTTTCAAACTCTCATTTCTCCTTCTTCAGTGTCTTTAGCTAAACTTAGTATAGTTCTCAGAGCTGCTATCAAGTTATTCACGTGAGGTTTGAGGGAGTGGGTGGTGGTGAGGCAGGAAGGGGCCTGGAGACCCAAGAAACGCAACAGGAAATAACATTGGGACGATGTTATTGTAGCAATTCCCAAGTCATAAGGGGGCTAAGAAAACAGAAAGATAGCCACGTCTGAGGTGTTCTAGAACTTTCTTCTGCCTAGGCTTTAGTCAAGGAGAATATCTTGAAGATAAAAGCGGTAGAAGAGAAGATGCTATGACCTTGATGAACACATTCATACAAGCAGGAACTACTAGTTCACTGCCTTGAAAGAAATTATTCTTTTGACACCAGATGTGGAAAATTCTTTGTGTCACGGAGGGAAGGAGGGATTTAGTGATGCACAGGTGAACGAATATAGAGAAAAAAGGAGCCTCAGTCCCTGCCTTCAGGGAGCCCATCGTCTAATGAGAGGTGAAAACCAGTAGGACCGTAATCATCCTTATAAACCTGAGTGAAAACCCAACCGACAAAGTGCACAATGAACCCGAGAGACTCCATCAGTTCCTATTACTGTGAAATCTCAACTTAACCAAAGATTCCCAGCCAGTGACGCACTGAATGTAAGTAATACTTGAAACAATAAAACCTCCAGTAACAGGAAAAGAATTCAAAGAAACCCCTGGGATCCTTGTAAAACGGTTTGGCGTATATAAAACTTGCTGCATAATTGAGTACCCGAGCGCACTGGGCAAAAGACTAGATGAGATGAAACTTTGACAAGGCTACCAGGAGGACCAAGGGCAGCAGAAATCCCAGAACTGAAACTCAGCATCTTCCTAACTGTATTCCTTGGGACATTTCTAGATATTTCACCTAGAAATTGTCATGTGAGTGTCTTTACAGTAGACTCTTTCATGGCGTTTCTTACATGGTATGACTTTTAGAAAGGAATAGACAATGTAGCATTTCTTAAATATCTTACATGTATGTGATCAGGAAACATGATTCCTACAGACTATCATCCAGCTCTCACGTTCTGTGTGGATAATGATAAGGGTATTGGTAATATTGTGAGCTCTTCAAGCAAAGAGTGACTCATCTCTTCTGGTACTGCCAGTGCCCATGAGATAACCTGGCATACAGGCATGGAACTAACCTAGGCAAGACGCTGATGTCCTGAGCAGTAAGTCACAGATATATCATAGCCTCAGGCCACCAACGACTGTCTACAGGACAGAGAAGGTACAGAGAAGTCTGATAAGCTTCTCCAGTCTCCAGATTCCAACTGAGCTCAATTTAGAACACAGTGATTTCCCAAGAAATTTAAATAGCTTGTCCTATCAGCTTCCAATAAAGGCTATACCTCCTTGAGAAATGATCGAATCACATTCTTCTGAAATGGTCACGGCCTATGGACCCTCTTTTACAACCGAAGTAACCAACCAGCTCATGAGTCCCCCAAGTAGCCATTACACAGGGAAAATGTCGGGTCAATTTCATCTGTGATTAGCAGATTTCCTTGACTGCTAACACTTTAGAGAATGTTTTAGTAGAAACACTTGGGGCAGATAGGTTTCTGATAATCTCATGAACAAAATTCTATAACATTCTTACTATTATAGTGCCAGAAGATTATAGAAATTCTTTTATTGGCCATGTTAATTTCCTCTTGAAAACATCTCAACATATCAACTGGAAATAAATCATCAGAATCCTGCAGTTTCATTTAAATATGTTAATAATCATAGGTAAACAAACCCAAGGCTGAAATTGTCTACAAAGAATGGAGGGCAGCTTGTTGGAGGTTCACAAACACAATGTAGGATAATTATACACTAAAACACTTAACCTTGGTAACACGTGGAAAATTTACAAAGATCAATCGCTCATTAAAAAAAAAAAAAAGAAAAGAAAAGAAATTAACCAAATGAGAGAGTTATCTAGTAAGTGGTTAGAAACTTGATGGGAATTCCTTTGATAACACCATTTTGATTTGATTAGTTATACTATTTTTATATCTTTAGTAAACAGAATTTGATTATACCACTGTGCACCTTTTCTGAAGAACTATTCCAAACCCATTAGTAGGTAAGAAATTGGAGAAGGAGGATTCAAATACCTTTTTTAAATTATGACCTGCTCTTCTGTCTCTTCTTGTTTTTTAATAATATTAGTTTGTGAAGGCTGAAAGAGTGGGCAGGGCTGGTTACTTCTGAGGCCTCTCCTTGGCTTGTACATGGTTCTCCCTATGTCTTCATGTGGTCTTCTCTCTGTCTGTGTCCAAATCTCCTCTTCTTACAAGGACACCAGTTATACTGGATCAGAGCCCACCAAGGTGACTTCATTTGACTATGGTCACCTCTTTAAAGACCCCACTCCAAATAGAGTCACATTCAAAAGTACTAGAAGCTAGCACTTCAAAATAGGAATTGGGGGGGTGGGGGGGACAAAATTAAGCCCGTAACATTAGTAAAAACAAACCTTTCCTTTCTCCATTTTTCAAAGGAGAAAATACCACTGCCTTAAAAAATTTCCCCTTAAATATGCACATTTATACTTTGAATCTGTCACCCAGATCAAATTACAAGTATTTCTACTGATTTTTTTAAATGTTATAATCAGACATGTGTACCTCTTAATCCCCTATTTCTATTGATTTTTTACCTCTTAAATTTCTCTCTTTTTCTCTGCTTCAAGCCCTCATCATCCCTCACTTAGATTCTTCCAGCAGCTTTTGCCCTCACTTCTAACCAACATCCAGTTGCAAGAATGATCTTTCTACATAAAAATCTTATGGCCATTTGTCTATTTAAAGCCTTTCCTGGACATTTAAAAATCCAACATTCTAAGAAACTGTAAATTACATTCTTGCCAGTTTATCCAAAGGAAAGAAACAGAAAATGAAACAAGATTTTTGTTACAGAATTGTTTACAGTAGCAAAAACTGAAAATCAAACAACTCCCCAATAATAGAACACTGGTAACTAAAATCTAGATATGCAGCCAAGCAATAAAATACTGTATAGCCTTAAGAAGGATGAGACCAGGGAATATGTTTGTTGACAATGAAAAACACCTATCCTATGCTAAATCTTTTTTTTAAAGCTGAATAAGTAATGGTATATATAGTATGGTCTTATTTGAAATACAAATGAATGGGGGCGCCTGGGTGGCTCAGTGGGTTAAGCCTCTGCCTTCGGCTCAGGTCATGATCTCAGGGTACTGGGATGGAGTCCCGCATAGGGCTCTCTGCTCAGCAGGGAGCCTTCTTCCTCTCCTCTCTCTCTGCCTACCTCTCTGCCTACTTGTGATCTCTGTCTGTCAAATAAATAAAATCTTTAAAAAAATAAAATAAAATAAAATAAAAATGGATGAAAGATACAAAGATTGAGAGACAGATGGACAGACAGAATTCAGGAAACATACAGATCAAATTGTTACCAGTGGGTCCTCAGTGGTATTATAGATGATTTCTTAAATTTATCTGTTCTTATATAATTCTTCAAAAATAAATATATTTGCTCGTGTAATAGAGAAATTAAGATTTAAATATAAAAACTCCGCTAATCCTCCCTTCCTCGAAGATGTAAGTTCAAGCTTCTTAGCCTGACATCCAAACATCTTGGCCCTGGAGGAAGACTACCTTTCCAGGTGGCGGTCCTGTTACCCCACCTCACCATCCCCACCCCTCCACACCAGTGCTGCCTCTTCCCTCAATATGTAGTGATGCCTTCTACCTGTATGCCTTTTTATATGTTTTCCTCAATACTACTGAACTATCTTTCTCCACACTCTTCAGTTGGCAGACTCTTATTCATCCTTTAAAACCCAAAACAAACATCATCTCTTCCGTGAAGTTTTCTCTACCTATCAAGACATGGCAGCTTCCTCTTCTGGAGCTCCACAGCTCTTTGTTTATGCTACAATTTCAGCATGTAACTTCTCTCATCTTGAATGTTTTTTATGTTCCTTTCACTATTCTGGGGCAACTCCAAAGATGATATTGGGATCTTAGGCGCTAGAGAGCTCGTGAGAAGTTGGTCGCCATGGCTGATGTGGCGATCTGTGTGCTATAGGGCAGAGTGGGAAGATTAAAGGGAGTCTTTAGAACTCAGATCCTGTCACCCTTCTGTAGAGCAAGCTTTTTCGACCACCCTCACCTTTGCATCAGGATAGACCGGGCCCCTCTTCTATCATCCGGCTGTGCCCTCCCCTTCCAGCATCCCTTCTAAGACTGTTTTTCTCCCTTGGGGCAGGATACATGCATGGGCAATGTGTTCTGCATTACAGCCCCAAGACTCGTCACTGTAAGCAGTCAGGTATTTCTTGCCTAAATGAATAGGTAAGTCAAGTGCCAAGCCTAGTGCCTGGCCCACACCAGCCTCCAGGCAATGTGTTCTCTTCCTCTGGTATCGTAAAATCTGAATATTCCACACTCTGTTCTGTACCTAAAAAATCTGCACCCTCTACAGGAGACTCTAGAAGAAATCACATCACTGCTCTCTTTCAGAATGATTTTGAAATATTTCCACCAGAGACCATTCTTCTGAGGCTGGAGGAAACTCTTTTCATGCCCCATAATGGACTGTGACATTTCTTTATCGCTCTTCCAGGAAGGAGCCCTTTCAGGACCATTAAGAAGAGCATGGATAAGAATACAAGCAGCAGCAAAGAAAGGACCAGAAGGAAATATCATGAGGTGTTAGCACTGACTTTCGCAGGATGGTAGGACGGTGTAAGCAATCCTTCTCTATATTTTTCCGTCCTTTTTAAATTTTCAATAATCAACATGCATTGTATTCATAATAATAAAACAGTATTATTTGTAAAGAAAAAGTCCTGGTATGTCTGCCTTGGTGCATGTGTAAATTTCAAACTGCTTTTCCTCACTAATACACATGGACATCATCCCGCACCCTAGGAAAGGAACCCCTTACTGGACAGCTGAGTGGAAGGCAAGGAAAGTGCAAATGACCTCCTTCTTAGATCATGGGTTCCCTGCCTGACTGGGGAAAGATTAGAATCTGAAAGCCTGGGCCAAAGAAGCCGGAGATGGTCCCCCTGCCCGGGAAAGTGCTCTGAGCCTCGGGAGAAGGTCGCTGAGCTTCTGGAAGCAGAGAGAGTTCTCAGAATCCCTGGAAATACCTGAAAACAGGTTTCCTGGCCTCCACTCTCAGGTTGTTTTGTTCTGTTTTTCCAGACCAAACCTCCCTCCTCTGCTTTAACCAATCTCACTCATATGAACTTATTTCCATCCCTGGTTACTCCCATCTACCGCGACTGCCAATACCAACCACTCTTAAAATATGCCTCCAGGGGCGCTGGGATGGCTCAGTCAGTGGAGCGTCAGACTCTTGATTTCAGCTTGGGTCATGATCTTGGGGTCCTGGGATCAAGCCCCACGACAGGTCTGACACTCAGTGGGGAGCCTGCTTAAGGATTCTCTTTCCCTCTCCCTACCCCCTGACTCTCCTTCTCTCTCAAAGAAATAAATCTTTATAAAAAATAAAAATAAGTAAAATATGCCTCTAGATCTGTCTCAACTGCAACAGGCTGTATTAGGGCCAACACTACCCTTGCTTGGAACATTGTACACTGACTAATCTCAAGATCCAACTACAACAGAGAGGTTAAGAGCAGAAAGTCTGGAACCAGACTGCCAGGTTCGAATCCCAGCTCTGACACTAACTATGCGATGTTGACCAGACTCTTGGCCACCTCTGTGTTTCAGGACAAAGGGTGGTAATGAGAGTACTGACCCCCAAGGGTAGTTAGGAGGATTGACGGGGCTCATCCGGGTGAAGTCTTTAGAACTCTCCCTGTCACACTGGGGAGTGATGCCAGTATTGACTGTTATTATGCCTGAAACTGCACCGGCGTTCATACAGGTTCTTCTGTCCCGATTTTTGTGAGAAGAGAGGAGTAGAGCTGCCAAAACTCCACACTGACGGACAGTAAGATTAAAGGCGAACCCCCTCAGACCTTGGGGGTGTCCCCAATATGGAATAACGCAATTGATTTTTGAGACTAAAGGCAGCAAGATGAATCTGTGTATTTCCCAAAGAAATTCCAGAGAGAAAGTGAGAGACAAAGTGAGAGGGGGCAGAGGAAGAACAGGGACAGGGGGACAGAGCTAGAGAAACAGCACAGATTGAAACTGCTAGCCCGGCATCAGGAATGAGGGTCTCAGAAAAGCTGTTCATTTCCCAGCTGGGTTGTTGGATTTTGATTTTTTTTTTTTTTTCCCCTTTTGGCGCGGTCCTTCTTTTCATTTGTGTTCATACTTCCCCCTCTTGTGGCTCATCAGAAAATCACAAGTGCTCCACGCCTGCCAGTGGATTTCAAAACTGGTGCACAATCAAGCCTGGCAGATCGGGCCAAGGCAGCTGGTTCAAACCCAGGGAGGGGAGGCCAGGTTTATAGCCACACGCATCCCCTGCTTCTCAGCCAATCACAGGAGGACAAAGCACTGGCTCCTCTGTCACATCACTGAAGACGGATGGCAGGCAACAAACACCAGTTCCTCTAGGAAATCCTCCCAAAAGGCTTGGGGATGGGGGGGGCATGGGCTTATTCGGTGACAAGCCAGTAGAAGAAAGAAAGCATACCAGTAAGCCCAAAGGAGAAGTGGCCCCCTCCCTGCTCACAGCTCCCGGTTCCACGACATCCTGGCGCCTTTCCCACACTGTGCGCTACACCAAGTGCCCATCCTTCTAGAACTAGGGTAAATGGCACCCCTTTCATGATACTTTTACCAGCCTCTCCTGGACCCCTTACCCCAGTGAATGTGTTTTCTCTTCTCCCTCCCCACAGCAGCTTATCTCAGACTCTAATGCGGCACTGGTCGGGTCTGCTTCTATTGCAATCATATGTGTCCTTGTCATAACCCCTAAAGTTACAGTGAAGAGGAAAGGGAAGGGGCTGGGTTTTATTAATCTCCAAAGAGCCAGACTCCAGCTTTAGGCCTGCAGCAAAGGAGGTGCATAGGAAGCATTTGATGAATGTTCTTTGGTCACACACTTGGACGTCTCTGTTCCATGATCGAAGGGCTAGGTGAGGCTGGGTCTGAGGGTACACTAGTCCCAAAGTGCATGCATTCCATTCCAGGACTGCCCAGACAAAGACAGTTAGAGTTCTCTATGTCCCCATCTCAAATTTATAGCCCACCTGCATTTAAGAAGTATTTAAATGATCTCCACAACTTATTTTTTAAATGATTCCGAAGAAAAAGATGGAAGGGAGGCAGGGAGGGAAGAGGGGAGGAGGAGGAGGAGGGAGAAGACGAGAGGAAGACAAAGAAGAAGAGAAGGAGGGGAGGGAGGAAGACGAGGTTGAGAGGAGGAGGGGAAAGGGAAGATGGCAAATGTCGCCGTTGGTGACTCCAGCTGCAGGACGAATGGATAGCCATTGTATCCCTCTTTCTACTTCTCTGTAGTTTTGAAATGTTTCAAAACAAAAAGTTGGGGAAAAGACCAAAAAAGGTCTTTAAAAATCATTGCCAAGTTTGAAAATAAAGCACGTGGCAGAGTAAGCAATAAAATCAGGACACAAAAAATATTGTCAACCTAGAAGCCAAGAAGGGGCTTTAAGGGTTACACAACTCAGGAAACTGTAAGGATGAATGCTGCTTATTTGTGCTTTTTCTAGGGAGGAAGTTAGTATCTTTCATCAGACTCTCAGATTTGGAACATCCCTTGTCCCTCAAAAATGTTAAAATAGTAACCTAAAGGGAACCAGGAGAGCCCTTCTGACCAGACACCAGGAGAAGAGGTTGCACTGGAGAATGACTAAGTCCCAAATTTGAGAGACAAGAAATGCCTCAGAGACCATATAGCCTAGACCTCTATGTCCAGTTGGGGAAACTAAGTCCAAAGAAAGGTCACTGAGTTTGATGCCAACAAATTTAACGTTTCACTGGACCCTAAATGACAACTAGGCTCACAATACTGTACTTATGCCATGGGGATATTTCTCCCCCCAGAAAAGCCGTCCTGAAAAACATGTGCAGACAATGGCCATTTGTCGGCCCGCCTAGACCCCGACAGTCATCTATGTTCTGAGCCAGACGACCGCATTCTTACAGAACTATCTGCAAAGGACGCTTTGTCAGGAGGGTTGAGGGTGTCTCGGTAGCATCCAGGATCCTCTCTGCTGTAGGGAAGACGCGGGCCACTAACTAAGATTGATGGATGGTTCGAGCCCTGGCAGGCCCAACACAATGTGGGGCCGGCCAAGTGGGGGAAAAATTAGTTTGCAAGATTAGGACGTATTAACACAAGTCAGACAACTGTCATGTCACAGCTACTCACCGTAATGCTGATTGGCAGGCAAGCATTTCTGATTCTGATGGCCACGGAGGCCAGGCATCCGCAATCTGTCTCGCATGACATCCACCGGCTGGCAAATCCCCCCTGCTGAAGAAGTCAGCTTTTCTTAGAAAACTGGATCCCCAGGGTCTTGTTTGGCAGGCCCCCTGGGGCCAAAGGTGCACAGCAAGGTGGGAGAAGGCAGGGAGTACCGGTAGGCTGTCAGGAATTTCAGTGGCAGTGGAAGGTAGGCTTCCAGAGCTCAGAGCAACAAGTACTTCTGGGTCAGTCTGGGGCCTGGAGCCAGGAGAGGGGTGGCTAACCCAGGCAGGAGACACCAGGATCCCAGACTTACGGAATGTTCGACTTGGGGGAAGGGAGCGGGGAGCCCAGACCTACGCCGGTGGCCAAGGTACCCAGTGATGCAAAGAGGGCCAGAGGCAGCAAGGCCATGACCAACCCAGCCCCCTCCAGCTGACCCTAATGTCTGCCAGTTACCTCTGCCCCAACCCCTCTTCTCTGCAACTAACGCGAGGCCAGCGGTCCCGCAGAGCAGTTTTCATCACCATTCGAACCTGAAGAATTTGGAAGTAGTCATGACTGACTTACACCCATCCTCAGGGGCACTTTTTTTTTTTTTTTTTTTTTTTAGTTGTCAGCATTGTTTGAAATGTTTAATGTGGGCCTGCAAAATTGACATTATTAAATATCGAGGAAGCAAAAAAGAAGCTTTGTAAAAGCGTGCGAACTCGTCCCCGGAGGCTAGGCTAAGTGCAGTAGCCAACTGAAGTATCGTGGGCTTGACACGGCACACGTAGACTTCTTACCTCTACGGAAGCCACAGCCCATCCAGACACCTCTCCAGGTAAGGCTTGGAGGAGAAGGAAACGGCGCGACCCAGGCTGCTTTGCTCTCTCGCGGCTCCTCCACCACCGCCTGGAGTCAGGGAGGGAAAGAGTAAACCGCAGGTCCCACACTGACTTTTTCATGCCTCAATCCAGAAAACGCGCGCACGTGCACGCATGCGCGCATGCAAACACTCACGCGCCCGTAGCCTGCAGCTCATTGGCTTGAACCTGTCACATGGCCTTGCCTAATTTCAAGGTGGTTGGCTCTGGGAGGGAACAGATGGGATGTCTGTGTCACGGCCTATGAGCATAGAGCGAACCCTGTTGACCTCACGGACAAATGTAAGAGAAAGAACATTATCGTTCTAGGTCCCCCGTGTGCTCTTCTCACATGCCAGCCCCTTTCCTTTCACCCCAGAGGTAGCAACCATCCTGAATTTTGTATGTATTATTTCCTGTTCTTCTTTATAGAGTTTCACCACATATGAATGCGTCCTTCAATAACAGTATTCAGTTGTGCATTTTTTTTAAATTTCCTAGGAATGGGTGCATGTATTTGGTGGTTTGACTTCTTTTGTAAAACATGCTTTTACATTTTTCTGCACGGCTGGAATTCACTCATTTTTTGCTGTTTTATAGATTTCCACTGAAGAAATGACACAAATACTTTATCCATTATACTGCTGTATGGACATTTAGGTTACCTTCGATGGGGGATCTTGGAGAGGGTGCTGCTATCTACATTTTTGAACATATCTCCTGATGGGCTTGGGCAAAAATTTCTCTACATAAAGTTATCTAAGATGGAGTATCTGAGATGCGAGTGGAAATGATATGCATAGAAACGGGCAATTACATGAATCTAAACAAACTCTAACTATATAAAACAACATAATAATGTCTTGCGAGTTAAAAAATAAACAAGAAGGGCCACCAGCGTGGCTCAGTCAGTCAAACACCCTTGATCTCAGCTCAGGTCTGGATCTCAGGGTCATGAGCTCATGTCTAGCACTGGGCTCCATGCTGTACCTGGAGCTTACTTAAGAACAAAACAAAACAAAACAGGGATAAATATACCAAAACAATAACGATTGTCTGGCAAGGATATTTGAAGACAAAACTGTTGATATACTGACTATAGTATATAGTCACAAGAAGTGGATAGTTAATTGAGATATTTTAGTCACAAGAAGTGGATAGTTAATTGAGATATTTTATCACAAGCAATGCAGACTCAAATGAACGATTAAAGCTAAAATATCCTTGTAATATTTGGGAGGATGATACATATATGTTTAATTTTTGACTTTGACATGTTAACTATGCATAATACATTTCTAAGTTAGTCACAAAAAGAAGAGAAATCAGTAAAGATGAGAAAAATAACCCATGGGGGGCAAAATACTCAATTCATTAAAAAAAAAAAAAAGACAAGAAGAAAGAGAAAAAGAAAGGGTAAGACACCTAGGAAGTACACAAATAGGGGAACAGAAATAGTTCTAATAATAGAAATAAACTGGGTCTATTTAAAGAAAAATATTGTCACAGTAATTTTTGTTTTGTTTTGAGAGAAAGGGCAAGAGCAGAGGCTGTCGGGTTTGAGGGGGGGCAGGGGGACAGGGAGAGGCAGAGGGAAAGGAAAAGAATCTTTAAGCAGACTCTGGGTTGAGCATAAAACCCAACGTGGACCTTGATCTCAAGACCCTGAGATCATGACCTGAGCTGAAATCAAGAGCTAGACACTTAACTGACTGAGCCGCACAGGTGCCCCTCTTATACTGATTTTTTTTTTTTTTTAATCAAATGGCCTCTCAGATGAGAAGGTATCTCCATAGAAGTGCAAAGTCCTCACACAACCCTCTTTGGAACTGAGGGGTTATCCTGCATGGACTAGTTCCTTCAGGCTGTGGGTTCAAGGCTCCAGGGACAGAGTTTGTATTAATGCTATACTGAGTTCTTGAAATAAATTGTGAGCTTTCCCTGTTTGTTCCTGGACTGAAATAGTTTCGGCACCACTGGATTTACTTTTTCTTTAAATGTTAGTCCCATCTCAGCTCTCAAGCCATCTGATGTGATTTATAAATTTTGCTCATAGATGTATTCAAGAAAAAATAGACCCCAAAGAATGAAGGTGGATGTTTAAATGGAAGTTGGAGATAAGCAGATGGGCTGTTCAATAACCGGGTTATGAGAAAGGGAAGAATCACGTGTGGATCAAAGCCTTTCAGTCTGAGCACCTGCGGCAATGATTTGTCGCCATCTGAGATGAAGACAACTGGTGAGAGCACAGGACAAAACCCTCCCGGTATGGAAAAGCAGCCAGGCCATCTGATATAAACACTTAACAGCTCATGAAAAACGTTTATATAAAGTCTTAGGTGAAGAATTTCAGAATAATGAAAAAGCCAGTACTCTGAAAGTTCTGAAAGATCTCAAGGTTAATTAATTATACAAAAGAACCGTGGTACTTTGCAAAATTGCATGCATACAGATAATCAACAATTTGGCCCTGGGGAAAATTTGAGGATAATCAGGCCCAAGGATGCAGTATCAGCTAAGCCCTGGGCACTATTTAACTCTGTTGCAATTGAACGCTACCCCTGGGAACGGTACAACACAGTGTCCCTGACTTGACCAATCTAATTCTTCCTGAAGAGTTGGGGAGGGAAAGGAGAATGAACCTCTTCAGGAGGTACCTGCAATGCAAAGCTTCCTTTGGTGGAAAGAGAACTGTTAAGCCCTGGACCTCCTCATGGAATCAAGTCTGGGATTGGCTGAGGAAACCAGTCTGACCAGGAATGTAGACAAGTTGTAAATATTGACAACTTGTTTCTTTTATTCCTGGAAAACCACGAATCTCAGCTCTGTGGGCAAAACTGGCTCCCGTGGAGATAAACAATGAAGACTGGAACGAAGGAGACAGAGAAGAGGTCATGTGGGATGCTCTTCAAAAGATGATTTGTTTCATCGCTTGCGACTCATCTTCTTTTTATGGCAGGGTCTTTCTCACCGCTGCTACTAAAGAAATTTCCATGAGAGTCTTTGAAGAAAAAGAAGCAAAATCCAAAAAGCACCAGGAAGTCCAGTCAGCTGGACTGAAGCACCGTAGCACAGCTGAGGAAGGAAAAAGGGCCTCCGGAAATGGAGCAGCTGGTGTCCTTACACTACGGGTGCCTAACGGGGTCAGGAGGCCTTGGCCGTTTGACTGCAGATTAGAGAATCAGACATCAGCACCTCAAAGGGAGGCTCAGAACATGTTGAAAAAACCAGGAAGTCTCATACCTGTGGGTTATTGAATATTTAATAGGCTGCTTTAATATATAATAGGTTAAGATTTAATCAGAATACCCATTCCAAAAGGATAACTGAGTATTCTAAATGTTTGAGCACCTGGAGGGGGAAAAGTATTGCTGTATTGATGTAATAATAACTGCTAATGAAATATCTATACCTTTGAAGATGAAATCGTTGACAGACTGAGTACAGTATCATTGTTTCACGGAGCAGTGACTGATAGTTAATTGGGATGTTTTATCGCAAGGAATTCAGATTCAAATGAATGGAAAAATGTAAAAATTGCAGATTATTCTGTATTTCTCTATGAATAACAGATGTTACATTTTTTTGTACCAATCTGAAGTTAGGAATGTAGGTATTTAGGGTAATTCTTATTTTCAAGAGGCATTTTTTTCGAGGAACTAAAACTGTAAGAAAAACTGCCATAGTGCCTAGGCTATTCAAATAATCATATAAAACTTCAGCTTTCAAAACCACTACTCAGAAGGACTAGGTTGAGGTCACAGGACTGTCCTCAGATGCTGTGCCTGAAATCTTGAATAGGCAGAGCCTGAGGATCCAGTAACCTGCTCAATGTTGGTGTGAATGCTAAATAGCTTGGAGCTTAAAGTACCTAATTTCTTTGTAGCATTGTTGCTTCTGGATGGCTGAAAACACACTTCTCGTAAGCTGACATTTCAGATCATTTGTTTTAAAATATTATATGATATTTTAGAGGCTACCATGTCTGCCATCTTGCTTTTCAGACTCTTGAATCCAATTGTTTTCAACTTGGAAAGAATTAATAATAATCCTTCACTGATCAGATCCTATCTACTTAAAGGGAACACTCTGAATGCATCCCATGTCAACTGTATTTTTATTATGTACTGAAAGAGGACATGAAAGCAAGAATGCATTTTCTGAATACATCAAGTCCTTTGTCGCCAATGAATATTGAATGTCCTATTCAATGGGGAGGGAACTTCTGCTTTGGATCAAGATGTACTAACAGGGATTACACTCGATGCCCACTTGAAACAAACACTTAGACAAAATATACAAACCAACTCTTTTCAGATGTTGGACATCAATCAGTGTAGGACAATAGATTCTCTGAGAGAGGAGGAACAAAAAGAGGGAGACCTTGGATTTTTCCATCCTACTACCTAATAAGATTTGCCGCACCACAGTGCAGGGAGGTGGAAGGCAAGCAGAGCCTGGTTGTCTTCCTAAATTGAGAAGATAGAGTTGGAGTACAAGGCAGCTAAAGTTCACAGGCCAGATTGCCAGAGAGGAGAAAAAGAGAGACAGAAACAGAGAGAGAGAGAGAGAGAGAGATCTATAAATTAGCAGGTGTCCCTTGAGTTTTTGGTCAAGGGACCAATGTGGACATGTGAGAAAATGGCCAAGAGCTAGAAGAATCATTTGAAAGGATGAAACTATTTCAAGTACTTCCATAGAGCGAGGGATATTCTGTGTTCCCACCATCTAGAATGGGGAAAAAATCACAAGGTATCACATATCTTTGAGTATGGAGTACTCAGAAAAGCATTGTCTCTGTAGGGGGAAGAATTTTTCCCCAAACTAAAGGCTACTCTTTCTCCTCTACAAAGATTATAAGCAAGCTTTGAAAGGCGAAACTGTTTCCAAGTAACTCAACCATATCCTAGCACACAGTTCGAGAATATTTATAGGAATGCAAAAATATCTAGTGTCCCCCCCCAATAAAATTCACAATGACTTGCATTAATTCAACCAAATAATAACCAGGCATGCAAAGAAAGATGAAACTAGGACCCATAATAGGAAATGTCAATCAATAGAAATGGATCTATCAATGGCAGAGATGATCAAAGTAGTAGAGATTCATATTAAAATAGTTCCTGAAAATATGTTCCATATATTCAAGAAGCATGTTAAGTTAAGCAGGTAGAGGAAAGATGGAACACGTTATAACATTGAAGATACCAAAAAAAGATCTATATAAAGAGATAAAAACTACCACGTCTGAGGTGAGAAATGGACTAGGTGAAATTAACAGCAGACTAGACATTGCAGTAGAAAATATTAGTGAATTTGAAGACACAGCAGTGAAAACTATCCATAATGAAACAGAACTTATTTTTTAATCTAGGAAAAAATGAACAAACCATGAGTGAGCTATGGGACAATTTTAAGCAACCCAATATGCATGTGACTGAAGCCCTTGGAGAAAAAGAACAGAAAATGTATTTGAAGAAATGATGGCCAAAATTTTTCCAAAATTGATGATAATAATAAACAGATCCAAGAAGCTGAAGGAACCCAAATCATAATAATCATTTTGAAAACTTCATATCATACTCTAATTGCTTATAATAAATGATAAAGAGAAAATCTTAAAAAACAACAGTTAGAGATAAAAGAAATTATATAAAGAGGAACAAAGAGGGGCACCTGGGTGGCTCAGTTGGTCAGGCATCTGCCTTCAGCTCAGGTCATGATCCTGGAGTATCAGGATCGAATCCAACATTGGGCTCCCTGCCCAGCAGAGAATCTGCTTCTCCCACTGACCTCTCTCCTTTCATGCTTTCTCTCTCTCTCTCTCTAATAAATAAATAAGAACAATATTTTTAAAAAATAAAGAGGAACAAAGAGAAGGATGACAAAACAAGTTAGAAGATGGTAGAGCAAAAATGGAGAAAAAACAAATGAAATTAGGAAAACCTGTCTATTAGGAATTATATAACTTGCAAAAATACCTTTTCCAGACATACAAAAGTTAAAAGACTTCAGTAGTGGTAGATTATTCCTACGAGATAACCTTAAAGAAAGTTCTTTAGGCAGAAGAAAAATGACACTAGATAGAAATCTGAATTTACATACCAAAAAACAAAACAAAACAAAAACCAACCCTGGAAATGACAGGAAATGGCATCTATTTTCTACTTAATTACTTAACAAAGACTCTGCAGTAACATGAAGCCCATCACTGCTGAGGACCACCCCTCCCCCACTCTTGGACCCATTCATAAAATACTTCTTTTCTAAACTTGCTTTAAAAATTATATGAAGTGGTTTGGAGAGTGGATTGGAAGTTACAATTGGGACTTCTGGAATATATGCAGAAAGAACCTTTCTTTTGAGACCTTTTCCAATTCATAATGAATCATGTTCAAATTACCCAGCTGCTGTGTATACTAGAACATCCCATGGCTCACTAGTCTTGGTAACTGTAATAGAGTACTTTTATATTAGTGGGATGTGTGTATTGAGATAACTTATAAAGGAACATGAGATTTTACACAGTTTGCAATGGTAACCAAGGTATATGGGGAAAATATTGGTCTCTTCTGGCCCCAGTTCTACCCATTTTAAGAAAGTTCCACTTGCCCTTCTTAGCTTTCTCCCTATAAAATTTAGTGATCCATTCCTCACAGATGATGGTCTTAATCATCAAGAAGTCTCAATTTAATTAAATACATGTAATAATAATTGCTCTGAAAATTGTTAACAGACCCCTATAAAGGCCAGTGCAGTTCCAAAGGCATCTGTAAGTTTCCTCTTCTAATGTGTGTCTCTGACATTCAAAATCTTGAATCATGTGCAAAGTGGTTCTTTGAAATCCCATCACGTCATCCATTGTTCGAATTTCATCCCTGACCAAAGATGGAATACAAGTGTGACACATTCTTTGGATCTGTCATTTAAAATGTGGGTCAGGGGCTGGTGTGGAGAATGCAGGATGCCTCCACTATTTCCTAGGAAACATCTGGAGTATATGAATCCACAGCTGCCTTTGTCTATTTCAATGCTTCCTTGATAACCGTTATACACATTTCTTCTTTGGCACACTCCCTGCGAATGAATGTGGCATCTCTTACTGAAGCTGGATCCAGCTCTGAACTTTCTTTCCTTCTAAAGCATACATGTCCAAAAATAGAGGCTGGTAGGGGCCTCCATTTATTCCACTGGGGCCTTTAAGAGATATGCCCCTACATAAAAGGGGCATATTTTAATTTATTATTTATTTAGTCTTCTCTTGGTGTAGCCTCATTCACGAAGGGATAATCAATATCCCTACCATATTCCAAAATTCCGTATCATCGATGTAAAAACTGTGAAGTCTCGTTCTTACGAGGATCTTCTTCTGGTCCTATGGAGATAAACTACCTTCTAAAACATTGATGTGAGCCTCGATAATTCCTCTTTGATGAATCGTTGGTAAGGTGCTACTTTTGGCCTTAGTTTGGTGTGATATATGGTAAAATTGTCATGTTTCTCTCTTCTTTTCGTAGTAGAAGTGTGCCTGGAAATGCTTGTATACAGCCTTGAAAACATCAGATGGGCCTTGAAGAATATCAGATGATGTTTCACTGAAGAACAGTGGTCTTGATATCTCTTTTATCCCTTTTATTACTATTGAAGCACTATCCCTGCATGAATGATGTACAGATGTGCAATTCTCTTTTTCTATGACTCAAAGAGCCATTCCTTATATTTATCATGAGGCTGTGGATTGGACTCCACCTTTCCATAGACAAATAACTTTAGAACCTATACAACAAACTGCTTGGTCCTTGGTCTCATTCTAGAAAGTTCTTTATTTTAAATATTTTATTCCCTTCTCCAAAAATACAAATAATCCATCTCTAAGGATGAAACTGACTCAGGTAGATTCTTAGTTTTTGCTCCACTTCTTACACAATGTTCCCTAAGATTTACCCAGGTTTCGTCTCTTTCTTTCCTTTTCGTTTCTTCATTTCCAGATTTTCCTTTTAGGATTACATTCCTTCCACTTAAAACACATTCTTTAGATTTCCCTTTTGCGAAATCTGTTTCGTGACAAATTCTCTTAGATATTTTTTATCTAAGAATGCCAGTCTCCCTTTATCCTTGAAAAAGCTTTCCAAACCAACAGTCACTTTCTCTCACTACCTGGTAGGCAGAATAACACCCTTTCCAAAGATGTCCATACCCCAGTGCTGGGAACTAGTGAGTAGGTTATGTTACATGGCAAGAGGGAGTTTGCAAATGTAATTAAGGTTATCGATCTTAAAAAAAAGGAGAGTACCCTGGAGTGTCCAGCTGAGTCCAATCTAACTGCAAGATCCTTCACAAGCAGAGAAAGTCAGAGATGAGCAGTAGAAGAGGAAGAGAGATGTAACAAAGAGGAAGACAGACAGGTTCATGCAAGTTCTGTTGTTGATTCTGGAATCTAGGGACCCATGTTCAAGGAGCAGAGATAGACCTCCAGGGTCTGAGGGCAGCCCCCAGAGGACAGCCAGCAAAGAAACAGATTGTCACTCCTATATCTGCAAGGAACTGAATTATCCCAACCCACCACGGTGTGCCTAGAAATAGATTCTTCCCATGGCCTCTTGGTAAGAGGCCACCTGTCTCTTGGTTTCAGTTTTATAAAACTCAGGGCAGTGAAATCGGCTGGCAGCCTGGACTTCTGACCCACACAACTGTGAGACAGTACATCTGTGTTGTTTTAAATTTGTTGGTACTTTGTTGTGACAGCAGTAGAAAACTAATACATTGATAAGAGCATTCCACTGATGGCTTTCATTTTGGCTGTTGAGAAACAAGATGTTGTTCTAGTGATCATATTTTTTTTTATTTTTAGAAGTCATCTTTTTCTTCCCCCCTCCCTATTTGTAAGATCTTGTCTTTGTCTTTGAAATTCTGTGGTTTTATTTTTATATGTCTACATGTGAATTTCTTTTTATTTGTCCTGCTGGGAAATCAATAGAATTTCTGAATGAGAAAGTGATGTCTATTTTTGTCAGTGTTGGAATACTCTAAGCTCTGATTTTGAATGTAATCACTGCCTCACTCTTTCTTTCCTCCTCTTCTAGAATTCCAAGTTAACATGTGTTGAACCTATTGACTGTGTCTCATTTTTCTTAACCTCTTTTCCACACTGTCCCTCAAAGACTTTTCTCTTTTTTTAAAAGATTTATTTATTTATTTGAGAGAGATCATGGGGCAGGATGGTGGGGATAAAGGGAGAGGGTCAGAGCGGGGAGGGAGAGGGACGAGCAGACTCCATGCTGAGTGCAGAGCCTGATGTGGAACTCAAGCCCATGACCCTGAAACCATGACCTGACCAGAAACCAGGAATCAGAGGATTAACTCACTGAGCCCCCCAGGCACCCCTATCAAAGACTCTTCTATGTACACTTTTTTCAGACATATCTTCCAATTCACCTTTTTTAAAAAATATTTTATTTATTTATTTTTAAGATTTTATTTATTTATTTGAGAGAGATAGAGAGAGACAGTGAGAGGGAACACAACCAAAGGAAGTCAGAGAGGGAGAAGCAGGTCTCACATCAAGCAGGGAGCCTGATGGGGGCCTTGATCCCAGGAAGCTGGGATCATGACCTGAGCCAAAGGGAGATGCTTACCCAATGAGCCCACCTGGCACCCCTATTCAGCAGCTTTTTTAAAAAATATAAACATATAATGTATTATTAGCCCCAGGGGTATAGGTCTGTGAATCGTCAGATTTACACACTTCACAGCACTCACCATAGCACATACCTTCCCAATGTCCACAACCCCACCACCCTCTCCCTACCCCCCTCCCCTCAGCCCCCCTCAGTTTATTTTGTGAGATTAAGAGTCTCTTATGGTTTGTCTTCCTCCTGGTACCATCTTTTTTCATTTATTCTTCTACCCCCAAAACGCCCCATGTTGCCTCTCCACTTCCTCATATCAGGGAGATCATATGATAGTTGTCTTTCTCCGATTGACTTATTTCGCTCAGCATAATACCCTCTAGTTCCATCCACATCATCGCAAATGGCAAGATTTCATTTCTTTTGATGGCTGCATAGTATTCCATTGTATATATATACACCACGCCTTTATCCATTCATCTGTTGATGGACATCTAGGTTCTTTCCATAGTTTGGCTATTGTGAACATTTATTCAGCAGCTTTTAACAGGCTTTTTAAATCATTCCTTGAGGGGTGCCTGGCTGGCTCAGTCCATGGAGCATGTGACTCTTCATCTCAGAGTCATGGGTTGAAGCCTCAGATTGGGTGTAGAGCCTACTTAAAAAAAAAAAAAGTCATCTATTCTCATTTCAATTACTTTATTTTTAAAATTATTTTTAGAAGTTTTGTTGTTTCTATTTTAAATCCATTTGGTTTTATAATCCATTTGAAAAAGCTTTCCAAACCAACAGTCACTTTCTCTCACTGGGTACCCAGTAGGCAGAATAATACCCCTTCCAAAGATGTCCATGCCCCAGTGCTGGGAACTAGTGAGAAAATTATGATACATGGCAAGAAGGAGTTTGCAAATGTAATTAGCAGTTATAAATCATAAATTTGTAAGTTTTATAAATCTTATAAAAAAACAAGTCTTACTCTTCAAATATTTTCAAATATTGTGAATACTCTATTTCTCTAAAAAAAGAAATATTCTTACTTATATTCTGGATTTGATGATTCAACTCTCTATATTTAATGTAGATCTGGTTCTTTTTGTTGTTTTGGTCCTTTCTCAAAGTACTTTATTTCCTTTTGTGTCACGTGGGTTTTTTCCAACCGAGTTCATATATCTTAGAACTTTATCTGTGGAAATGTTCTGAAGCCTTTGAAATTGTTTCTTTCACAGAGAATTCTATTTTTATCTGATTAAAGAACAACATTAATGAAATCCTTGACCTGGAGGGTTTTTTTGTTTGTTTTTTTTGAATCACCCAAATAATGTGACTTCAGTCTGCAAATTCGCGTGCGCGCCCTCTTGTGGCACACATGTCTCTGTGTTGGTGTCAAGAACCCAGAGAGACCACTTTCCCTCCAGCCTTCTGGGTTGGAAGCTTGGATTTAAAAGCTCACCTTTATACTGAGGGTGCGATCCTTTAGAGCCCCCAACTTTGTGCTGGAAGGCTTCTCTTTAGACTCTTTGCTTCAGGCCCATTCTGGACTTGGTATTAATTCAGCAGGCTGTGAGGCTCTGAAAACCATAGCTCCTTTTTATCTGGTTTAGCAAATGCCCTCCTGGTAAAAGCCTGCCTCTTGGGTTTCTGCGGTTTCTACTTCCACTTAGTTCCGAGCTTCTTATTCTCTTGCCAGCTCATTAGAGTCTTTAATAAGATGCTGTCTATAATTGATGCCCTGTTTTCAGTGAGGGCCGTTCAGGGTACCCCATGTTTGGCACACTGTGGAAATGGAAGTTCCAGGCACTCTCGTCCTTTCACAAGATTAATTCTCCAAGGGGAGCACCAGCTACCACCTGCTTTTTTCCCTCTCTCTCTCTCTCAGGTATCTTGTGAAGCAACAGGACCCAGCAGGATGGGAGCCTCATCCTATACTCTGGAAATTAGGATAGTCTTACTTTGCTTCAAGCTGCAGGCCCTGTGCATCCCCTCCACGGAGGCCCAGTCCCACTGTCCCTACTGTGCCTGCCATTCCTACCATGCCTGCTCCGCAGTTCTGAATCTTCCTCATCCCTCTGTTTTGCTGACCTACTTCAGTGCAGCCTGATTCCCATACCTGGAGCACAAGTGGGTTAGACCATAGCTCCTGACAGCACTTGGCCTATCACTGCCCATTTCTTTTCTAGGAGCTCCTGCTAACTTGCCCATCTCTGCCACTACTCCTCGGGACAAGCACTGCAGAGTTCCATATCCTAACTTGTGCTGCAACCAAGTGTGGATGACAGCAAATTCCAGAACGAGGCCTGTAGTAGGAAAAGAAGAAGATATTTTGAGACCCAAAATACCAACATTTACATCCAAGGTCTTTTTTTTTTTTTAAAGATTTATATATTTATTTATTTGACAGGCAGAGATCACAAGTAGGCAGAGAGGCAGGCAGAGAGAGAGGAAGGGTAGCAGGCTCCCTGCTGAGCAGAGAACCTGATGCGGGGCTCCATCCCAGGACCCTGAGATCATGACCTGAGCCGAAGGCAGAGGCTTTAACCCACTGAGTCACCCAGGCACCCCTACATCCAAGGTCTTATCCCAGAAGTGAATTGTCACTCAAATTCTCTCAAGACTTCATTTCCTCCTTGGTAACTACAACTATGTCAGATTATTTGAAGTACCAGAGATGATGTGTGAAGAAAATCGAATACAAAATACGTGATTCATTAGACACCAAATGGCTGGAAGAACACAGAGATGTCTGTGGTGGGGACTGTGTTCCTCTATACTTTGAAGACCAGACTTGGAGCTGGTGCACAGAGAAGGAGCAGTCCGCTGTTGGGTGTTGGCTCTGACAGAGGAACGTGGAGCGGACTAGCTAAGGCTGAAAGGGAACGTGGACTAGCAGGGTGTAGGAAGGAATGATAACTACAAAACTAAACTCAAAACTCAGCATATGGCAGAAGGAGAGAACTTAGATCAGGGCTAGTAAACAATGCCCCAGAAACAGATGGCAAATGCTGACGTCTCTTACGGCACTCCTCCCTCCCTCAGCCCTGGTGGGGATTACTAATTCATGCTGCTGCTGCTGGTGACAATAATAATAATAATAATAATAATAATAATAATAGCAGCTAAACATGTTGCTGTTCTAAGCTCTTTACTAAATTAACCAATTTATTCCTAACAAGAATTCTGCAATCCAGGTAAGGCTCCTATCAGCATCTTACAGATGAAGGCTTGAAAGCAGGAAGAAGTCAAGAAGCTTACCCGAGAGTAAGCAGGGAACAGAGAGCACGGCTCCGGAATCCAAGCCCTTAGCCACATTGATATCCTGTTGCTAGAAGGAGAGTGTGCTATGCTGCTCTACTCCAGATTCCCACCAAAATAGCTGTGCAGGAAGCCACCCTCAATGGTCAGAGTGGGTATGTGAAATAACGTCTAATTTCCATCTTTGGCCCAGAGAGTCCTGGCTTAGAACCTTACTCCAGTGGAGTACGATGATGAAGGCAAGAGGCCCCCGACGTCTTTAGACCCTATAGGATATGTAGCTTTTTAAAAAATATAAAATTATATTTACATTATCAAAGAGTAAACTGTAAAATGTGCTCCCAGAGAACTTTGCCCTTCCCTCAGTCAGAGGACATACCTCATCCCATCATCCATTCGAGTTTCCATGTCTGGCTCTAATCTTAGGTGTGCACTTCTCAAAGGCTCACGGGCAAAGTTCCCTATTCTTTCTTTCTTTTTTTTTTGGGGGGGGGGGTCCCTGGGTCTATCCCAGGCTCTATTGCATCAATAGAACAGGACAGTCATTTCAAATACATAATTATAAAAAGCAATAATAACTAGCATTTTGTCCTTCAATACCTTCAATGGGCGGGGCCCCGAACTAGATACATCCCATCTATTACGTCAAATTCTTAACAACAACCCCGTGAGCTGATGTTAGTCTCATTTTATGAATGTGCTGCCTTGATAGAAAATGATAGTCCTAGATTAGATAGTAAGTGACTTGGCAGGGATTTATATCCAATCTAGATGGCCCGTACACCTGCCTTCTGTCCTAGGACATCAAGAACAGGTGCTAGATGAACATTTATGAAATGAACAAACTTGATCGCACACTTTGTGATCAGTGTGCTTCTCGGGTGCGTTCTGCCATGGTCGTCCTTTAAACAACCCAGTCAAGAGCACAGTAGGTGGTGACCCAGGCGATGTCTGCCTTGTGTCCTGGGACGGAATACTGGGTTAGAAACTGGCCTCTGGCATCTCAGCTTAGAGATGGAGCAGGACTCGGGGCTTTGGGAGTGTGGGCCAGGCCTCCCCCAGCCTGGCTGGGTTGGGAAGGGTCCTCTCCTCTGCCCCTTGCCTGTTGGATCTGTGCCTGCCTTGACCATAAAACCAAACTTCCATGTCTGTTGTCATCACTTTTTGCCTACTGCTCACTCTGCTGTTTTCACCTTCTGCTTCTCTCCCACATTAGAGTACAGAGAAAGGATTTGAGTCTGAACACTGAGAATATGCATATTTCCATTGCTTAAGTACTCAAAAGAGACCTCAGTAGAATTTAGTAAATGTTTGCATCCAGCGTTCGTTGCATCCAGACAATATTCTAGAAGGGAAAGAGCATGGGCTTTTGAGTCCCACAAAACTGGGTTTCTATCCTGCATTTGCTAGTTGCTCATCGTGAAATTGAGGGCAAAATACTGAACCTCTTTGATACAAAGTGTCTCATCTGTAAAATGGATATAATAATATCTGCTAAAAATAAAATCAAAGGATACATGTAAGGTGTTAAGCACCTTGATAAATCTTATCCCTTTTCTTCCATCTTGTCTCTTAAATAGAAAGAATCTGAGAACTGACTTTCACCCAATAATAGAAAAATAGGGGTGAAATTTGCCTTTCAATTTAATTTTAACTCAGATCCTACAACTCTTTCTTCTACTGGGAGACTATGGGGTGGAAGGGATAAAAATATAGTTATTGGAGTCATGATCCATAGTTCCTTTTCAGGAGGAAAATAAAAGTAATTTCATTATTATCTCTAGAATAAGCTTTTAACATTTATACCACAAGGGAATTCTTTTCATTAATTTTCAAAGATGATCCCACTTTTAGATAGACATCTCCCTGTCAAACCACAGTTCTCGAGTAGTAATTCACTTTCATGTCTTCATTAAGCAACAACAAAATCCAATGACGATTAGAACTTTTAATTCCCCCGTAGCCTGTATGCCACAAGCAAAGGAGCTGGGTGTTCATTCTCTGAATTGCCTCTTCTTGGTTCTTGGACCTCCATTCATATCTTTCCTGACTCCTACAAGGACCCATAGGACCCAGTAGGATTGGAATTTGATTCTGGAGAGATGGTCAGAGCCCAGGGGCCCAGAATCAGACAAGATATCCTTTCCTCCTACACAAGAGGAAGAGCGATTGCTGAGTTGGGGCCTCAAAACAAAAAGGACTCTGTTTTGTATGGTTACCGCATGGCCCCTTCCTCTCTCGCTGGAATTTGACAAGCAAATTGGCATTTGTGTTGCTGAGATTGTCATAGAATAGTGATTGTTAATTATACCCTAGATGTCCTGCCTCGTTCTGTCATGGATGCATTATGCTAAATGTGTACAGTGAGCAAAAGATCTTAAATTTGATTTCAAGTTGCATATCCAGCATGATGTTGGACCCGCCCCAGGGCAGAGAGCTCTGCAAGCAGCCAGTCAGGAGCTGTGTTCCAGAATTCCTGGTTCTAACTCAGGCCAGGGAGTATTCAAAAGGTCTAGCAGATGTCAGTATGAATTCTTGACTGTTTCCAAGTCGAGGATTAACACATCAAATAACATCATGCACTGGCCTGAAGAACTGTCTCTAGATGGGGTATTGTGCGAACATTAGCTTCAGAGACTGTATTTTCCATAAGGATCTACTCCTCTAATTGGTAAATCTCTGACCTTACATCTCAACCCCAAGGCAAGATGAATGGGGCAGTATCAATTATAAAGAATGTTCAAGGGACAAACAAGTGAATAGGTGGTGTTTCTAAATATAAATCGAGTGTGGGCCAGCTCTCCAGTTCCCATGCAGCCCGCCTGGATTGCTCCCCGGCATCTTCAACCTCCTACCCTGCAGGCTTTCCCTTCAGCACTAAAGACAACGCAGAGCCATCCGCTTATTGCAGCTTTAGAATCAGCAACCAAACTCAGGTGCCCGGAGATAGACAAAGACAGCAGACTCTGCTTGTGGTAGGTGTGCTCACACACTCCTCTAAATAGCTTTTTCTTTAAAGATTTTATTTATTTGTTTGTTAGAGGGAGAGCATGAGCGCACAAGCAGGGAGAGCAGCGGCAGGCAAAGGGAGAAGCAGGGAGCCTGATTCGGGACTTGATCCCAGGACCCTAGGATCATCAGCTGAGCTGAAGGCAGACACCTAACTGACTGAGCCACGCTGGCACCCCTCTAAATAACCTTTTTAATTCATTTTGGGACATTTCACATATTAAGAAAAGTACAGAGAATAATATACAAGCACCCGTATGTTCACTCCCCAGATTGAGCAACAGTAAGATTTTACCATAAATACGACAGATCTTTTATTTTATTATTAATGAAATAAAGGTCTTTTATATGGTTCCTTAATGCCATCCCTTTCTCTTCCTTCCCAGGATAAGAATTATCTTGGAGTTCACGTGTATCCTTCCCACCTGTGTGTGGCCTGGGGCTGCCACTATGAAGAACCACAGATTGTTCAGCTTCAACAACAGAAATGTATTGTCTCACAGTTCTGGAGTCTAGACATTAGAGACCAACGTGTCGACAGCACCATGCTCCCTCTGAAGGGATAAGGCAAGGATTTGTTCCAGGCCTCGCTCCTCGCTTCTGGTAGTTCCTTCACTTAGAGCCACATAACTCCATCCTCATAAGGTATTCACTTCCTAGTGTTTGTCTCTGTGTCCAAAATTTCCACTTTTGGTAAGGTCTCCAGTCATATTGAAGAAGAGAGCCACGTAACTGTTGGGGAATATCACTAAGCAACAAAGGAGAAAAGGAAGATATTTTAATTGATGAATAAGTATTAAAACTTTAAGTTTGGTTTGAGGGAGCCTTGGGGTGACAGCTGGGGGTCCCCAGCCTGTGGGATGTGCCAGTAGGATGAAGGCAGATGCTGCTAATGAGCTCTGTATCCCACTTCCTGACTCTCCTGAACTGGTCTTTGGGGAAGGAGATTGAACCTACTGTCATTTGATCAATAATCATGGTGAGGAGCCAGCCCTTCAAAAGGAGGTTAAATGGTAACATGGATGCTATGGAATGGCTCCCAAAGTCTCTTGAGAGGAAGCATCTCTGATCCTTACCTACTTCTCTGGGGTCTCCCTTGTCCAAGCCATGACTCACCTGAGGTTCATCGAAGTGAAGAAAGCCTTGATCTTAAAGGCAGCTGAGGGACACACATGCATCCCTGTGGGGAGGAGAGAAAGGCCCACCAGCATCTGTGAGTACCCAACATGGCAGTCAAACTCAGGTGCCCGGAGATAGACAAAGACATGGCTGTCCTGGTCAAGCTCTTAAAGAAAGTGAAAATGTCCGCTGGTCATTTGACTCAGAGGTGCTAGCATAGATGGAGTGATAGGAACCTTCATGAGGAGTGACTTCAGAGGAAGAGGTTGATATCTTCATCCAGGCCCACTTTCTTCCTGTTTGATGGTGTGACATCTGACCTCCATGAACGCCTTCTGCTTTCATGTACCTACATCTATATAATTGTCTGAAGGGCCCCATGAGAGAACTACACATCATTCCCAAATACTAGGCCCCTTGAGGAAAATGCTGGGAAATCAGATGGGATTTGTCTTCTGGAGGTGAGAAAAAAGGTTGGATGTGCATTTTAAGGAAAGAACTCCACTTTCCTTGCCTGCTATATGCCTTATAAATGTCTTGTTCGCAATTGGAAATTCTCTCTAAAGACCTCCCTAAGGGGAGTGCTAAGCAGGTACAAGGCAATGAATTACCTCAGGTGGGTCATATGAAGCATTTCTCAAAACAGACCATCTAAATGGAACTCCCCAGATGAACTTCTAACTTTAGAAGTTCTCTAAAAGTATAGGTAAGTTCATTATTACATTTTAACATGTCTGAAGTCTAAAGAATATATTTTTCAAAGACCATTGAAAATGGCATGCTCCCCCCCCCCCCCACTGTGTACCCAAGGCAAGACTGGATTTAGCAGAGAGCACAACACAGCTGGGGGCTGCGGGGGGCAGCCAAGCCTGCAAGATGGAGCTGAAAATCACCCTAAAAGCTTCTCCTTCAACTGACCTTCCCTGAGAATGAAACCTGGAGAAGCCTCACTCACAAGTAGTCACTCCAACATCCCTTGCTGTCAAAGTGGTCACTGTGGCCAGCAGTAAAGGGAAACATCAGTATTTTATTTTATTTAAAGATTTTATTTATTTATTTGACAGAGCGAGATCACAAGTAGGCAAAAAGGCAGGCAGAGAGAGAGAAGTGGGGGAAGTGGGCTCCCTGCTGAGCAAAAAGCCCAACTCGGGACTCGATCCCAGGACCCTGAGACCATAACCCGAGCTGAAGGCAGAGGCTTTAACCAATTGAGAGCCACCCAGGTGCCCCAAGGGAGACAGGAATATTTTAAAGGCTAGTGGTGGGGCATGGCTCAATGGGACTGATTCAGAGTGAAGAAGAGAAAAGCCACAGACTTTAAGGAAAATGTCATGTAAATGATGTAGGTAAACTGATGAGAGTCTTGTTTTTATATAATCGAAAATTTGAAAATAGGCAAATAGCCCTTTATGGATTTTTCTGTGGATTTCTATTACTTTGACGGTCTCAAGTCAAAGACTATCTCTCTCTCCCTTTGATTCTCCCCTCCCCTCCCCGCCCCTGGCCACATCTTTAATTTCTGCTTTGGTTAGTCACGTATAGCCCCAAACGCTGCAGAGAAACCACAGATAAACATCATGGGGAAGGAGACTATAAAGGTACAGACCTAAATAATATCTCTACAAAGGGGCCATCAGAAATCTCCAACAAGAAGGAATTTTAAAACAATTGTTTTCAAAGGCTGTCATGGCTTTAAAAATGGAATTGATAACACGGAACATCTACTTTGATTTGTCTTTGATGCTTTATTCTGAAACTAGATGAAGGAGTATCTGTTTTAGACATTTTACTGGTATTGATCAGGAACTACTCGGGATTTCTATTTTGATTAAGTCATATTTCATTGTTTCATTCCTATTCTCTTTCTCCCTGAAATTAATCTTCATATCTATTACTGAAATCTTAACAAGTGAATATCCTAGCTCATGTATCAATGCTTAAAAATTAGTTAAAAATGAAAACTATTTTTTTTTTCAAATAAAGAGAATGTTCAGACTTTGCCAAAACATTGTCCTCCTTTTTTTCAGGTCAAGCATCTTACATTTGGGTTTACGTGCACATGGATGCAGTAAGAGGTATGCGCACCAAAGCGAAATGATCATGGCTTTGGTGCTGGGTAGTCTTTGCTGAAATCCTGTTTTCTGTTACCATTGATGTGGCGTTGGGCAAAATGTAAAATCTCTCTAAACCTTGGTTTCCTTATCCATAAGAAGGGAATAATAATGACTACTTAATGTGGTCATTTTAGAAATTTCATGAAGTCCTGTTTGTTACAGTGCCTGGCATGGAACCTATGCTCCCCAAAATGGCGGCTATGGTGATTGTAGTTGTTATTTCTTGGTTCCAAGTGCCAGCTCTTCCATTAATTTGCTATGCAATTCTAGGCAAGTCTTCTTGCTCCTATGTGTAGAACGTAAAAATGGGACTAGATAGTCTCTACATCATTTGCAGGATTAAAGTCTGTCCTAATACACTACGGGTTTGTATTTGAAGCATCATCAAGAGTGACCAGGCAACTGTATAGATGCAAAGGTGGGATTTGGGGGACAGTAACTGCTGCCACACTTATTGCACATTGGACATTAGGCATTATTCTAAGCTTTTTCCATGTCTTAACACATTTAATTCTCACAATGACTCTATGATTAAGGCACTATCCTTATCCCATCTTACAGAGGAGGAAACTGAGGCACAGAGAGATTATGTGCCTTGCCCAAAGTCACAGAATGAGTAAGGGGTAGAGCCAGGATTCAAAATAAGATAGGATGCAGAGCCCATATATTTTTAACCATTATGTTTTTACAGCTTTTCTAAGGGCACTGGCTTATTGACAACTAAAACCCCAAGTAATCCCAGGACTTTCTCATTTTTACTTTTCTTTCCTGGCCCCGGGGCAGACCCTCACAGTATGTTGGCTGGAGGATTGTGGTTCTACAAAAGTCCAGAGCTATGTCTACCTTCTAGTAGGTGCCTCGTGCTAAGTGCCGGCTCTCTTCCCAGTAAACATCTAAGTCAGACAGATGTGGCTGCACTCTCCACCTCGGTAATAACTATTCGATGTTGGCAACATTGCTTAACCTCCCCACGCCTCCTTTTCCCATCTGCCGTGGAAGGTATAAAAAGGGATATTGACAATAATAATTCACAAATGTGAGAATTCTGAGAGGTAGTACATGCATGGCCCAATGACTACAGGCAGGAGCAGGTCACTAAATTCGAATCAGCATTCGTTCCCACCTTGGGGCAAACAGCAGGTGGAGCCACTGAGCCATAAGGAAAGGCTCCTTCCTGCCCACCTTGTTCTGAGTCTCAGAGTGGGATTTCTGGCCACGGGAGCCCACAAGCTGTCCCAGATACAGCCAAGCCTTCAGTTCACACTGCAGGCTGCTATAGATTGGAGGGACTTTGAGGGTTTCCTCAGCTGAGACCATGTCCTGCCATCTTGCCTCCCACCCCTTACAGCCTAGAGAGCAGGGACAAGGCGTTCACCTGCTACCAACAGGTTGTGACTGTAAATTCCATCAAGGCCTGATGTCACCCTTTCATTCTACTTTCAAACTGTCTTTTTCTTTCCGAATAACATTATTAAAAAGAAATGTTTTGGCCCGAGTTTTCCATTTTGTGTCCAGCTGCTTTTTCTTCCTTCTCTTTTCGTTTTAGATAACGTGTCCCTTCTGTGTCATATCATACATCTGTGGGTGTTACAAAAGATGTTAGGGGTACAGTAATTATTCTGAAGTTGAGTAAAGCCAGAGAACGACGTGACGAAGCTGCAGGTATCCCAGGGGCAGAGTGCTGTCCCCCAGCATCTTACGGTAGAAGCGCATCCCAGCACCTTTGACTAGGTTCTTGGCTCCCTCCGTCTTTGATCTTCTCTTCCTATTATTTTTATTGTTAAGACTTAATCTCTTTAGCTTAAGGTTCATAGCAAAATTGAGGGGGAGGTACAGAGATTTCCCACATACACCTTATCCCTTCCCACTATCACCGTCCCCCACCAGAGCGGCACATTTGTTACAACGGATAAACCCACATGACACATCATCATCATCGCCTGAGGTCCACAGTTCACACTGGGGTTCACTCTTGGTGTCTGAGTAAAGCTATGACCACATGATCCACCATACGGGATCCTATAGAGAGTATCGTCACTCCCGTAAAAATCCTCTGTGCTCTGCCCATTCGTCACCTCCACCCCAACTCCTGAAAATCTTTTCACTGACTCTATAGTTTTGTTTTTACCAGAGCATCATATACTGGGATCATACAGTAAAGAGCCTAGTCAGATTGGCCTCTTTCACTTAGTAATATGCTTTCATCCTTGTCTTTTCTTGGGCTAACCGCTCATTTCTTTTTAGTGCTGAAGAGAACCATTGCCTGGATGTACCAGTTTATCTATCAACGCACCTGTGGAAGGTCACAGTACTTCCGAGTTCTAGCAATAGTGGATAAAGCTGCCTCGATCATCCACGTGCGAGCTTTTGTGTGGATGTGGTTTTAACTCCTTTGGGTAAATACCGAGGTGTATGATTACTGGATTGTATGGTAAGACATGTGCTAAGACATATACTTGTATGTTTAGTTTTACCGGAAAGACCAAAACTGTCCCATGAAGTCACTGGTCCTGCTTGCATGCCCATCGGCAATGAAGGAAAGTTCCCATTGCTCAGGAGCCTTGCCAGAACTGGCATTGTCAGTGTTTCAGATCTGGGCCATTCCAATGGGTGTGTAGTAGTATCTCATTGTTGCTTTAATTAAATTTCCCTTATGACATGATACAGAGCATCCTTTCATTTGCTTATTCGCCATCTATATATCTTCTTGGTGAGGTGTCTGTTAAGGTCTTTGGCCTAATTTCTTTTTTTTTTAATATTTTATTTATTTATTTGACAGAGATCACAAGTAGGCAGGGAGGCAGGCAGAGAGAGAGAGAAGGGAAGCAGGCTCCCCGCTGAGCAGAGAGCCCGATGTGGGGCTCGATCCCAGGACCCTGAGATCATGACCGGAGCCGAAGGCAGAGGCTTTAACCCACTGAGCCACCCAGGCACCCCTGGCCTAATTTCTAATAAAGCTATTTATTTTCTTATTGTCAAATTCGAGGAATTTTTTGTATATTTTGGAGATGAGACCTTTACCAAACATGTCTTTCACAGAATCGTCTCCCTGTCTCGGCTTGTCTTCTCATTCCCTTGGCATTGTCTTTCATAGAGCGGAAATTGTTGATTTCAATAAAACCTGGCTCATGAATTATTTCTCTCATGGGTCATGACTTTGATGTAATATCTAAAAAGTCATCAACACACTCAAGTCATATCTATTTTCTCCTATGTTACCTTCTGAGAGTTTTATAGTTTTGTGTTTTACATTTCAGTGTGTGATCCACTTTGAGTTTTCATGAAAGATATAAAGTCTGTGTCTACATTCAACATCTTCTTTCATTTTTTTCTTTTTGTTTCAATTTTTCATCCAATTGTCCCAGGACCATTTGTGGAAAAGACTACCTTTGGTTCTCTTTCCTGTCTTGGCTCCTTTGTCAAAGATCAGCTGACTATATTTATGGAAACCTATTTCCATATTGTCTATTCTGTTTGTGTAATCTATCTGTCTAGTCTTTCAGCAGTACTATAAGGTCTTGATCACTGTAGCTTTATAGGAAGCTTGAAGGTAGGTGGTGTCAGTCTTCCAACTTTGGTCTTCAGTATTGTGCATTATTTACCTTCTGTCACTTGTTGATATTTGTACTAGTCGTGCAAAACCAATGGTAAGTAAAATCATACATGGTCTGATTGAGGTAGCAGTACCACACTGTTCTTACCCTCATTGTGTGCTTGCTTTACTGCCGCGCTTAAAGTACTTTTGTCAACTACCAAATTCACTTAGAAAGATCTGGATGAAACAGGACAAATTATGAACACCATTAAGTACTGACCCTTTAGTAGACACCTTTTTTCTATCTTCAGGGTGCTAACAGGAGAATTACACTTCAGGCACCTCTGTGGTGTGCCAGACTAGGATGGGTGTCAGTTTCAAGAGAAAAGCTCTTGTGTGATTGTCTGGATCGCAAAGAGAATTCCTTGCTTCCCATGGAATACTGTTTTTACTTGAGAGAATAAGTGACAGAAAAACTATGGTTGCTGAGACTGAAGAAGTATTTGGCAGTCATTGTCACAAAAACAAAGCGAGCTTGTCGCCCCAAATAAAACAGCTGATGGTGTTTGCAGCCAATGCTAAAATTTGAGCTCTCAAGCCGTTGATGAGCTCAGAAGTGATCTTAATAGAATTTGCTGCCATACAGGGAATGGTGTCAATATTTAGATAATTTGCATAACTCAGTGAGATATATCAAAAATCTTATTCCTAAAAGTAGAAGCTTGGTACAAGCACTCAGAAGACCTTGACTTAAATCCAGGGACTGCCATTTCCTTGCTACTTCAGCTCCATTGCCTCATGTGAAAATAATGAGTTTCCTCTGTTTCCTCATCTGTAAAGTGGGCATCGTAGCTACCTCGCAGAGTTGCATAAAGACTGAATAAATAATATATAGTAATAAATATTAATGTATACTCATAAGAATATATAAACATATATTATATAGGCAATATATAAATATATAAAACAAAGGCTTGGCACATGGCAAATATTGTACAAGAAGTTTGTTATTGTAGTGATTATCACTGTTATCTTTGTCATCATTTTAGGTGGAAGGACCCTGATATCACCTTTCTCTATAGCAGGACTTCAGAGCAAAGGTTCCAGGAATAGATATTGCTGGTTCAGATCCTAGCACCACTTACTAGTTAGTGATCTTGGGCAAAAGGATTTAATAATACAGTGACATCTTATGTAATTATTATCAGAAATAAATGAGATCATGCATATGAAATGCACAGCTCAGGACAGGATACATGACGTTAACTCATTTAGACTAGTAATAGGAGTTTGAGACATGTTTCTTGAATCGTGTAAAATCATATAACAATCTGATGATAAGAAGCCTTTCAGAAGGATTTATAGTTTGTTTGTTTTTTTTTTTATATTTTCAAGCAATGATGTTGGCAAACCAGCTCTCTGGAAAAAAAAAAAAAAGCTCTGAGTTATAACATCATCTAATTTCTGAGATGTAAATACTCCCACCATTGCCAATTTCAAGCTACCAAAATGAGATCACTGAATGCAGAATTGGAGAGAAATTCTCACGGTTGTCCCTTGCAAGCTGGCAAGAACCAGCTCTGACACACTACTACTTTCAAGTACACTTTTGAAAAGATATCATTTACTGAGGATCCCAGCTTCCAGGAAGTTACACAAGAGCAGAAAAGTCTAGGGAAACTGAGGTTCTGGAGACTTCGGAAATCTCTTCGATTTCTCACTAAATCCTTCAGAACTTGACCCATTTGTGCACTTATGAAAGCAATACAACTCCCTACAGGGTTTTAATAGTTGGAAAGGATTTGGGGGCACGAAACCTTATGATTGAAGAATTTGGTCTAAGATGTAATATAACCTGAAAATAAAAGACACATTCTGTATGATTTCATTTGGTAAAGAATAGAACCTTCCTTCCAGTATATTCTGTCCAACTATGAAATTTATTTAAAATCTTTTAGAAAAGAACAAGACATGTTTAAAAAAAAAGTCAGAGGCTACTGGGCAGTAAACATACTTTGGTTCCAAAAGGGGAAAAAATGAAGCAAGATTATATAGTGAGAGTAGAAAAAGCAAGATGAAGGGATATCGTCCATGATAATAGGTGATGTTAGGCACTGTGCCTTTCAACATCGGTAACTGAAAAGTCACAGAAGTCAAAGATAAAAATACAAAAGACTCCCAGGCCCACAGACTGCCTGATGCTGTTGCTAGACTATTTAGCCCTCTGTCCATTTCCTGTAAAAAATAAATTAAGTATAAATAAGGAGGTGAGGGAGCTGGTGTGTACTCAGGTGTGTTCATGGGTACATACTCAGAGAGGGCATGAGAATGGGGCCCAATGCCTTTCCTCTCCCGCACTCACTACACAAAACTCTCCTCCATGTTGCTACAGAGTAAGAAGGAGTCCACAAGCCGGGGCTGGACCAGCTGCTGGAAGTCAGAGTCCTGCAGGCCTTCAGGGCAGATCCCGGCCAGTCTCCGCAGCGCAGCCTAGCGGGAAACAGAAGAGGTGACACAGGTCAGACCAGGCTCTGCTCAGGTGCATGCATCCTCCTCCACTGCCCCAGGAAGTGCATTCCAGGAAGTGGCTCCTGTAGCAGTCATTTTGAGTCAATCATCACTTCGGTCAGCTGACACCGTTGTGATGTGGTCCTTTTGGCCATCTGGTGTCATGTGTACCTTGATCATTATGGTGGGTGTCATCCGACCGCTTTCGTGGTCTTAATAATGGTTCTGCCATTTTGGTTTTTCAATCAGCTTAGGAACTTGGTCGTTCTAAACATCTGTCATTAAAAAAAAATCGGGTCCACTTGCTGACATATTTAGGTTCATGATTTGTTCATGCCAGGACCGTTACTAACAGGAGCATGAGTGGAATGATATCCTTGTTTCTGGATCCCTAGAGTATAGCAAGGGCTATTTATTGATCCATACATTCAGCAAGGTTCTGACAAAGCATTAAGGGATGGGAAAGAGGGAAAAGAAAGAGGAAGGAAGGTCATAAAACTGAAGGAGACGGAGGTTCTGAGCTGGGAAGAGAGGTACGGATGGATGATGTCACTGGCCAGGTCCCCCTGCGCTGGGCATTTCACTCTTCCTTGAGAGCTCTATCCTGTTTTAGGTCCCCGCACCCCTGCTCAGCTCTTCTCCATGACACAAAATTCCTCCCCACTTTTTCTGAGCCAGTGGATACATTTATCCTGTGGGCCTGGTCCACCATCATCTCCTCTGGGAAGCCTTCCCCGATTCCTTGAAGCAGAGACAGTCCCTCCTTCCTCTCTGCAGCCTGGGTCCCTGGGTGGATCTCAAACTTCTCACCCTCGACTGCAACTGGTTTTGAAGGGTTTGTCTGCCACACTAGACTCTGAGCTCCTCAGAGAGAGAGACTCTGTTCTATTTTTCTCTGCATCTATAGCAGGTAAGACAGGGGTTGGCATAGGGCACAATAAATGTCTGTTAGGGGGGAAAAAAAAAAGAAATGCTTTAAACAGAGTTCTATTGCTAGAGCAGCCTGAAACTCCATGTGGGTTGTGTGCCTATCAGTCACCTGAGACAGTGCCTGCTAAGTGCTCAGTGAATTTTCACTCCTTTCCTCTTCTTGGACCTGTACACAGCAGGGAGCAAGGCGGGAGATTAAGCACCCCCCTCCTCACCGCCCTCCCCCTTGGCCCCACACAACCTGGGAAACAAAGAGAGGGGAATATCTGGAATGGCAGAAGCAGCAAAAAAAAAAAAAAAAGAAGAAGAAGAAGAAGAATACCAACACTACTCAGTATCTACATGTAGTATTTCATTTAATCCCTATAGGTTACTACAAGGTAAGTATCATGATCTTCGGTTTGGAAATGAGGAGATAAAGGCTCTGTAAGGGAAAACGGCCTTCCTGAGATCCCACAGCAGTCCCACTCCAAGGCCCTCATACTCATCCACACAGGAAGACTAGTACGAGCCCAGGACAAGGGGTTATATTGAGCACAAGGCAGGCAGAGGCCCATTACCTACACCTATTGCTGAGAAATTACCAAGTTGGTAAAAAGAAAAGAAGGCTTAAGTTGGTTTTCAGACAAACAGATGCCACCATGTCCAAGGTAGATCAAGGAGAGGGGACCTATGTCTCTACGCACGTAAGCAGGGTCTGAAACACCAGTGGCAAGAAGTGGACTCCAGGAGACTATCCCTTTCTAGTGTGTCCTGCCTCTCCTGGGGTAGGAGTTCCCCTAAGAGCTATGGAGGCTGAACTCCATGGCACTTCCTGATTCCTCTTGGCTCCAACCAGGAGAAATAACTCTATAACCCTTGGCTTGTCACAGAAAAAAAAAAAATGGAACCTGAGATCTTCAGTAGAGGAGGCTCTGAGGCCACTGAGGTATTTTACATCATCAGGAGGAAAATAAAACAAAAGGGAGGGACCAAGAAAAAAGAAATGGGGAGAAAATAGACTCATAAGGAAAGAGAATGAATTAGAAGAAGAAAATAGACAGAGAAAAAGAGACAACAGAGAAATGGAACACGGAAGAAAAGTCAAAACAAAGAGGCAGAGATGAACTGGTGAAAGAAAAGAGATCAGGCATGAGAGGGAGATGGAAAGAGAGAGAGAAATGGTGACAAAAATAAAGAAAGTGTCCTGGGGATGGGGAGCTAATGGGACAGGACCAGGATCGAGGTAGGAGCAGGTGAGGAGCCAGAATGGGAGGAAAGGGAGGGAGTGGGAAGCAGGGAGAGGGTGGAGGGGATCCAAGAAGGAGTAAAGGGAAAGAAGGAGAGAGGAAAACCTCTGAGAGAGGCAAGCTCTAGAGGAGAGAAAAAGAAAAAATAAAATGAGAGAGAAAGGGGGCAGGTGAGAGGGAGATAGAGAGAGAAGGAGAGAGAGGGAGAGGGAGAGAGAGAAAAACGGGGGGAGGGAAGGAGAGAAGGAGAGAGAGTGGGGGAAGGGGCAGAGAGAAAGAAGTTCCAGTAGCCTCCTGGCTGAGCCTGGAGCCCAGAGCAGGGCTTGATCTCATAACCCTGAGATCATGACCTGAGCTGAAATCAAGAGTTGAACGTTGAACCGACTGAGCCACCCAGGCACTCCCTGGCTTGTAGTTCTCTTTTTTTAGGGTGAGAGAGCAAGAGATGGGGGTAGAGAGAGAGAAAGAAAGAGAGAGAAGAGGTGATTTAAAAAAAGGGAGAAGAGGGGGAGGGAAAGGGAATGAACTAGAAACAGACCTTGAAAAGCGCAAAGGCAAACAGACACCCTCATCTCCCCAGGGTCCCCAGGAAGCCTGTGCTACGGGAACCCAAACCAACTCAAAGCACCCCCTCCTCAGCATCCCAGAGCTCAAAGGACCCATCCCCCTTCTGAAGACTGTCTCTGGGCCCCTGCTTCCCTCGGAGGGTTAACAGCCAGTCATCCCAGGATCTCCTTCCCAGACAGTCTGAAAACACCCAAGCCCAGCAGCCCACTGGCAGCCGCCTCATTAAGGAAAAATCAATTCTGTTTGCGAGAGGCAATCTGCACTACCACTTTCCTAGATGTGGGAGACAATAATTGAAATGTCCTCCTTCCACCTGAAGAGAGCAGTTGAAGCCTGGGAGAAGGCCATGGGGAAGGCAGGAGAGGTAGCCTCCAACTCCATCTGCCAGCCCAGCCACCCAGTTGCCCCCATCGCAGCAGCCAGGGGCCTACACTCAAATGTGGAGCCCCTTCTAGGAGCCCAATCAGCAACACCTGCCCATTCTGGGGCCTGGGATGGGAAGACAAGTCTAAACAGCCCTTGGCCAGGCAAAAAACAGTCCTCAAACCCAAGGTTCTATGGAGACACCAAGAGCCAGAAGAGGGCCCCAGCCCTAAGGAGGTTCCTGACTAGTTGGGGAGAAACACAAAAACCCACCAGGCGCTGAGGTAGCAAGACCAGGGCCATAAGACATGGGGGAGAAAACATGGCTGAAAACAAGGTCTGGCCATAATGTCAAGCCCTTCGGCATCAGGCAGGCCTAGGTTTGGATTCCAAGAACCTCCCTTTCTAACACCTGGTATCCTGGATCACATAACCTGCCTCCTACTAAAGAAAACAAAATCCCAGCCTGTAGGCCCGGGTGCACACTGTGTGTTCCCTGCCTCTGAGCCACAGATGGTTCCTGGGACACTTCACAGACTAGAGGAAGTCTCGTCTAAACCTTGAAGGGGCTGCTGGCAGAGGGAGAGAAAGGGCATCTGCTGAGGACAGGGGCCAGGGCAACGTCAGGGTGGCTCTCAGCACTCTGGCCTGGCCAAGCGGGACAGGGCCAGGAGGCAGTGGGAGGCTTTCTGACTCCGGCGGTGTGCTCCAGCCAGCCTGTGTAGGGCTGGAGATGGTAGGCCATCAATAAGGGGAATCATGGAAGGGCCCACTTCCGTGACAGAAGTGTCGTAACTGTAAAATTAGGGTTACCCCAGAAGCCACATGGAGGGTGGATTAGGAAGGGAGGAGCTCTCTTCAGCATCCCATGACCCACCCTCCAGGAAAAATGTAATCCCCTTTCCACCAGGAAGACCTTCGAGTGATTAAAGATGGTGGCCAAGCCCTTCTGCATGTTTTACTTCAAACTAAGTATGGCGATGGACAAGGAACTGTGACAGGCCCACATACTGCTTGGAGACTTATGGCTCCCCACTATTGCCTCGGGGCCTCATAGTGCTGGGCACTGTGGGCCCGCTGAGTTGTGGAGATAATGGCAGTTGGGGTCAATGATTGTGTTTGCCCCCCATTAACTCTCTCCACTTGACTCCCTAAGCCAGACAGAATTAAGAAGTTCTGTGAACTTAGAGGGAAAAATTACATCGCTCCACCTACTAACCTCCAACAGAAAATTAGCATCTCCTTCAGTTGCCAGTGCTGCTAGACTGCGAAGTCTCAACAATTCCTGCAACTCATGAGCCAATAAAAGTCACAGAGTAACTCTTGTCGAAGGTACTGTCAGATACCATTTATGCTTACTGCTAGTCAAGATTATAATCCTCATTAGACCCATGCTTTCTCTTATTGAATGTGTTCATTAAAAGTACATATATTAATACATCATGTATAAATACTCTAATGATTATTTTAATAGAATTAGTCTCCTTAATCCTATATATTTTGGTTTATGCATTTAAAAATTATTCTTAGAAGGGATCTAGAAGCTCTACCAGATCACCAAAGGCACAAAACAGTTAAGGTTCTCCATGAACCAGAATCAAAACCTTATGAGAACAGAGATGTTTGTCTTTTCTTCCCTCCAAAGCTGTATCCCCATAGCTTAGAAGTGTGCCTGGCACACAGAATCACTCAGTAAATATGTACTGAATAAGATTTATAAGCGTTTAGTGTCCTACTCAATGTCACACAGCTCATTAATGGCAAAACCAAGACAGGTGTGTCTTACTGCAATGCCCTCCTGTCTTCACAACATACAATGTCTATCAGGAGCTCCTAAAAATGAGATGAGCTTAGTCTAGAAAATAATGGGATGCAGAGCGGGCTTTACTGTGACCCAGCTCAAAGGCCCTCCAGATCTATCACTTACCCCCATGTTCTTTGAGGACCAACCAAGAATCTGGCACTCCCTTCTGAAAGCCAAATGACCTGTTTATACATTGGCTTCCCTGCCCCCTCATGCTTCCAACTGGAGGCTGTTCTATTTTGGGATTTAGGATAGCTCCTGCATGGAGGAATGAAGAGAGACAAAACATGCACCCCCAGCTGGTACAGGGGATTCGTTCATGGTGGCCTCAAGCAGCAAGGAGAAGTTGGGTGGGGACCTTGTGAGATGCACTTGTCTGGTTCAGGTTGAAGATCCCGGTGAATAACACTCTTTGTCTTGTCCTACTGCCTCCAGTCCTATTCCACAAAGGAGGGGGGAGCTACAGAACTGAAAGGGCTCCAGTAAACGGGCTCTGTCCAAGGGGATGGAAGGCTTTTCTCCCAGTGTCCCCTTTAGAACAGGCAGGAGACCTCCACACCCTAGCTCCTGTTGCTGCAAGCATCATGGTGTCACTGCCAGCTCCCAGCATTCCACCCGCCAGACACCCTGCTCTCTGTGTGCTCTTAAGACTCCTCAAAACCTCAAAGGTTCATGGTTCCTAAAAGCACAGGTCGGAGGGAGGGTTCCCATATGTATTACCCCATATCATTTTCTTCACAGTTGTTTTTAAGATTTATTTATTTGAGAGAGAGAGTGTGTGTGCATGAGCTGGGGGGAGGGGCAGAGGGAAAGGAAGACAAGTGGACTCCCCACTGAGCAGGGAGCCTGATGCAAGCTGGATCCCAAGACCCTAAGATCACGACCTGAGCTGAAACCAAGAGTCAGATGCCCTACTGACAGAGCCACCCAGGTGCCCCTTTTCTGTTCACAGTTTCGTGAATGAGTGAAACACCCTTATCACCATTTTGAAGAGAAAAATTGACTGCAGAGTAGTCTATGGCTTATGCAGGGCAACTGAGGCCTCAGCTGCTCTCCTGGCCCTGGCCTGCAGTTCCGAAAGCCTGGGGAGGAAGCCAGGGGACCTTGGAGAACTCACCAGACAGGCCACGAGCACAGCATCACTGCTGTTCCTCTCGGAGGGCGACCTGCAGAGCTCGATGAGGCGGGACATACCTGCGTGAGACACACATGAACGTCAAGCCCAGGAAGGGGACGGACCCGGCCAGGTCTGACCCAGAGATGCTCCCTCTCCCTCACGCCTTCTACGTGGGGCGCTGTAGAGGGAGGTGACTCCTGGGCCCCACCAGCTCACCAACCAGCTGGGGAATGGGAGCTGAACCGCCCTGGAGGAGCTTGTGGTGGAAACCTCCTGCTCCCTCGGGTAGGAGGAGACCCGGGTCAGGGCCCACACTGAGCTCAGGAAGACTGCACCAGGGTGTATGGGGGACCTCGGGGAGAGAACTTCCTGTGTGGGTATTTCTGATTTTGCCGGAACTCTATCAGATGTTTACGTCATTATCAGCAGGACTGCCCAATACTGCTTTCCCCCAAATGTCTACCTCAGTCAGAAAATACGTTACTGCTAAGATGACAGAAAACTTTAGAGTGAGGAGGCTAATGTTTCCTTGGCCCTTACAGAAGAAATGTAAATAAAGGCCTGTGCTTTTCAATATAAGGGGACTTTCTACAAACTTCAAAAAGCAAAAACAAAACAAAAAGTCAACTCATGAGATATTAATTAAAAAGGTATAGAGACACATTTTGTATGTTTACCTTCCAGAAAGCCTTTCTGGAGCTGGAAGCATGGGCCACCTCATGTCCTTTGCCAGGGACCTGCATGATGGGCAGCAAGGCCATGCCTGTCCCCGTGCCCCTACCTGGGGCATCCTTTCTCAACCACCACACTGCAATAAGGCCTCAAACCGTGGCTGAGGCCTCACCTCCTTGCTAGAACATTCCTTGACCCACCTGGATAAATGTGAGCTACCTCCCCTCTGCGCCGAGACTTGGGCATGCTCTGAACATCGCTCTGTGGTCTTCAAGCGCACGTTTTCCTTCCCACATCTGCCACCCCGTGAGGCTGTAAGCCCCAGTGGTCAGGACAATGTTACCATCAGGGTGACAGTTGCAGGGGCCAGGACGGAGTCGAGCAGGCAGTGGGTGCTCTGAACCCCTCCACTGAGTAAATGTGATGAACTGAATGCATGAGTGATTTAACGGGTGAATTAATTAATAAATGAGCGAAAAGTGAGTAAAAGAAGCAACGAATGAGTTAATGAATGAACAAAAGGATGAGGTCATGAGTGAATCAACAAATGAGCAGGTAAGGAGACACGAGAGGAAGCGGATAATCGAGTGTGGGAGTAAAGGATGGAATGGAACAAGTGAATGAAGGAACGGGGTTCTAAATGGGAAGTCTGCAGGGGAGTCACGGTTCCATCCGACTTTAGCCTCTCTGGGCCTTCTCCTCTCTAGCTTTGGCCCCAGCTTACAAGCTAGACGAGGGACTGTACCTGGCCCCCCTTTCCAGTGTTTCTGGCCCTGGGAGAGTACGGCTCACCTCTGCCAGGCTTGACTCCGAGTCATCTGCGGCTGCCATGAAACCGGGGCTACTCCTCTCCCCACACCCGCCCTCCCCCCACTCCTGCCGCAGACAACACCACTTACAGCTCAGACGCACAGCCTCCCGGGCCACTTCTGGGTCTCGGCTGAGACGGGCCAGGGTCACCGCAGCCTTCTGCTGGACTCGCTCGCAAGCCGCCACCTCGGCAGGCGTTCCAGACCTTGGCTTCTCGGACAGCATGCCCATGATTAGCTGGACCCCTGGGTAGGAGGCAAAGAACAGGTGGCACCTGCCCCAGCAGGGAGCCTTCCCCCGGGAGCCAGCTGGGTAGAAGGCTGCAAGAGCTGGAGACTTAGGGGGTCTCCACCCCAGGAAGGAAGCTGGATGAGGCCATCGCTTCTCCTCCTTCTGCCCTGAGGATATCTCTGACTCCACGTACTAAGTCACTATACTTAGAAGGGACAAGGGAAGATATCCCTTTTCATTTTTAAAATGTGATTCCTGAGCTTCTATTATATGCATGACACTATATTGAATACACAATAAATGCATGATCCCCTAAAACCTCCCAGTAGCCCCATGAACTAGATACTAGTATAGTTTACTGTGAGGCCCAGAGAGAAGGGAAGTCTCTTCTCCAGGGTCACACCTGGAGTAGCTGGGGAGCTGGATCAGAACTCAGGTAATCTGGTTATTCTCCAAGCCTCCTCCATCTCTGATTCAGCTGCACCTGAGATCGATCCAGAGGGGATGGGGCACCAGGGGAGGTGACCCAAACCTGGGCTGGATAACCAACAGAGCAAATGTTTTAGAGGGAATTCAAGCCCAGGAGGAGGGAAGGTAACTGGATTAAGAGCTGTACACCTGAACTGGGTCAGCTGAAAGGTCTTACCGCCCTCCCCTGAATCCAGATCTGTCTTCTAATTGCCCCATAAGCCCATCTCCACATTGATTCCCACCTCTGTGCCTCTGCCACCTAATTTTTCTGCATGGATGTCCTTTTCCCTCTCATACTCTATTTAAGTAATTCCCATCTTGCAGGTTGTAGTAAAAGTCCTTCTCCTAGGAGAGGTGTTTCCTACCTACCCCAGCCCACATCCCCTTCCCTACTCCCAGTGGCACCTGCCAGATTGGAACTTGAACCAGACATGGCCTACGGATATATTTTACGTTGCTTTGTTGCTCCACACACTGTCTAAACATTTTTAAAATTTTTTTCTATTATGAAAATTGGAAGACTTCCATTAAAATTCAGATTTCCATCAAAATCCAGCTTCCAAAAAAAAAAAAAAATGCCTCCTGACTTCACACTGGGCCCACATTTCTTCATGACAATTTGCTGAAGCTTATTATAAGCTCCCTCTTTTAAGTGAGGCTGGCTTGGTCCCTGCTGAGTCTACGTCATCCATTCATATTACTTGTCTGGGTCTACAGGCATCTAAGTTTGGAACCTCTGACCATGGAACCAGAAGGGTTTTTAGAGATCTAGCCCAACCCCCCTAACCCCCATTTCACAGAAGAGCACCCAAGGTCTGGAGAGAGAAAATGATTTCCCAAGTTCACACAGGAGTCTGTTCCAGTCCAAGACCTTAGCCACATGCCTCTCTGAATCATACTTGAGCCAAATGTGATTTCTAACTCTCCTAGATCCCGCCAATGCACAGGGGCTATAGGTCACTTAGTTATGGCCCTGGGACTATTCAGTCCTAGGGATGAGCCTTTTATCTTTCTGATGAGCTTCGTAAATAAATGCCCCTTCCTCCTTCCTACAGGCTCAAGGGACCCAGTCCCTCTTACCTCTGGCACCACACCTGCTAACCTTAGGGCAAGGTGCTTCTCTTCCCAAGCCTCCCACGGACCACTGAATGAAACATAGTCCTCAGGCTCCCTATGTCCACAATGTCCCTAAGACAAGGTCAAAACCATGAATGTCCTGAGGTGTGTATGTTATAGCCTGTGGGCACATGAACAAGGGACACCACAATGACAACTTTGAGAAGTGCCACAGGCTCAGAAAATTTTACTAACTCCTGGTTAAGGTTCCTAACAAAGAAGCCATTTTCCCTACCCCCACTTAGTACCTGGGATCTGATAAAGAATCAAATAGTTTCTCATCTACTAGCAGGTAAACCCCAAGGGGTAAGACTTGTGTCCATTTCCTTCATGGAAATAGCTGAAGTATCTAGAATAGTGTTTCACTCAAATATTTGTTGAATAAATATCAAATGAATGAATATGAATGCCTTCACGTGAAAAGTCCTACAAATGTATAAAATCCAAGTTTCCTTTAAATATATACTTTGTAAGTCTTATCTAGAAAAAGATAAGATGCCATGAAATTGGGGCTGCCTAGGAAAATCCAGACTGTTTCCAAGTCCTGCACAGGCTCAATGCCAAAAAAATTGCCTGAAGGTTGGGAGTTACATCTTCGGAGACCAGACCCCAAGGCCCTGTTCCCTCCCCAACACTCTCTCCATCTCAGCCCAGCCCCTACGGGAGAAGACTCAAGAGGGATACTGATGTCAGTGGATTGACAGGTAAGAACTTGGGCTGCCCTGGCCTGCCTCCCCTTATAGGGGTGACAGCAACACAGTCTCTGACCCCCCGTCTGGCACCCATCCTCCAGCCCACACCACCAACACTCACACACAATTCAGGCAGGACAGAGACTCTGCCACGTCAGAGTCTCAGGCACTCCTAGTAAGAGGACTGCCTTTCAAAGCCCAGTCCCCACAATAGCCTTGTCTTGTTCCGTCCAGGGTCCCACTGAGCTCCCGCTGGGGCTGGCTGCCTCACCACCACAGCCCATCCCTCCAGTTCTGCCCCATCAAACACTCTTTAGCTGAGCCCTGTGAGACGGCCACTGTTTCCTGAAAGAGCAGGCACCCTTGGCCCCGCGTCCATTCTTTGCCAGATAGTCTTCTAACAAGCTGCCTATTCATCCTCACATCGGTCAGGGAGCTAGGTACATTCCCATTTTGCAGACAGAAAATCAGAAGTCACACAGCTAGTAAATTACAGGGCCAGCATTCAAGCCCAGCCTGTTTCCAGTTTTCCCCCCCGTGACGCCCCTCCCTCGGCTGCAATGTTTTATTGTCAATTTCACCCTATCTCACATTATCACTCTGACCCAGTTGGGCTCTCCTGCCAGGACAAAGCCAAGGATTTCTTTACCTCTGTGTGCATTTGTTCAGCACAATGCCGGGCCTGGAGTAGGTCTCTAACTGCTGACTGAACAAGCTTGTCAATAGCCCTCTGTAAGCCATCAAACCCCCTACAGAGGCCAGATGTTCTGACCCCAAATCCATAGGCCTCTGGAGACCTGCCGCTGCTGACCACTTGAACTTAAGGCTCTGAGTGCGGAAGGAACGGGCCTCGAATGACACCCCTCAGTCTCTTAGCCTCAGCTGGCTCAGTAAAGTTTTTCATTATTAGCTCAATCACATAAAATTAACTCAAAATGATGTCTTTCAATTAATGATAGGGCAATGGGGGATGGGGAATGTGTGTGTTTGTTAAAACAGCAGGACGACCTGAGAGAAGGGGGTTTAACAAGAGCAGAAGCAGCTGGCCCCGGGCTCTCAGCTCACTCGTCCTCATTAGCGTCTCGGGTTTCCAACCAGCTGCTAATTGCTCCCTTATTTCCCAGTCACAGGAAGCCCTTGCTACCCCAGCTGCAGGGCGGCAGACCTGTCCTCTCCTCCCCCCACAGCGAAACCCGGTCCACCTCACCTGGACTCTGCGGACACCCTGGATGCAAGCGGGACCAGGGAGCCAGGGGGATGGCCATGCTCTCGGGGGAGGGGTCCGGGGGTCAGGTCTGCTCCCCCACCCTCACCTTCCTCAGGAGCTCCGGTTTTCTGAGGGAGGCCGATATGATACGAACGATCGAAAGTTCAAACATATCCTCTGGCAGGGAGAGATTTTTCCTTTTTTGGATCATAATGAAATATGTGTCTACTCTTCACCACCCTAGTTAAAATAGCACCTGCTAACCCCTCAGCTTGGGTGTACTTTACCCCCGCCCTGCTTTATTTCCAGCATGCCACCGGCGTCATCTGACGGGCTCTGTCTTCTCAGTCAGTGCCTGTGTCCCACGAGGACTAAAGTCCATTGAAAGCAAACAAGCACTTACACATTGGCCTGGCTCTACACATATGCATACACACAAACACACACACGATCACTTAAGTGTGGAGACACACACCCCCAATTCTCATACCGACACACAGGCCTTCACACAAACACAAAGGCACACGGTCCTGGAGAGCCATGTAATCCATGCAAGGTACACAGTGCTGAAAAGACATACCATTCTCCTGAATGATGTCAGAGGCACACTGCTCGAGGACAGACATGTTTGCCAAGATGGTCACAATCTGGAAAAGAGAATTGGGAATCTGAAAAACGGGCACCCTGGGGCCGGACGGTGCTCTCTATAGACAGGGGAGCCCGGAGCTACGAAGCTTTCCTTTAGCTTGTGGGTCTTTCCATCTGCATGACCCATCTTCCCATGGTATGGCCTTCCGTCCCCATGGGCTCCTGCCTCCCACATGTGCCTCCCCCAGTCACTGGTTCCCACTCAGCAGCATGTGGCACTGGGGTGGCCCCTGGGGACCCCAAGACTCCACTGGAGAAAGCAGTGTGGCTTGAGTGAAGATGGGGGGCCCATCACCTTTCTACTGGGTATACCTAGCTCCAGATCCTGAAATGCAGACAGAACCGGCTGACTCCTTCTTGGCCCCTCCCCTGGCTTGGGTTTCACTCATCCTAGCTTCTTCCCCTGATAGTGAACCCCACCTACTTTCAGCCTGAAATTAATGGGTATCAACGTCAAGTTATAGGACATGAGTAAGATTACAGGGCAGCATTACACCACAAGTGTCATGTATTGTATGGAATCTGGTGAGAAAGTTCTTGCTCAGCTGACTTTACGAGTCTGCAGTCTACGATCCTTGCCTGTTGGTCATCCCCGAAGGGCTCTGTCTGTAGTGAAGATATGATGAAGTCAGGTGGATAACGAGCCTGGTTACAACCATGTGGGCTGGGTAGCCAATAGCCCACCCCACCCCGACCCCTTGGCATAGTCAAGATTGCAGAGACAACTCACGGCCCAAAACTGGATTAAGGAATGGGCCATCAAGGGACTGCTTATAGACCCCCAAATTGTAAGGTGCCAAAACACCACTGGAAAATGTTGGAAACTTGGTGCCTATTAACTCAGATACCACCCAAGACACTGCTCCAGACATAAATGGCAAAATGAAACCCACCCACTGCCATAGAAGCAGACAGCACTCTTGAGTGGTAATTTAAATAAATGATAAAACAAAACAGAAAACACTTCTCACTGGTGCAGTCCTATCTCTCTCCAAAGGGTTCTTCAAAGCTTGTGAAACATTATAACTGGAGGCCATGTCCCCACCTCTGAGGCAGCAGCTGACAGTCTATGGAGGACAGTTCTAGAACTGGATAATGCATAGTAATGTGCTGTTTACCAAGAAAGAGTATTATCTAGATTTTAATTGGTTCAATACTGGCATATTATTCTGCATAAAAAATGCATATAACAAAGCTCTTCTTCTGCACAGAAAAGAAAAAGTTTGCCATATTAATAGAGTATCTACCCCCATCCCCACTAAACATGCTGAAAAAGGATATGTATGCTTAGGCTGCTGTGTGTCATCCCTGAGGCTCAGCCCTGGTCAGGGGCCTGGCTAAGCATGCTGGGATGGGCTGCCAGGGGAGGAACGAGAGAATACCCCCAAAGCTCTATCCCATAGACAACTCTGCCCCTCCCCCCAGATGTTCTATGAAGGCTTCGTCCCTAGAAGCTCTTTTTCTTCCTCTTCTCAGACAGTGAGTGTGTATGGGCTGAGGGGAAGGAGTTAAAGGAAAAATATAGGTCACAGATACAGTTAAAACATGGAAGGTTCCCCAAGAGGCTTAAAGTGCACAGTCTTATGAGCAAGGAAACGAGAGGCCAAGTCTGGGTCAGACTGTGGTTCAATGGCCTTCTATGGGCCGTTAACAGTAGCAGGGTGCTCAACCTCTCTTCCCACCACCCAGACCCACCATGCCCCAACCGTCACCAGCCAGCCATTCCAAATAAAGACACTTCCTGGACACACAGATCCCAGTGGGAAGGTCGGAAGCAAGGAAGGAAGGACAAAATAAAAAAAGGAAAAGGAAACCTTTGTCTGCAGCACCAGGTTCATTACGCGGCAATTACTAGCTGTGTCACGGGCCCAGGTAGGTCTTTGTGCCAGACTAATTTAGATCCTGTTAATGAAAATTACTTCCTCTTTGCAAAGCCTGTACCCCATGTGGTTTTCTGAGGTTCAGATGAAGTATTCAATTAAGCACAATTTGAATAAATGCCAATTATGCCCTGCTTTGAGTCCCCCTTCTGACACATCCTTGCATGTGCCCTGTGAAGTAGTGGGGAAAGCGAATCAATACTTCTTGAAGTCAAGTGCAGGAATGGGATTTTAGGAACAAATGGTTTACCTTGTTGGAGACATGATAACAATGCCGTCAGGGGATAGTGCAAGAGCTGGGAAGTTTTCCCCTTGGCCCTGGCTGATTTAATCCTGTCTGATGATTTTCAATTAAGTTCTAATCCTCCTGAGTGAAAGGGCACTATTCCCTCTGCAGTTAATTGGTGAATACAGAGGATATCAGTCTCAAGAGACGCCCCAGGTGAGAGGCAGTGCAGCGTAATGGCTAAACACAGGGATCGGCCTAGTTCCAAATCCTGGCTTTATCATTTCTTTTCCATAGGATCTCGGCCATGGTATTTAGCCTTTCCTTGGTTGATGAAGGTGTATTAGTTTTCTACTGCTGCTATAACAAATTACCACAGGCTCAGGCTTAAAACAACACAATCTTCCCTTGTAGTTCTGAAGGTAAGAAGCCTTCCACAGGTCTCGAGGAGCTAACACCCGACTATCAGCAGTGATGCATTCCTTCGGGAGGCTCTAGGGCAAAATCCACGTCCTAGCCGTTCCTGGTTTCTAGAGGCTACTCGCATTACTTGGCTCTCAGCTCTCTGACCTCTGCTTCCTCACTCGGAGCTCACTTTCTGACCCTGCCCCTCCTGCCTCATTGTATAAGAACCCTTGTGGTAAGGTTAGACCCGCATCGATAATCCAGGGTAATATTCCTTTACTAATATCCTTTATCACACTCGCAAAATCCTTTTGACCACATGACATAGAACACAGGCTTGGGGGATGAGAATGTGGACCTCTTTGGGGATGTGTGTGTCATTATTTGGTCTACAACAGGATAAATGAATAACATGATTCGTAAGATAGTTACAAGCATTCAATGAGCTAATATTTTGTCAAACACCCAGAACTTCTGTTAAACAAAATGAGCATAACTTCCTTCTGGGAAACAGAGCCTGAAAGTATCCAGAGCTTCAAGGATTATGTAAAGGAGTCCTAACCAATGCAGCACCCCCTGTTTCCAAATGTGCTGTTAATGGGAAATCATTCCTGAAGGGAGGCGAGATCCCAGAACAGAAGGAGCCCTTCCCAGTGGAGAACCCCCACACCCCACCACAAAAAAACTCTGTGCTCATTACCTCTGTGGCATTTTTCCTTTGGCCTCCCAAAGACTGCCTACCTTAGAAAAACTGGGGGGAATAGCAAATTGGCCCAGCCAATTAGCAGGGGACCTCCCATGTCACTGATTCAAGAAGAAATGCCCCATGTGGTAAGAAGGAAGTTGTTAAAGCCTTTTGATGTCAGCACACACAGAGAGAAAAAGGTTTACTTCATGCTGGCCTAGGGCAGATGCCCCTGGAACACTTGTCTGCAACTGATCCCAAGGCATGAACCAGGCTGGTCTTACATTCTCAACAAAGCCTGCCTGTGATCACACTCTGACTCTATCTCTGTCCCTTTCATTTTCTATCTTGTAAACTAACATTTTTTACATTGTAAACTAGGGAGACCATATCCTATAAAAATCAAGTGAGGATGATCCCGAATAAAAGGAACAGGTGTGCTCATATGAGAGAATTCACAACACAGAAAATCTGAGATGCATTTAATGAAAAGTTATGATTGCTTTTATGCTGTGCAGTAATTAGGACAAAAAGGCCAACATTTCACATGACTGTAATTAGAATTACTCTTTAATTGCTAGATGGAATATTTAGATTTCTACCATCACTGTGTTAACTCTCTAAAAGCTAGAGCAACAGTGTCAACAGCAGCCAGCAAAATCTCTTTCAGCCTCTAGGGGGAACCCAGTGCTTCTCTCTGTCCTGCTTTCGTCCCTCCTTACCATTTTCTCTACCCCCCCCCCCCAAAAAAACCAAAAACAAACAAACAAATAAAAACAAAACAAAACAAAACAAAAACAGTCAAGGGGCGCCTGGGTGGCTCAGTCATTAAGTGTCTGCCTTCGGCTTGGGTCGTGGTCCCAGAGTACTGGCATCGAGCCCCGCATCAGGCTCCCTGCTCAGTGGGGAGCCTGCCTCTCCCTCTCCCACTCCCCCTGCTTGTGTTCCCTCTCTCATTGGGTCTCCCTGTCAAATAAATAAATGAAATCTTTAAAATAAAGGAAAAAAAACCAGTCAAGACAAGGACACAGGACACCGGACACTGGTCTGAAGAATTCTGCTTCCAAGAGCGGAAGGATGTGGTCTCTTTGAACGCACTTTCTTCCCCAATGCCAGGGAGACAAGGCAGTGCAAGGGAAGGCGCAGCCTCTGCTTCTCTCTCCTGAGCCTCTCACTCTATCTGCTAGGCATGGTCAGGGGCCAGGGAGCTGGGAACTGGGCAGGCCTGGACACCAGGAGCACCTGCCTAGGCCCGAGAAAAACACAGATCCCACTCTCAGGAACTTGGATCTTCCAGACCCAGCCTTCCCTCCTCACCACCAGAGAGACAAGACAAGAGGGCTGGGATTTGGACTCAGGAAAGAGAACCACAAAGGCCATAACACTGTCTTGGATGTAGGTCCCAGGCTGTTGGTGAACTAAGCCATAGGACAGTGATCGGGGATTGCATCGAGGTTGGGGTGTGCGCCTCATAGGATCGAGAACGGGTAAATGCCAGATTACAGGTTCTGTGTTTAGTGTTCCCTTGGCTCTGTAAGAGGGGCAGGTCAGGACTGGGTGTTGTGATGCTGGTTTAGTCTTTATCAAAAACCCCCGAAACCCCACTCCCCGATCCACACACACAACTTGCATTTACCCACACAGACTGGAGCAACACATGCATTGCCTGACTCCACACTACACGCACCACCCCCACATCACCTCCATGTTTGGCCTCACCCTCCTTCCCCAAAGCTGACATTCCATCTCAGACCCATCCCAGTTCCTGGTTCTATCACAGACCCCAGCTCCATTCATCACTGAGTATCTGCTTTGCTTCCGACTACTTGATGAGCCTTCTGTCATCTAATCATCATAATGACAGGAAGGGGGAAGAAAGAGATTATCCCCATTACACAAATGAGGAAACCTATGGCTCAGAGAAGTTAAGTGATTTGTCTAAGGTCACACAGCTAGCAAGTGGCAGAGCCAGGATTTGAATTTGGGTCTGTCTGAACCCAAAGCCTCTACCATTACTACTATGTTCCGTGTGTCACATAGGTATATAGAAGGGTTTTATACAGTAGAGAGGGGCCTTTGGAACGTGAGTCGATTATAATCCCTACTAACTGGCATTTCTGATAATGGGTTCCCGATGATAGTATTCACAATGAGTTTTCAGAAATGCCACAAAATCTGAACATTCTAAAATACAAACCAATGCAATGTGCGTTTTCATGGGAAGCAGAAACCGGTACCTTCCACCTCTATGAAAGCAATTATTTCTGAAAGGTCACAGAAAGTCATGCTCAGGGAAAGCTTCTGTGGTGGCCTAGATCAGATAACTGGGTCCCTGTCATCTTAGGTTGCCACTGCCTTGGGGCAGAGCAGAGATGAAGCAGCCCCAGGTCGTGGCTGTGGCTGGATTCCCTGGGCAGCGTGGCCCCTAGAACATAGTTCCCGGGAATGAAAACAGGCCATGCAGCTGTCTGGTGAGGCAGGGGGTTCTGGATGCATGACCATGTCCAGCTCCCCCACATTAGCAGCAGGGGTGGGGGTGGGGCGGGGGTGAAGAGTGCACACCCAAGGTAGCCCTCAGCCCTGTCCACAACCCAATGCTGGGTACAAGATGACATGGCAATCAAGGCTTTTGTCAGGCTCTTGAAGGGAATTCAGCTTGCTGGGGTGACAGGGGTTCTCACGGAAATGGCCATGCGGAGGTGGACAAAATAGAGATCCAAGACCCGGGAGCTCTGCACAGTCCTGGCGTCACTGGCAGATGCATTACCGGAAGCCTCGAGGCATTTAATTTCCTAAGTGTTTCAGGGGGCGGTGAGCACTTCAGTGCCTAATTCATCTTCGTTGTCTTCATTACAGAGAGCTCTCTGATCACTTTAATCCTCCCCCTGCCACAGGAAAGAGCCATTTGTTTCTTTAATGGGTGCGCTTTCCCTAGCTAAGTGGCTGCTCTGAGTCACCAAGTAGGTGGGCAGAAGGTGAAGCTGTCCTGAGGATGGAGAGGGTTGGGGACGTGCCAGGCCCAGACTTGGGGGGAAAGAGGGGGGTGATGTGGGGGGAGCAGAGAGAGTGTGGCAGGAAGACTCCAGATTCAGAAGGAACTGCCACCTGCATAGAGTCTGACCACCTTCTCTCCTGGCCCTGAACCCCCTCGTTCCGAGGAATCCATGAGGTTTCAGGAGGGGGCCGGTCGCTCCTCATGATACAAAAGGGACCTTGGCCCCTAGAGCTGCAGGATGTCTGAGCTGGAAGAGACTATGACCATTTTACAGATAAGGAAATTCTAGTCTGGAGGTTCCCCATTCGGGGCTGCATGCCTCACATTTGTATTCATGTGTTTAGTTCATTCTTATTTCAACTTGGTGAAGTATGTCGTTTTCGACCCCATGGGCAGATGAGGCTCAGAGTGAATCGTCCCCAAGGTCCGTGAATAGAATAGTAGAGAAGCTTTTGGCCTATAGGGAAAAGCTTTTGGCCTCCAGAGAGCTGAAGCCATCCGGGAAGGCTTTCCAGAAGTTTCTGGGGGCAGGGGTCCAACAGGAAGCTGTGGCAGCTTTGACGAGGTGTTGGGGATGGGAGAAACAGACTGGAGCTAAGAGGCAGATAGGGGTGAGTGGGGTTGGAGGCTGGGGGGACCATCGGCTCAGGCACCTGGTGGAAGTTACAGGGGCCTAACACCCACCTGATCCACCACCCCCACCTGCTGGTAGGGAAATAGGATTCTGAGCATGACAGGGGTGGGACAGGGTAGAATTCTATCACCTTAGAGCTCAGGGCTCCAAAAATCCCCTCAGTCAATGTTTTCCAACACGTTTAGCCATAAACCCTTTTTCCCCAAACAAAACTTTATGTGGAGCTCAGATATACAAAAACTCTGAGAGAGGGGTTGAGGCCCCGAATCAAGGCTCTGCTCCAGCCCCTGCCTTTCTGGAGGCAGAGAAGGGAAGAAACTCTCTGCAGGGAACAATGTCAGACTGGGACACAGAATTCTAGAGGAAGCCCAGGGATCTCCCGCTGGCATCTCTGCTTCCTGGGCTATGCCGGCATGGGTGGGCATATAGAGGGCCTCACAGTGGTCAGGAGGGAAAAGTGAGGTGGGGAGTGGGTTCACAAAGATGCTTCAAGGGCAACAAGGCTTGTCTAGAGCATTTTCCTTGACCTAGAATGTGACTAGCAGGATGGGCTTTGTGCTGCCCGCCCACATTGTCTCCCCCAGAACCTTTGCCCTGGCCTCCCGACCTCTGTCTTCATGGCTGCAGGCTCTTGGCCTGCTCCCGTCTGGGCCTGCTCACCTGATCCCGAGTGTAAGGCGTATCCACTCGCTGCTTGTCGCTGCAAGCCTCCAGGAGGACGCGGATGGCATTCAGCTGCAGAAGCATCTCGCAGGCCATCGTGTCAAAAAAGGTGATGTTGGCAAGGGCTGCAGAAGCCAGCAGGAACACTTCCCCAGAGGAGGCCTCTTGGCACAGTTCTGGATGGTAGAGAGGAAGATATCAGCCTCCTTGCTAGGGTCCCTGAATCCGTTATCTCCTTCGGGTCCCGCAATAGCTCTGGGGGAAAGTCTGCGCAGGATACCCATTTTAGAGATAGGAAAGCAGTTGCCAGAGAGGGAAATTTATGTGTCTACATAAGTGGCAGAGCTAGGATTTGAATCCTGGTGTACGCCTTCTATTTACTCCCGTGTCCATTTAATCCTTAACCGGGAGAACACAGTGCATCAGGCCCTGCTGGTGTCTTGGGATGGCATGGTGAATAACACAGATCAGGGCTTTGCTCCTGTTAAGTTTACATCCTAGTAGTAGGTGGGAGAAAATAAGCTTTTAAAAAAAATGAATAAGATTATGGCAAATTCTAATGCGAGAAAGAAAAAGAACAAGAGCTAAGAGATTAACTAAAGGCCCAGTGGGGTGCATAAGGAAGGTTCCCCTAGGAAAGTGACAGCAGAGACTTTAAGGAGAAAATGAGGCAATCATGAGAGTATTTGGGGAAGAACATGTTCTAGGCCCAAGGAACCAGCAGCATGTACAAAGGCCCTGAAGCAGGAAAGAGCTCCCAGTCCATCTGTGTCTCCAGCAATGTACTCAGGACTGCTCCTGAATTTGCCTTAAGAAAGAAGCTGAAGTTAAAACATAAGGGCTCTGCCTTTCCAGCTGCCATTAGCAGAGTTTCAGGATTTCCTCTGGTCCCAAGAAAAGGGTCACATGGCTGTGGAAAATTCCTACACCAAGCCTTGGGATGTCAGGCTCTTTCTTTTGGATCCTAGTGGCCATGACCCAAACCTAACCAGAGCTCCCCAGTATAATCTGCAAGTGATGAATCTGATGGGTCTTTGCAGAGGAGGGAACATCCCCCACACCCTGTAATTCTCCACCATTTAACACATTTCCCCATGGGCTCCACTTGACCCCAAATGGCCTCCTGCCCCAGGAGAAGGTGTGCCAGCCACCCACTCCAGTGGACTCAACTTCGGACCCTCAGCTCCCACTGGAGCACCATTCAAGGTGCTGCTGCGTCTAGGTTACTCTCCTACTGATCACACCTCTATGAAAACATGGGGAGAGAAGCCACTCTTCAGGAAAATGTGCTTCCAGTTTCTGACATTGAAGCTGGCACCTCTTGTCCCTTTGAGTGAATACAGTTAACTGGTCCCTTCTTAAACAGGAACAGAATGTAATATTCATTGGGCCACCTGCTATGTGCCTTGCCCTGCACCATTAAATTCTGAGCACCCTTAACACAGCAAAGACTGGTCTCTCTTTGCAGGTGTAGAAGCCGAGGCTCAGAGAAGCTCGTAGCAGCAGTGATGTTCCCATTTGTTGAGTGTTTACTTGGTGCAGGCACTGCTGTGTACCGTTGATCTCCTGAAGCCACTCCACGTTCACCATGATCCAACTTTCTATCACAGTTTTATAGTAGGAGAACTGAGGATTCAAATATGAAGCAATTTTCCCAAAATTGGGGAATTGAGGAATACGGGGTCATTGTTACCATCTAGACTCAAAGGCAGGTTGGCCCGATCTCAGTCTCCATTCTTTCGGCATCCCAGGCTGCCTCTTGTCACTAGGCCTCTTTGACTTTGCCCCAATGGTTTTCCTCCATATTTAGCTTAGCTTGCAGTCCTACCAGGGAGGCAATTTCTGCCCTTGGGCAGTGCTGTGGCCCTCAGCCTAGGTGGGACCAACTAAGCAACTTGGCACCTTGATCTAATCCTCCAGGGCAAAGCAGCGGATTTGCCCAGAAATTCAGAACTCTGTGATTGCTGATTTCCAATGACTGCCCTCTCCTCTAATTTGGAGGAACCCCTAGGGACAAGCCAACCTTTTCCAGGCCACCTCCTTTTACCCAAAGTTTGAAGTGAGACCACATGAGTCACTGGCCCACTTTGCTGTAAAGATTTCTTCTAGATCCAAACACCCACACTAATTCTCATGCAGTCACGGATGCCGCCAACACAGCAATTATTAACACAACCACCTAAGTGCCTTTTAATTTGGGTGCACATTTATTTAAACTACAGTCTGAGTCACCTGGGATGCGTTAGGAAGATTAAATTGAGGATTCCAATGACTCATTTATAAATGTTTCCAGGGAATAGCAAGAAATTGGAGGGCTATTTCCCACCAAAGAACAGAGCCCTGGCGTCCTGCCCAGGAAATTCATCCCATCTGCTGACTCTTGGAGTAGACTCTACAATGCATCTTCATCAGGGAAAGAAATAGAGAAGTTCCTCTTCTTCAGGGAGAAATCCAGCCTGGACCAAAAAGTAAGGATGGAGATACAGCAATAGTTGGAAAGCTTATTTAGACTATATAGATTTGGGGATGTTTAGTTGTTCCTTGCTTATACATTGGGAGATTTTCAATAAAATTTAGGATTTTTGTCTTGTCTTTAAAAATTGGCCTTTCCTACATGGCAACTGATCAATGGGGAGTTTAACAGTGACCACCACCCACCCTTCATCAATACAAGTGATTTTCAGTTTCAGGCAGGATTCAAATTTTCTTATTTTCTTCTTCCATATGGCCCTCTTCAACCATTTGTGTTTCCTGCCTGGCTCTGGTGGAAGATTGAGGATGAGACTCAAGGCATAAGTGAATCCTCACAATGTTATGTTCCCTTAAGAAGGTTCCTCAACCTCTCTAGACCTAGGTTTTTTCTCCAATTGAGTGAGCATTGAACTTTCTGCTCTCTTGAGTTCTCTCCAGCCAAGACTTTCAAGAGTTGGCTTCTAGGTTTTCTCAACTTTGAAGAAATGTAGATCCTGGCAAATTGAGGTATCCCAGCCTGGCCTGTGGGTGCCACTGCCCCCATACCTAGAATCAGCCATAAAGTCAGGGTAACTGATGACTCTTCTGTTCAAAGTCCTTGCAAATCTGAAAATTCTAGAGCTAGAAGTACTCAAGAGAAATGGCTCCAACCTCATGTTTGCTATATCAGGAAAATTGTGAAGGGCCTGCCCCAGGACTGCTGGTCAACAGCTGTTTGCTGAATAGATGAATGAAAAGACAAAAGTCACGCTTGAATGTTCTGACTCCTAACCCAGTTTCTGTGCTGCTCCTATATTCATGCTACTCCAAATCTTCCCAGGCCTGGTTTGATGATCCCAAGAGTGAAGGCTGGATTTTCTGATGAGACTAATTTTCATTCAGTTTCAATGGACATGGAGGCAGTGGACATGGAGACAGTGACAGGGATAGGGGCAGAAGTAGAAACACACACCCTTGCCAGCACTTATAAAAGAAGGGTGTGGTTTGCAAAACCAGTTTCCTGAGGATTTTATCTAGAGAAGTCTCAGCTTCAGCAGTTTTGGAAAGGGCAGCTAGAGGAAGAGAGTATTCTAGATCTCAGACTATGATTCTCCAGCCAGGAGTACACAAGTCTGAATGGGGGAATCCAGAAGAGTCAAAGCCTTCAAGGCCCTGGGCTGTGGGCCCAGTGGTGGGGTTGCAGGTGGTAGGCTGGCATATACCAGTGCCTTCCGAGAAGCTTCGTGCCCCTTCATTGTTGTCCCACTCATTGTCTATAATAGTCTGAGACTTCAGGAACAAAACCCGTCAGAGTCTTTCTGGTCAAGGATCTGAACCTCAAAATTCAAGGTCCTCCACATCTCCACGGGGCCTGTCCTGGTCTCTGTTCTGAAAGGTCCATTAATCCCAATGTGACCTTAACTCAAAGAGCTTCTCAGAAGGCTGCATACATTTTAATAGGAGATTTGAAAAAGAAAGTTCTTTCCCATCTCTGCTGCATGAACAGTGGGATTTCAGCTAGTGTGACATCAGTGCAAGCTACATGGGGTGCAGTGAGTGTGGGCGTGTGATGGAGCAGAGCAGGAAGGCCTCCTTGGCCCCCGCTGAAGACAACTATGACAAGTCCCACTCACGCAGCAGTCCCCTCCCGCCCAGGGGGACTCACTGACAAGAGCTGTCACGATTTCTTCCATGCTTTCCAGAAAGCTGCTGAGGTGCTGAGTAAAGGGCAGGTGTGGGGATGTGACCTGGGCGACCACAGCCGCAGCCTCAGCCCGCGTGGCCTCTGAGTGGCTGTCATCGGTCAGGATGTCGGCCAAGCATAGAACGCCGTCCACCTGCAGGGGGAGAGAGGGCACGGCCCTGTACATCCCAGAAGAGCGTCACTGCTCACGACAGTGTGGAGATAGACACAAGCCCCCCACAGGGTCCAGCCAGTCCAGGACTCTGTGTAGAGCCAGGAAAACCTGGTGACAAGGCCCCCAGAAGGACCCCAAGTCTGGCATCTGAAGCCTTACCCTTGGCTTCAGCAGAGACTGGTGACCTCCCACGAGCTTCTTAGATAGCAGGCATCAAGCCAAGTGCCCAGGGGCTAGCCCCTGACCATGCACCACAGCAAAATACAGTACAAAAGAACAGTCACTTAGAACTCCCATACCCCGAGCTCCAGCCCTGGCCCCCTCTTACTTGCACCGTATGACCTGGCCGTAGTCACAGCTTCTCCGAGACTCGGTATCCTCATCCACCAACAGGGTGTTGGGGGTTAAGGTGATGAAGTAGGTGATGCAAATCCAGACAGGACGCTTGACAAGTGTTGGCTCTCTCCTCCCTTCCTTGGGTTAGCTCTAGGCTGAGCTCAACCTCCTTCCCTCCCTATCCCATCCTCCACCATCCTTGCCCTCTAGAAAGACGGCTGCTCCCCTAGAGGCTTGCTCCCTCTGCCTAACCAGAGAGGAATGAACCTGGGTGTGGTGGGATAGGAATGCCAGATAAAGGCTTCAGCTTCCCAGTTCTGCCTCCATCAGACTTACTTACTCATGGCACAATAATAGCTTCTACTTATCAAGGGCTCATCCCTCCAAGTGCAGTATGCATACCATTTCCTCCTTGTCAGAAGCCTGGGAGGCCAGTGTGATTAGTCTCCCCACTTTACAGATGAAGAAACCGAGACACAAAAAGGTTCACTGACTTGCTGCAGATTACAAACCTTAAAACAAGTTGGTTTGGAATTTGAACCCGAATTGTCTAGCTTCAAAGCCCACGGTTTCTATCAGGACATCATACTGCCTCCTGAGAAGTCACAGCTGAGCTCAGACCCCCGCCTCATCAAGCATCACTAGATGAGTCTTTCTGGAGAAAGGCAGGGGATGGGTGGTGGGTAGTAACATATCAGAGTTAGCTCAGCAGGGTGCCTGCTGCCCCTGAGATGCCCCAGGACACCAGCCTGCTTGAAGACCGTGTCATCAAGAACCCAGAAGTCCTTCCCCTGCTAGGAGTGGGGGGCGGGCAGGGATGATGCCGGGAAGAACCAGGGAGAGGTGAAGTGAGGGGACCCCCATGCCAATGCTCTCCGTGCCTGCTGCAGGTCCGGGGCTCCTGTCCCTACACCTTCACTTCCTGCCACTCAGCTCAAGCAGCTCTCCAGAGGTCAGTGTTTCTCTTGACTAATTACCACCATTGACTTCTGGGCCTCCCTTAAATGGCTCTTGGGAGCTGTAAGGCCCATTAGCTGTAAAAGCCTTTGGCAATCTCAGACTCAGAAAGAGACGAACGTGGGAACAGGAGCTGGGGGAGCTGTCCACAATAAAACTCACCTGGAAGTGCCTAATAAAAAAGAACAAATAGCAGCCAGGCGGCCACTGGCAGGACTGGACTCATGCCAGACATCTGACTAGGGGGCCTTCAGAGGGGCCCTCACTGGGGCCCAGGTAAGCAAAGGGGGCTGCTCTGGGCCTCGAAACAGGAAGCAGCCCTACTTGCAGCTTGCCAATGTAAGAAACCTCTTAGACCTGCCTGGCCCTTATCCCTTTCCCCCTTCCAGCACTATCCACTGCGACAGCTAAGGGTCTCAGTTATCTGATCTCCTAGTCTGATCTTGGAGGCAAATGGAACTGCATTCCCAAACCCATCTGAGAGTGTTGGTCAGGCCCAAACCAGACCTAAACCTAGTCCCCAGTACCTGCTTGGAGATGGGCCACTCTAAACACACTAGAGAGGCCAGGGGCCAATGGTCTCCAAGGGCTTGGGCCATCAACGGCTGGACGGCAGGCTTGCTTCCCAACCCAAAATGCTCCTCAGCCAACCCGCCGAGTGTGATTTCCCTGAAACAGAGGTAAGCCAGGGCAGGGTAGCCCCTGCAGTGAAGCAGGAGGCTCATCCACAAATAACCATTTTACAGTGTGGTTTCCCATGAGGGTACCCTCTGGGGAGGCCCCTGGAAGCACCCTGACTTAATGCCCACATCCCAGCTTGGGGTGGGGGCCCTCAGAGCTCTACTAGCAACACCACATTCATCACACTGTTTCTCCAAGAGGTGTCTGAGGACCAGCTGCACCAAATTCACTCAGGATTTCTCTAAAGCACATTTCTGGGCCCCACCCAGACCTACTCAGACTCTGGGGAGGCCTGGAATTTTCCTTTTAACAAGGTTTACAGATGACTTTATGCCCCAGCAATTGGGAGCAGCACCACTGTGATGTGATTCTCTCTCCCCTGTCTGAGTCCTCTGTCGCCCTGGACACTCTGCATGCCTGGGGACGACAGCTCATTCAGGCCTCACATGTAGTAGCAGGCTTTGGGCACAGGAGGAGTAAATGCAAGCGAGTGACAGTTAGCCAAAGACTTGAACACACACTTTAGATGAGTAAAGGGAGAGGAACGGCATCACAGACAGAGGAGATATTGGGAGCAAAGGCCACCACAGGAAAGAGCAGCTCCAGAAAGAAAGAGCAGCTCCTGGAGTCCACAGATTCCTGACCTCAAGAGAGTGACTCTGACTGAGCCTGATTCCTCTTCTGCCCTTAGATTTCCCAGAGAAGAATGTCTGTGGTGTCCTGTCCTTGCAACTGCCCGCTGTCCTGCTTCCCTTATGTTTCAGATCTCTTCTGGTACCTTGTTAATTACAAAATATACCATCCCTTCCAAAGAGAATACATGTGTGTGTGTTGCAAATGTATGACATACAAAAAAATATCAAAACAAACACCTCTCTGTGTGTATGTATATGCCTAATATCCAGAAATTCTACTATTAGGAATAAAATAACATCAGAAAGCCCCCAGTATGCAGTTCTTGATCTCATACCTCTGTTGTTCCCTGGTGGATGGGCCACTACCCTGAATTTTGTGCTTATTATTCCCTGTTTTCTTTAGAGATTGATTGCATGTATATTGCTTTACAAAATTTTGAACTTGACATAAATGGTATCATACTGTATATAGCATTTTGCTTTATCCCCCAATCAGCATTATGTTTGGGAAACTCCTACCTGTTGGTGCCTGTGGCTAAAGTCCATTTATTTTCACTGCTGGGTGGTATTTCATTGTATAAACTGATTGTGATTCATTTATGTATTATCCTATCGATGGTCATTTGAGTCATTTCTCAGTTTTTGCTATAATATATAATAATATTCTGTATATGCTGTATAATATACAGTAAATATTCTTCTAAGTGTCTTCTGGTGCACAGATGCCAGATTCTCTAGGGGTCTCCATCGAGGAGTGGAATTACTAACTCACAGGGTTTGCGCATCTTTAATTTTATTAGTGTTGTCAATTTGTTCTGCAGAACAGCTGTAGCAATCTATATTCCCATCAGTAATGTATAAACTCACTTAACTCCATATTCTTGCCAACATTTGGTAATGTCAGATTCTACATTTTTGCCAGTTTGGTGGATATGCAGAATTTGTATTTTAATATGCATGTCTTCACTTTCTACATAGAAGCTCAGAGCCTTTTCATGCTTCCATTTTACTTTGATTAGGTTTGGCTTTTGATTTTGGTTTTTGCCATTTGGACTTTTTCTATGAATTGCCTGTTCATGTGTTTTGCCCATTTTTCTATTTGGGAGATTGTCACATTGGGCCAATTTCCTCGGCCTTTGGCTCTGACAATAATGATGTGCCACTCTGCCTGCTGTTAGCAAGATGCCACTAGCCCAAGTTGATCTCTGTGTGCATCACCCTCTCAGCAACTCCAACCAAGCCAGCTCATCAGTGAGAGGCCTGGTGGGACTATATCACTGGGCTCTAGGCTTCCCAGTGCCTGAACCCATTCCTGTAGCATCAGAACATGCACAGGCTCTGGAGTCACACCTACCTGGGACTGCATTCTGCTTTTGCATCTTACTAGCCGCACAATCTTTGTACTTACTTTGAGGCTTTATCTCTAAGTGGGGGTAAAAATACCCACCTCAGAGGATATTGGAAGTTAACAAAGATAATGCAGGTAAAATATCTGCCACATGGTGGTTCCATCATCCCATCTCTTCCACACTTGATGATTGTAGACATCTCCAGATCTGGGGCCCTGAGTCCTACTCACCTTTCTGTAGGGCCCCCCCCAAGACTGAGACCCCACTGGGAACCTCAGCCCTCTGGGTTGGGGCCCACAGGTTTTCCTACTTGTTTGAGCACCAACTCATGCAGCCCAGAACTAGAACTTTTAAAAGAGGAGTGACTCTTATTTCAATTCCTGACCAGCACCAATAAGATGAATAACTACAATCCCTCAGAGGAGAATAAAGAGAAAAGTAGGATAGTCTCTGCATCTCTTCATAGCTCATCAAACATTAGTTGTGCACCTACCTTATGACAGGCCCTGAACTAGGCACTGGTACAAAGATGAATCAGGACGAAACAAGAGATGGAGAAACAAAGACAGAGAGATGCACAGAGAAATAAAAGACAAAAGAGAGAGAAAAAAAATCACATGCTTAAAAAGGATTTGGGGACTTGTCTGGCAGCCTCCCAGTCCCTCTTTGACTTGGCCTCTCCACCTTGGTGCTCTCTCCTGCCTGGGACTCCATGATACCCCATTTGGGGGGCTCATCTCTTCCCTAGCTAACTACCACTATCGTTTGCTCCTTTAGTCTGCCCTCCTTTGCATGCACCTAAGGTAGCTTACCCCAGGTTCCCCCATTAGCCCCCTTTGTACCATCTCAGTCAAGAGTGCCCAAGCCAGTTGGCCTCAGTGACTCACTCTGATGATTCCCAAACCCAGCTCTCCAGCCCTGACCTTCTTCCCTGAGATCCACATCTACATTTCCAACCTGCCACTCAATCACTTTATGTTTAGCTCCCAAATTAATTTGCCTGGATATTCCATAGGCACCTCAAACCCAGTTCGCCTAAAGCTTGAGTGGTCATCTTCCCAGTCCCTGCCCCAACTCCCTTCTTAGATTCAGGTGAGATGTCACCTCCTCTGTGAATACATGCCTGCCTCCCACAGTGTGTCTCTGTCCTTCCAGCTGCCATACCACTCTGGTCTGATCACAACTAGCACACTTATTGTGTCAGGCTGTCCGCATAAGTTTATATGTCCACCCTGCACTAGAGGAGAGCTGCTCTGGGCAGCTCCTGTACTGAATCATCTCTGGTCCTCAGCACCCCGCTGAAGCCTGACCCATGGCAGTTAACACAGCAGGCTGAGTGGTGGGGGAGATGGAGCACTGTGGAAGCAAAGAGTTCATCGAGGCCATGAAACACATTAGTGCCAGGGCCGAAATTCCCATCCTGGTCTCCTCACTCTTTGCCCTGTGCCCCTCTGGACAGCCTTTGGGAAAGGCAATGAAGGGAGAAGCGAGTGAAAGGGTCAGGTCAATGGGGGCTGCTTAGCTTATTTCCTACACTGGCCCCAGGAGTGGCCCAGCGTGAGGCCAGCTTCCTCAAACACTGGTCCCATTTCTGGAAAGTCTCCATCCTCACATCACCACTTCCCATCCCTGGACATAAACTTAATGATGCCAGGAGAACAATCTAATCAAAGCACTTTCACATCTCTAAAGAAATTGCTGCTGGAAGCACTTATATGTAATTAGCTTTTACATGGAATGGGATGGGCCTGGGCCCAAGGCCAAGCTTTCCTCATGGGAGGGCATGCAAATGGTGATGAGGATGGTATGGCCTGGTCATCACCTGAGCAGCAGGGCTGATGCACCTGGAGTCTGGACAGAGAGGGAGCTGGTGGAACCCAAAATGCACAGTAAACATTACATCAGATTTATGAGCAAACTTCTCCTACTACTAATTATTAGAAAAGCATCACTGGTGGCATTAACACACATATCTAAAGGATACTGGCTAGTACGTAAAGACCCACAATATATACGGTGCTGGGTTGCTATCTTCCAGTTCCATTCTGCATGTTAGGGAAAGGCAGAAGGTTGCTGGGTTGTAACAGTTAAACAGAATCACACGAATGTGGTGGCAACTCAGCCACAGGGGAGGAAGAACACCTAAAGACCCCCGGATTTCCTCTTTCATCTGTCTGTCCACTCAGACACTTGAAGTCTGCAGGGGGTGGGGGAAGACAAGTGGGGACGACAAAGCAGTGGGAATTCTGTTCATGGGACCAGGCAGGACAGATCTGCTTGTCCAGGATATAGCCAGAGGGAAAAGTCAATCATAGCGAGGGAAGCAAATGTCATGCCCAAGGAAGCAAAGACAAGTGTGGGCCAAGGGACAGGGAGAAGCATTGGGTGGAATAAATGAATCCATCCATCAGAAGCAAGATCTGAATGCAGGGCATAAACCAGATCGGGGCAAGTTCCAACACAGAATCTGTGCACAATGTAAGGGGTTAAAGGCTCACTTTATAAAATGGGATATTTGTTTTAAGGAGTGCTGGTAGAGCCGACAGCTCTGTAGAAAGCTACAGAAAGTAAAACAGGCCTCCGGGAGGGTCATATTATCCTCTTCCAGGCTAACATGTCCCAGTCACCACTCAACTTCCTTTGCTACCAAATTCAAACAAGAATTTTTTTTATTAAAAGCTCAGTGTCAAAATGGATAAAACAAACATTAATATGTAATAGAGAAGGGGACAATGGATGAAGGGGATTATAACCACTTTGCTAAGGAAGTCATTGAGGTACAGAGAGATGACTTATTGCAGTAGAAGAAAACCAGAGATAGAATCACTTTACTTTACTGACAAATAAAAAATAATTTCCCTGTCAGGCAGATGATTTTCCTTAAAGTAGACTGTCAAACAGATGCTCTGAAGGCATTTGGAGGTAGAAGGAGAGGAGTTTGGGAGAAGATATCAAAAGACCAGCAAGAAAAAGTTCACTTCCCTTTGAGTTAGGGTTAGCAGGACTGTGCTGATGTAAAAACACCAAGTTTTCAGCAAAGCACTCCTGGGCACAGCTTGGGTGGGAATTGTACCAAAACTGCTTCTAGACCAGAGATTCTTAGCCTGGGTTTTCAGATGATTAGAATCATCTGGGAAAGTTTTTAAATTACTAATGCCTGGGATTCACCACCAGAAAATCTGATTTAATTGATCTGGGATAGAGTCTTGGTATCAATATTTTTAAAGACTCCTCAACTAATTCCAACGGGGATCTTAGGTTGAGCACCCCTGTCCCAGATGTACCTGTGGTATCATAGAAGCTGCCCAACCTTAGGAGAGAGAAAAGTGTGGCTTCACAATTCACCTGTGCTACTTGCTGACTTGGTGAAATGAGCAGGTTACTTACCTTCTCTGAACCTGTTATCTAATCCTTAAAGTGATAAAGATATCACAGTTAATAATGAAATAGTAAATAAAATTTTGAAGGAATTCCCCCCAAACCAGGAAAAAGACAGATATCCATTATCACCACTCTTATTTCACATTTTACAGTGGCCCTAGCCAATGAAATAAGATAAGAAAAAGAAATACAAAGATAAAATCACCAGAAAAGAAGAACTTTCATAATTTAAAGATCCCATGACTGTGTACACAATCTGAACACAATCCAAATCTGTATAAAATCCAAAAGAGTCTATATACCATTATATTCAAAATTGTATTTTCTATGTATCAGCAACAACTAGAAAGTAAGAATTTTAAGATAGGACTTAATAAGTATAAAACACCCCCAGAAATAAGTCTTAAAGAGATATGCAAGACGTTGACACTCATGCAAGATGTTGAAAACTCAAAACATATATAAGAGAAGTTAAGGCAGTCTCTATAAAGAGATTATACTACACTTATTGATTAGAAAAACCTATATTATCTAAGATGTCAATAATCCCAAAATTTATTTATAAATTTAAAGAAATCCCAATCAAAATTCTTGCAGGTATTTCTGTGGGAATTAACAAGTGGATTCTAAAATGTACAGAAAAAGGCAAATAACTTAGAATTACCAAGATAATCTTAAAGAACAAAGTTAGAGGATTTATACTACTAAATGCTAAAATTTGTTATAGACTACAGGGACTCAGACAGTGTCATCTTGGCACAAGGATAAACGAAAGACTAATGGAACAGGAAAAAGAAAAAAACTCCAGAAACAGACTCACTTTACTAACAACAAAACCACCTCTTTAATTAAATGGTGAAAGATAGTCTTTTTGGCAAATGGTGCTAGAACAACTGGATATCACTTGGAAAACACTGAACTTCAAACACCACTAAAAAAATTAATTTGAAATAGATCAGAGACCTAAATGTAGAGTGTAGCACAATAAAGCTTCTAGAAGAAAATATAGGATACCTTCATGATTAGGGGGTAAACAAACACTTTTTTTTTTAGGGGTTTTTATACTTTTTAAAAATGAACATATAATGTATTTTTTGTTTCAGGGATATAGGTCTGTGGTTCATCAGTCTTACACAATACACAGCACTCACCGTAGCATGTACCCTCCCCAATGTCCATCACCCAGCCACCCCAGCCCTCCCACACCCCTCCACTCCAGCAACCCTCAGTTTGTTTCCTGAGATTAAGAGTCTCTTATGATTTAAATAAGCACTTCTTCAATGGACACAAAAAACACCAACTATGAAAGAATAGATCAATAAACTGGACTTTCTCTAAGTTAAGCCTTTCTATTCATCAGAAGACACCATTAAGAGAATGGAAGAGCAGACCACGGGCTGAGAATGTATATTCTCAAGATATATACCTGACAAAAGTTTCATACGTAGAATATGTTTTTCCAAGTTTATAATTCAGTAACAAAAAGACAAAGAAGTCTTTTAAAAAAAAAAAAAAAAACGGACCAAAGTATAAGACATTTCAATAAGGATGTGGGAAAATGCTCAAAATCATTGCTCATCAGGAGAATGACAATGAAACCCACCCTACGAGGCCACTCTGCACCTTGAGCAGATGACACTGGGGGCACTGCCTATCCAGCTATGGCTAAGTGGCAAAGTGCTTCCTACCTCTGAAGCAGCCCAGAGGAGAATGAAACTCCCCTGCATGTTGTTCCTTGTCCATGGGCATGTCCAACCATCTTCCCTGCCTCTTCCTCTTTCTCATCCCCCCTCCCTCTCCCACAGGCTGGTCACCTGCTGGCCAGGGCGGGACGGTGGTTCTGGCTCTGGACAGTGGTTCTGGCTCTGTGCTGTGAGAGGGGGCTTACTCTCCCGCTCTCACAGCACAGAGCCAGAACTTACTCTCCCCGAGTGGGTCCTCCCTAGTCAGGTTTGCCCCACACCGACACCTTCTACCACCCCCTCAGCCTCTTTAGCTTCTCCCCTTCCTGCCCCAGCAACTGCCTTTCCCCAGCTCACCTCCAGACTTCAGAAGCCAAAGGGGAACGCAGCGTGGGAGGTGCAGGCTCCTCTACACCTTGTCCAGGACCTCCAGGCACCCCTGCGTCCCCGTGGCTCAGCTTCCTGCCTCCCCAGCACTGGCATTGTGTTTACATCGGACTTATTTATTTTCTGCTCTCACCAGATTGCTTGGGGGACAGGCGGGAAATGCACTTCTCCGAGTCTGCACCTCCTCAGCCCACCACCCACCTGCACAGAAGCGCAGGCCTCCATCTGTGAACTCCCAGGGGGGACAGGCGCCCAGGCAACTCCTCAAGGAACGAGGGATGTCGCCCCCTCACCACATACCCAACCCTGGAGAAGAGGCCCGAGAATTCCCAGCCCGGCCTGCTCACCGCTTCGGACATTTGTTCATCACATTTGTCTTCCAAAATTATTTCATATGTCACACGGTCCCCAGGGAACACACGCCTCCCTCCGCCAAATGAGAAAACGGAGTTTCGTGGGGACTAGAAAACTTGCTTGTGGGTCTTCAGCAAACCTGCGACAAAGGACAGTCTGGCCCGGGTTCTCCCCATGAACCCCTAAGCTGGGGACAAGGTTTGTTTGGGGACCCGAGAATGTGGGCTCGGGACCAGAGGAGTGAAAGCAAGGGGAGGGCAAGCTGGAACAAATTACTAGGGATGGATGGTATAAAAGGGGGCTCAGGGAAAATCCCACAGGCAGATTTTGGGGCATTCTGTGCTTACTGAAGGGATGCTTCATTATCTGCACTCCCCACGCCCACCCCACCCCTGGGCCTGAAACAGTTCACAGAGGCCAGGCTGCAGCCCAGTGAGCTCCCATGACCTGCCTTCTGGCCTCAGGCCTGCTGCTCACAGTAGGAGTGGGGGTGTGGGGGGTGTGCACATCGCCTCCCTTCTCTGGGCCTCTACCCTCTCCTCTGCAATGGGGAAGAATGCACTAGAACTCTTCCAACAATATTTATCCAGCCATGTGGCAAGCATTGCTCACCTGGGTGTGCAAGCCACTTCCCTGATGGGCTACGCGGTAGACGATATGGTGTCTATTGGTAGGAAGCCGAGGCAGAGCTCCGAGGCCAGGCAGCGTGGGACACGCTCCAGGAGCAGCCGCGAGTACAGTGTGAGTGCCAGGAGGGAAGAGAGCAGTCAGGAAGGCTGACCAGAGAAGGACACCAGAGCCCTTTCAGCAAGGGCATGTGAGACGCCTTCCCAGGCCTCCCCAGCCGAGGCAGGTGCACCAAAGCAAGGAAGGCCTGAAGACGTTCAGTGGAGGACTCTGGCAGGAAAGGGGGAAAAAACCTCACATGTATGGCACATGCACTCATTTCATCCTCACAGCCTGCAAGGTAGGGACTGTCACTCCTCTTTACAAGAATATGAAGGGACCAGGACTTAGACGACTACCAGGTCAACACTTCTTACGTGCTGAAACCGGGCATGGAACCCAGACTTGCGCCCCAAAGGGGGAATGTGCCAGAAGCAGTCTGCTCACAGGCACCTCTGTGTCAGGCCAAGCGGTGTGGGGTCCAGTGAGAACTGGGGGGCTCAGGAAGGTTTCTGGGAGTCGGACACATGTTAGATTACAAATTGTATCCGCATCCTTCTTCTGGAGGAAGCTGGATTGGTAGGAAGAAGCTCCTGTTGCCTTGAATTTTCAAATCTCCCTCCTTCCTTCCCACACACGTGACATACACAGGACACACTCTTCTGGATGGGTGGTTCCAACCCTGAGCCCACTGGCCCAGACAGCTCCAGAGGACAGCCTCAGGCGCTGAGACAGGCCTGCCGCTGCCGCTCTTATCCACCAGGGGGCGCTGCCGCACAACGCACGGGAACCTACGGCAGCCCCGACTGAGCTCCGCTGCTGCACTTGTTCCCGCTGCCAGGGGGCTCCCTGCCTTGTCCAAACTCAGGCTGTGCCTTGTGCGTGGGCTGCAGCCCCCCAAGCCAGCAGGGCCTTCCTTCAGTCTGAACAATACTGGCCTGTCATCTCAGCGCGAACTCTTGGCGGGGGTGGGGGAGGTGGATTGGGGGGAGGGAGGGCTTGCAGGGGGGTGGGACAGTGCCTAATTTTGTTCTTGCCTCTTCACATCCTGCCCTCCTTCAAGCCCCCTTACCCCCTACTCTCAAGGCAGAGGGAGAAGCTTGGGAGACTTGGAACTCAGGAAAGGAAATGAACCACACTCCCTCTAGGCAGCCCCCTTACAGTCCCCACCCCTGTCCACCTGCCAGTCAGCACAGACAGCTGACCTCGAACCCTGGGGTTCTCTGCACTGTTCCAGCCCATTTCCAAGGCAGGAGAAGGCCTGCACCTGGGGGCTGGAGGGGAGGGGGAAGCTCATAAGCCTCGGAGGGTTGAGCCCTGGGATGGAGAGGTATCTGGGATCTCCACCCAGAGACATTATCTCTCTCTCTCTCTCCCTCTCCCTCTAACAGCTACTCCTGGCTAAAGAAGGGGCTGCAAGTTAAATTAAGCAGATTTCCTGCCCCACTCTCCCCATCAAACCTCACTGACAAACTAGAACTGACTATATCAAGATAGAATAGCTTCCTTGCCCTGGGGTCTGCACACCACATCCTTTTTAGCTAGCGACGTATGCAAAGAAGACTGTAGCAAATAGAATCTACAGCTGGGGGCGAAAACAATGGGGTCCCCAACCCAGGCTCTGCCTCCCTCACTGTGTCGGATGCCTTCCAGCCTCAACTCTGCCCTCTGTAAAATGGGTGGGACCATCTCTCTCTGCCTTCCTTACAATGTGATTGTGAGAATCAAATGAGAAAAAGAAAGTAAAAACCGGATTTTTCTGTGTGTGAATATTATCTATTGATGATCATCTGCAACTCTGCAGGGAAGAAGCAGGGAGAGAAAGTCCTGTGAAATGGCAGCTGAAGTGGCAGATCGTGCCCTAGTGGCGCCCTTACACCCTGCCCCCTCCTGCCAAGTGTCTCTGGGATTTAAATAGCTGGATTCAGCCGCCCCCGCCCCCCCGCCTCCAGCCTAGCCCTTCAGATGTCAGGGCATCTCAATCCCAAGAAGTGGGCCCAGGAGACAGGGGAGAGGTGGCAGAACTGTGTGGAGGGAGGCAGCAGGTTTCCCAACCCTTGCCACTGTCAATTTTCTTCTTGGACTTGACATTGAACCCTCATTCCCTGCCCCCTGCTCATCTTTAATTTCCTTCCATCTTTAATTTCTCCATCGATTTTCATTAAACTCTCCCTTTGGCTCCAGCACAGGGTGAACTCCTTATTTGAAAAAATAAAACAAGAGGGAGGGGGTGGGAATAAAAGGAAGCTCTTTTGAAAGCAAGATGGTGTCTGGTCGCAAGGCTGGAAGAGGTACTTTGTAGAACTGTCTCTGAGGTTGTCTGAGGCTGTCTTAGCATTGGGCTTTGGGTGCCCCCCATGTCCCCACTTATGGCCCTAGACCCATCGGTTCGTGCCCGTCAGATCCCCCCCCCCCCGCCCGGACCCCCCCCCCCGTCCCCCCCCACCCCCCCCCCCCCCCCGCAACTCCATCCTGGCCCCTGGCCCTGTCCAAACCGGGCTCCTGCACCAGCAGTGCCCTGACTGTGCCTCTCACCACGCAGAACATCTGGGACTCTGCCAGGACTGTTGTAAAAATCCCAGGACTCAGCCTCTTTAGGGTTATGCAGGGCTTCCCCAGATCCACCTGAAATAGTGGAGACAAATGGGCAAGAAGGAGGGAGTGGAAGCCAACCCAGGCGGAGTGCTCCCTCCTCGCAGGCACCACTTGGCGAGCCCCGCCCACTATCCCACCACCTCATCGTGGCCCCTCCACCAAGGAAGAGTTGTCCCCGTGTTATAAAGAGGAAACCATGGTTCAGAGAGGAATGACTTGTCCCCTAGCCTTCTGTCAGCCTATCTAAACCCTACAGCTCTCCCCAGGAAGGCTGCCATGACCAGGCCAGGCAGGCTGGGTCATCTGGCCATCCAGACGGAGTTGGGTCTGTCTGCTCTCATTGGACCGTGTGGCTCTGGGGCCCTCACTCCCTCCTGCTTGTTTTCTTCCTCCAGTCTTCTCCAAGGTAGGATCCAGAGAACACTGTCTTTTTTTTTAGGCTCCCCCAGTTCATTGAACATAGAGCTCCTGAAAGAATTAGAGCTCCACCACCCACTAGCCAGCTGTGGAGAACCTCTGCCTTTGCCGAGGCCTCTTGCCCTTGGCCTGCCTGGGAGCTCCTCCTTGACCCTCTGAGCCAAGCTCCACTGCCTCCCTACTCCCGCCTGCACCAGCACCGAAAGCAGAGGTGGTGCCACTGGCCTGTGGCCTCTGATGGCCATGGGACAGCCGCTTTCCACTGTCTGAATTTCTTGGCTTTGCCCCAGCCAACCCCAGGGGGAGACAGAGAACATAGCTGTTTGTCCCTCCTCTCCAGAGCCCAGCACAGAGTCTGGGGAGCGAGGGGCGACTGTCTGCCAAGACACAAGAGACGTAGGACAGACTTCCTGAAACTCACTGGTTTAGGGGAAACACAATGTAGGAGAGGCTGTGGCCAGGATGAACCAGGCCTCCGAAAAGAAAGAATAGATTCTTAAAAGACCTTCCAGACACCTTTGGAGAGGCCTGCACTGTGCTTTGACGTGTTGCCCCACCAACCCTCTTCAGGGAGTGTCCAAGTCTTCCCGCTGCCCAAGCTAACATGCGCAGCCTGGCTCCCAGGAAGCCGTTCCTCTGCAATCCCCACCTCAGAGCCAGCCTTGGTTCTAAAGCTCTCCAGTTCCAAGCAGTTTCCTCATCTGTAAAATGGAAAGGATTCGAGGACTCGTGCCCCAGCCCCACCCAGCTTCTCCATACTGAGCCCTGAGCAGCATGGGCACCCTGTCAGCCTCCTCCTCCCGCCAGGTCAGCACTCCCCCGGTCCACCCGACGGTAATCTTCCCCAGGCCACTGATGGTCAAATCCTGGTGACTGTCTCGCTAAATGCCATCATAACAGCTACCCTTTCTTGGGTACCCTCATGCGAACAGCACCACGTTCCTGTGCATCTAGTCTCCTCTGACGGTCCTCGGGGCTAGATCTCCTCATGCCTATTTAACTGAGGACGCGGCCCCTCTGGGAAGGTAAGCCAAGTCCTCAGGGAAAGGTGCCCAAACTTGTCGTGGAGAACCCTGTGCTCCCCAACCAGGAAAGTCTGACCATCAGAGGCCATGGCTTCCCCACTGTGCTGGGCGGCTTCTCAGCAGATTACCAGGAGGGAAGGGTGCAGACCACGGTTGCTGCGTGATGGACTGAGCAGGTGAATGGATGAGTGAGCGGACGGCTGGATGACAGAAAAGCAAGGAGGACGCCGGTGCTGAAGTGACTTCCCAGAGTGGATGAGCGGATCCACGCCTGAATCGAGGACCACGTGAGTGCCCCCCACCCGACAGAGCCCAGGCATCCCACGGCAGTCTGTCTGGTGTCCTGGCTAGACCCGCGCCGCTGTCACTAGGGTCTTTGAGTGATTTAACAGACCTTTCTGGGGTTGGAGGAACGTGGGGGAGCAGCATGACAAAGATGAATTTCACCAAATCCAGCATATTTCTCACTGCCAATTAGTCAAGGGCTCCTCAGTGAGAAGCCCAGGCCAGCAAATCAGCCGAGGCTGGGACTTTGACATTCTGTGACTAGTGCATGAATTGGGCCTTGTGACTGTGCGGCGGGCAAGACCCCCTGGACATCACATTCCCTATCCTGTCTTCACCTCCCCAGTCCTGCTGCGGTTTCTATAATCCAGCCTGTCTCTGGGCTTCTCCACCTTGCGCTCTAAACACTAACAATGGCCAACCTCACTAGAGCCTCTGAGGCCAGCTCTCAGCAGCCCAGACCACACAGTTGGGACAGGTGTGGGCACGACCTGAGGAAGAGGGCATGGCAGGGGTGGGAGAGACCCCGAGCTCTTCCTGGGTCTAGAATTTTTCTCGATTTTGGAAGCAGCGCACTGTGAGGCCTCACAATGTCAGATATGAGTCCTGGGTCCACATGAGGGTTCACAGCTCAGGCTGGCTCTGGCTTGGTAGAGCTTGACTACATGTCTCCTGGACCACCCGTTAGCTGTGTGCCCTTGAGCAAGGTGCTTCACTTCCCTGAGCCTTCCATCCTCCTGTAAACAAAGAGGATAATCACAGTATCATCGGGGTGGTAACGATTATACAAGACACAGTGAAAGGAAGGGCTTAGCAAAATGCTTGCCCAAAGCAAGTATTCGCTGTTAACTGTCCTGTTCATCATTGTCACAATGATCTGATTACCTGTTAGAACTGGGGTCAGAACATATTTTCTGCCGAGGGCCAGATAGGAAATATTTTTGGCTCTGTGGGCCTTATGGTCTCATACAATTACTCAACTCACTGCTGGAGCATAAAGGTAGACTGTCAACACCTAAATGAAGAGGCATGCCAGTTCCACGACAACTTTCTGGGTCAAAAATTTGAATTAGAATTTCGCAGAATTTTCACAGGCTACAAAATGTTATTCTTCCTATTTTTTTTTTTTAACTATTTAAAAAGGGGGTGGGGGGTAATTTCTCCACTCACGGGCTATACCAAAAGAGGCAGCAGGCTGAATTTGACAGGTCTTGGCTTGCCACCCCCTGCACTTGAATGGAATCTCCATGAGGATGAGGGATTTGGCTGTTTTGTTTACTAAGCTCCCGGTACCTGAAACAGTACCTGGCAAAGAGCAGTCAAAAAATATTTGCTGAATGAATGAAATAATACATGCTGTGTAATTCTGGGTGACAAGTCATTTAATCTCTCTAAGCCTTGGTTTCTTCATCTGTGTAATGGGGATGTTTGCACACTCAGGCAAGCATCAGATCTAAGTAGAAATCCCTGGGAACCGCTAGGCAAAGCACCACGGCTGTAGCATGTAGTTGCTATTCTGACCACCAGGGGGCTCTTCTCTGGCTGTTTTCCCTCCTGCTCAGCGCCGGGCATAGAGGTGTTTCTGGACTCTTTGTGTATGGAAAGTAATCTGCCCTGGATGAGGGGAATGCCCAGTTAGGACTACCTTCTCCTGGGCCATCTGGGGCCAGGGAAGGTTGGCATATTGGCCAGGAGCAGCAAGGAGACCGTGGGTTTAGCTGCAGGGACTCTTTTGGCACTCTGAGAGAATCTGTAAAACCAGCAAGGCGGTCAGGAAGCCTAGACGTCAGACTCAGGCTGATGGGGTCCAAATTCTGGCTCTAGAATGTTCTTTGTGATTTTAGGCAAGTCGCCGAGACTGCCTGAGACTCAGTTTCCTGTCTTTAAGATGGAGACGTAAAGGGTGTTCACCTCGGGGCACCTCGGTGGTTCAGTGTTTAAGCCTCTGCCTTGGGCTTGGGTCATGGTCTTGGGGTTCTGGGATCGAGCTCCACATCGGACTCTCTGCTCAGCAGGGAGCCTGCTTCCCCCTCTCTCTCTGCCTGCCTCTCTGCCTGCTTGTGATCTCTCTCTTTCTCTTTCTGTCAAATAAATAAAATCTTCAAAAAAAAAAAAAAAAAAGAGGGTTCACCTCACAGGGTTCTAGTGAGTTAAAAAGGGATGTGTGTTAGGGCTAGGTCAACACAGGCCCTGGGCGGACCATCTGGCCTGGTAAAGGTGCCTTCATGTCTTCTGGCTTTGGAGCAGCAGCAGGAAGGTGGAAGTAAAAATCGCCTCCAGACTCCCTAGCTACACAGGTTTTCAGCTCTAAACAAAAAAGCTCTGCTGTTTTTCTTCCCTGGATTAGAAATTTCCTGCTGCTTTGCAAATCTCCGAAGCCAAGAAATCCACTGCTTTTGGAGAACTGGTGATTCCAGTCCCTTCTATTTTTTCATGTTCTTCCCACTAACCAGCATGAAAGAAAATGAAAAACAAAACCAGTTTGGCTGTGTTTCCACTGTCCCAGGAAGAGGATTTTATGGGAGAAGGGAGAAGATTATTCAGCGCATAGAGCTGGAGACGTCCAATGCATTTGCCTCAGGGAGTCCATCTGTCCATCAAGTTTGTCCCTCCCCCTCCCCCATTCTGCTCTCCGTGTAAGCACACACATACAAAGGCCTCCACCCCCGCAGGAAGGGGAGGCTCTGCCCAGAGGACTGGTACTAGCTCTTCCACCATCTTGCTTTGTGACCTCACACAAATTACTTCCCCATGTCGACCCACAGCCTTCTCCTCTGTAAAATGAGCAGAATCCCTTACCATTCTCCAACCCTGGCCAAAAGTGTCTCTCAGCCCATGATCCCTGTCCCGTGGAAAGAGGTAGGCAGGACATGAGATAACCATCTGACTAGGAGTCCAGACCAAAGTGAAGAAGCTGGTAGGGTGTGGGTTTTCTGGAGCCAGCACCAGACTGGGGGACATGGGTACAGAGGGAGGGGAACATTTAGTTTGCCCCATCCCCATACAGACCAGACTCAAGGCACCTACCCCCTCATCCTGAGAGTACCACAACTGTCGCCAGGCTATTCCTAGCCTTTGTGCCTCTCTTCCATAAAAGTGTTCAACATCTTTCCTTGAAACTTGGTTGAGACATTTCCAAATGTCAGCCCCAGCCTCCCTAACCCTCCTGGTTAAAGTCCCTGACGGCCACTCAGGTCTGGGTAGCTGAAGAGCAAACTTACCCTTACAACCTGGGGGGGGGGGGGGGGTATGATCGATGGAATTAGTGACACTGCCTTGGGGTGTCTGGGCCTGAGGCACCTGGGTCTACCATATCACTCACTTCCCTCTGGCCCCGCCCAGCCCATGCCATATGGACCCAACATACGCTTGGACTTCGGCTCCATTTCCCTGACCCAATCCCTCTGTCTTGGCGGAGCCCCGCCTGCTTTGCCCCGGCCAAGGCACATCCTTCTTTTGCCCACTCAGTTCCCCAGGGAGTGGGGTCCTCCACCTTCCACTTGGGTCCTGCCATGTGGGAAGAATCAAAAGCCCTAACCTTGGACACCACTCTGCACCCTATCTGTCTACCTCCTGCTCTGTTCTGCCCACTGGACTGTTGGCCACTCCACCCAGAACGTGCTGAGTGCCCCTATGAGCCCTGCCCTACCTGGCCAGACTCCTCAATCCCTGTCCTCTTCATTATCCCCCACAGTCAAGATCCCAGCAACCCCTTCAGAGGGATGCCTGGGGAAAGAGGTTCTCAGGGAAGAGGCCCGGGGGGGCCACCAGGTCGATCGGGCCCCACCCGCTGCCCCCCTGATTCAGGGACCTCACCCCCCACCCCAGCCAGGTAGCTGCTCTCTCACCTTCTCCAGCTGGTGGACACCCTCTTCCACGCAGCAAATGGAGGCCAGCGTGCGCAACGCCTGGGGGTATAAGCACCGGAAGCTGTCCTGGCGGCAGACCTTGAAGAGGGCTACAACCCCACCCTCCTGCCAAGAAAAGAGAAAATGTCACATGACCTCCCTGGGTCCCCCGTCCTGGGGCTAATGTGAGAATAACTGGCATCCCTCACCCAGCTGTGATGTTTTTTTTTTTTTTTTCAGGTTTGGAAAGCAGCTGAATATGTCCCCCCCAAATACATTACTGGGGCATAAAGATTATTTTGAACTAAAGGTAATTGGAAAGAAAGAGATACCAGAGATCTCTGCCCTCCTCCTGTTTGCCTAAAAGGAGGATGCACATGTACAGAGCTATCCCCTTCCCCTTTCTACTGCGAAGGAAAAAAGTTAATCATCAGAGAAAACGTCAGAACCTTCTAGCACGGAGATGGCCCCAGGGGAATCTTCACAACAAATCTGACTAACCATCCTTCATCCATTATTAGTTTTCTGTAGCTTTGCCTTATCACGATCTGCCAGCCCTAGAGATTCAAAGTTCTTCTCAGGCTTCCTGTTCCTTGTTTTGTTATTTCTCTAAAATTGTTCTTTGCTATATAAGTACAAGTTCTAACCAACCCTCTGACTCACTCGTCTCTGAGAGCTCCCTGTGTCATCCTGATGTACTGATGTACGTACTAAGAAAGTTTGGTTTGTTATTCTCTTGTTAATCTATCTTTTGTCAGCTCAATTTTCAGGACACCAGCCAGAGAACTAAGAAGGTGGTAGAAAGAAAAGAGCGTTTCCTCTCCTATGGTTCCTAAACACACACACACACACACACACACACTCTCTCTCTCTCTCTCTTCCATGCTCACACACATGCTGCAAAGAAATGCTCCTTCCACAAGGAACATCGCTCTAATAGTCCAAACTGGAGGAGGGACTCCCCAGATGCTTCTGGGGCTAGGGTCGTAGGGTCTAGGCCAGACATATTTGAGAGGGCCAGATTCAACGCCATTCAACACCGCTTCCACTCAGTGCCTGCCTCAGAACAAGCCTGGAGCCCTCAGAAAGAGATTCTAGAAGAAGCAAATCTGAGGCAGGTGGAGGAAACTGAAGCCTAGGAGGCCAGTGCGGGTTCCCCCTCCTCCAGCAACCACCATCATTCCTCAAATCCTCCCAACCATGGCAGGCATACAAAAAAGGAGTCTTATTTATATCAATACTGGAATTTATTCTCATTTTGGGAGGGAAAAAATGCCAAGTCCAGATGGGTGAAATAATTCACCCAAATCTACACATCCTTGTTTTCCCTTCTTCACCCTGGTTTGTAAAAGGAAAAAAAAAAAGAAAGAAAGAAAAGAAAAGAAAAAGAAACCTTCAGGAGCAATCACCCTAGCTGAGAGTGGACGTAGACTTCTTTTGTGATAGCTGGTCATGGAAACACGTTTTACTTGTGGAGACTTCACAGCAGTCTGGGAGGACTTCTGAGAATAAGCCTCGGGTGAGGCACACGTCCTAGGTGGTCATAGTTACCCTATTAAAAAATCACTGGAGCTTCCCCTCAGCCCAGGCTCTCCGACCAAAGTGAGGGAGCCAACAGATCACAAAGCAGATCCACCAGAGTGCCCAGCAAACCAGTGGTAACACCACCATGAATGTCCAGAGCAGGAGACTCTGGACACCCCCAACTGGCTCTGCCCTCTTTCCTCCCTCTGCCCTCCCCTGATGGCTACAAGGGTGCGTGGGAATGGCGGCAATCAGGAATGCGTGAAGACTGACAGGAACTCGGTCTGGCAGGGCACCTGACTTTAACCTTACTCCTCCTGGCTCTAACTAAACCTGTTGCACTCTGCTCCCCAAACTGGAAAACAAGACAAAACAACAACAACAAAAAAATGCTGCAGGAAGAAGAAGGTTGAGCTCGGCAAAAATACCATTCCCTGTCAGATCTTTGTGAACTCTTTCAAGAAACAATATACCTAGCAACAGGCACCGTTTCGTGTTCTGGGGATGCAGCTGTGACTGACGGCACAGATAATGAGCGAGGAACTGGAAGGAGAAGCAGCCAAGACCATGACAACCCGGCACAGAATTGTTGCAACAAGTCCCGAATCTTCCCAACCCAGCATCCCACAAAACTCAGCCTAGCAGCCCTTTCATTCTCAGAGTTCTGCTGCCTGTCACTGCAGGAACCCAGATGAGTTCGTCATTTCCAACATTTTATCATCAGCTGAGAGCGGTCCTTAAATTTCATCTTCCCACTCCCTTTTGGGGTAGTTCATCTGATGGGGAAACAGCTTATTATATAGACCTGATGAATGCATTCATGCAGCCAGAAACTATTAATGGTGTATTATAAGCCAGACGCTGTGCTGAGCACTGAGCAACACTGTCTCAGACCCGGTCCATATTGAACTCTTGGTCCGACAACCTGTGAGTCATGGGATGACAGCTAATCTTTAAAGCGGGAAGAAATCCAGGTAGGAGTGCGATGAAATGAGGGTGTGCGGGGTTAGAGGAACACAGAGAAGGAGCTCCTAACGTCATCTGAGAGAGGACTGTGGAAAGGTCAAACAGAAGTACTCTGATTGTAAATGCACGGCACGACTCTGATAAAGATAGACTAGTGCGTGACAAGGCGCTCCCTCTCTGACTTGTCACTCCACAATCCTTTATCCCTGTCTTCCTGCTTTCTCATGGTCTCTGAGACAGCTGAAGAGGGCTGCACATAAAGGTCTTATTCAGAGAGTCACTGAAGGAAAATCAAATTGCTTTTTAAAGGGAGAAGAAAAGGAACAGGAGCTCTATGGTCTCCCGAGCCAGCCTGGCTGGTTATTAAGGACCTCCCTCCACATACAAGTATTTATATACCTATAGATGCTTATATATGTAGGTACATCTATATGTGTTTATATATATTTTTATATATATATTTTTTATATGTATATATATTTTTATATGTGTATGCTCATTTTTAAGCATATGTAGCATAAATATTATTCCTACGTACAATGATAGAAATGATGGATAATGATAGATGCATAGATACATAAGTACATGGATATGCCAGGTAGATCAATAAGTGGGTAGGTATTTACGTCTGGAGCATACAACAAAGAAATGATACCAAAGAATGCCAGACTGAATGCCGGGATCAATATGGCAGGCTTCCTTTGGCTCAGGAGACAGTGAAGCCAGCATATTTATATATTTAAGCCTCTGTATCCATCTGCATTGGATTCTCAATACATTGTTTCCCAAGCCTGTGAAAAATAGCTCTCTTTGCATTTTTAGCTACTGCAAAAGCTAAAGGGAAGAAATCCTAAACCCGAATTGCAGGGATTCTGGTTCAAACCTTGGCTTTGCTGCTGGTTAACTTTGACTAAAAATGGGGTCATGGTAGCTACACAGCCAAGCTGTCGGGGGAACAACTGAGTTACTGTATGTGAAAGGGCCCAGCTCCCAGGTCTGGATAGCCAGGGGAGGGTCAGCCTGTGGAAAGCTTCCTGGTTGGAAGAGGGTCTCAATTCCTCATGAAAGGCATCCCAAGAGTTGGGGTATGTGGAAGGGAGAGAAGGAGGGAGGCTGCCGAGAAAGTGAGATGGACTAGTTGTGTGGACACCCCTGGAGACCCCTCCCCGACCCAAGAGCAGCACTCAGCTTAGAGCAGAGCCGGGAATCGCCTGTGCCGGTGGAATGGCACTGTTGGCTGGAGCTTGTTTAATTTTGTAGAAAGCGCTGGGCTCAAAGCCAAAGTGTATCATGGTAGGTATTATTCAGACAGGCTTAGGATCAACTGTCAGAAAGCTAAGGAGGCCACTTGTGGGGTGTAGGCTAGTCGGGGGCGGGGGGGTAGTAATAGAGGAGCAGGAGAGGGGGTGATTTTGACAAAGCACACGGGAGTTTGCTCAGCTCTGCCCTCAGGAAGGGGTGGGGCTGACCATGACCGTCACAGGGAAGACTAGGTTTGTTCTTGGCCTTCAACGGAACTCAAGGGGCTGAGAGGACAGACCTCAGATAGGCTGCTCCAATCATCTTCTGGAGGCAGCTCAGATGGGTGAAGTGTCCAAAAGGCAGACCATGCTGGGCCCCAAGAAGGTGGGTGAGGAAGGTCACTGAGAGCAGCCATCCCACATTTGTCACAGCGTTGGGCACACTCAATGAGCATTGATAGTGAGGCTTCCATGCAGAGGCGCTGTAAGCGGTACGAGGGACTCCCAGCTCCTGCGTCACTGTCAGGATTGAGAACCCAAGAACAGTGACTCCACTGGATGAACCAGTGTCACCATCTTCCAGGCCAGAAAGACAGGAGTCGTCACTGAATCTTCTCTTCCCTTCAGCCTTCTGTCTGCTCTCTCCCAAGGGTTGGAGACATAAGAAGCAGAGATTAAGATTCTGGAGTCAGTAGGTCTGGTTAAAATACCAGCTTTGCCCTGAAAGCACATGACCTCGGACATGTTGTTTACCTTTTCTCTGAGCCTCTATTCCCTCATCTTAAAAATGGGAATTATAACACGTCAGAAGGCCATTGGGAGGATCAGTGAAGTCGTAAATGAAAAGCTTAGTGCGGTGCTTGGTGAAAATAAAGGAGGCAGCAAATGATGAAGGTTGTAGAAGGGGGGAGAAGGGCAGAAGGAGGAAGAGGAGGAGAAGAAGGAGAAAGAGGAGAAAGGACTGCTAAGAGGCAGCTCAGAATAGTAAGTAAGATCATAGCCTTTGTTGCCAAGCAGGCAGTATCAAATTCCAGCTCACCCACTTACTAGCTGTGTGACACCTAAAGCTCCCTAGTGATTCCAATACTCATCAGGGTTGAGAACTTCTGAGTCACTCTTTGGCCCAAGAGTCTAAAGGGTCAGGATAGAACAAGAAGTCACCACTGTGGGCTTGAGGATCATGAGCTCTGATTTAAAGAGACTTGGGTTCCAATTCTGACTCCACTCTTTATCAGTTGAGTAAGACCCTTAAACTATGTCCTCAATCATAGATGAGTAAAACATGATACCTACTTCCTAGGATGGTTTTAGGATTTAAAGGAAATAATGTCTGTAAGGCATTAAGCATGCTGGACAGCGACACTCAAATGTCAGCTACTGCTGTTCTGTACAATTTACTTCTCCCCTATGCAGAGTCGACAAGCATTTACTCTCCTCTTCCAGATTTCTTTAAGGACTTAGATGGGTGATTCTGAGAATGGAATTACCTGTAGGGTAAATTGGAATTTACCTTGGAATTACCTGTAGGGACTGTTAAAATGCAGAGTCTCAGGTCTTACCCCAGGACCTCAGTAAATTTAGGTGGGGCAAAAAATTATCTGTGGTTTCCAAAAACCCCCTGAGGGATGGTGACAGAGCCAAGACAGGGAACCACTGAGCTACAGTGTCTTCCTGGGGCTGCCACGTGAAGTCGACTGAAAGACATAACTTGCTTCCAATTAGATCAGTGCTTCTATCTCCATGGCAATGTCATTTCTCAAGTTTAAAAAAAATAGTAAAAATGAAATAGAGTCCTAGGGTTATCAATTGTCTGTATTTGCCCAAAGTGTTTGGACTCCAAGTTTAGGGGAAAATTAACCACGAAGCTAGCAAAATAAAACTTCCACCATGGGGTGCCTGGGTAGCTCAGTTGGTTAAACATCAGATTATTGATTTTGGCTCTGGCCATGATCTTAGGGTCCTGGAGTCAAGCCCCACACTGGGCTCCCCACTCAGTGAGGAGTCTGCTCAGGAATCTCTCTTCCCCTCTGCCCCTCCCCACCATGCTCTCTCTCTCAATAAAACAAATAAATAAATAAATCTTTAAAGAGAACCTTCCATTGTAATTGATGAAAACCACTGTCATTCTCAATTTTGTCTTTCCCTCATATAGTATTGTAGTTGCTGCAAGTATTTTGGGGAACCATCAAGAACCTGAGTTAGGGGATGTGTTTTGTTTGGGTTTGGTGGGAGAGGTGGCTGACATTTCTAACAGATACCACATGAAGAGAATTATAGAGACTCTGGGGACCTAAGCTTTTCTCTAAAGTGGAAACTGAAAGCAGAGGGCCTAGCCACTATTAAAAATGGAGACATCAAGGCCCAAAGAGGGGAACTGACTCTTCCAAGATCGCACGGCAAATAAATGCTAGAGGCAAGACAGACTTCTTGAGCAAGCTAGTCCCACCAAAGTAGGTTCCTCCCCCTCTCCCCAGGTCCCTCAGTTTGGCCACCAACTATCAGCTCACCTTTGCTATGATGCGGCACAAGGGAGCCCCCTCCTGGGTCAGGCTGAACAGGTTTCCTGTGGTAGATTCCGTGGTGTAGATGTTGTCTGAGGCATTGATTTTTCTCACCAGCGCCTAAGAAAGGAGAGCAGAGTCTGATGGTTGATGGTCACGCACCCCACCTAATCTTCTTTAACGGAATACCAGTGGGTACATGCTCTTAGAAGCCCCCGGGAATCGATAATCCCACCCCATCGGGAAAGACACGAGTCTGCATGAGGTCCAAACTACGTTTCAGGAATATGGGATAATTTCAACCCCCTGGGACATGGACAGCAAATGTGCTCTTTTCCAGTGGATCAGAAAACCAGCTCTCAATCTTGATGGTCTCAGCAAGTATGCTTTGTTGTTCTACTGGTTTCAAATGAGAAGAGAAATGATCAGTTAAATAAGCCATCAAGTTGAAAACCAATGAGTTGCTACGGCTATGACCAAAGACTTGGTTCATTTGCCTACGGCAAACTCCAGCTGGGTAATGGGTTCCGGGGTTGAGTCAGGAGAAGTAGTCCCCAGTGGCTTAGTGCTCAGGGCACATCTCCATCATGGGTATAGCCAGGCCAAATGCAGCAACCCCAGGAACCCTCTCTATCAAAGAGTGGGTAACTCAGGAACATCGGACTGCTCTAGGCTCTGGGAGCTAAGGCTTGAGGCAAGAAGCCTGGAAATGACTGAACGTAGGACCCAGGGAGAACCAGGAAGAAAAGCAAATGGAAAATTCATCAACAAATGAGACATAAAGATTAGTTTAGCTTATTTCTGGGAAAAAGCTTTTTCACATATCTTGAAACTACCTCCTAATCAGCCATTTGCTTTGAAGCATATGATTCATTGATTATAAAAGATTCCTACCTGCTAATTAATTCTAGCTGCTTGCGCTTCTCCTGGGAGATGTGGAGATAGTGATTCAGAAAGATCGCCTTGGGGGGCTTCATGCGAGAAAGTAACACCTCCCGAGCAGCAGCTCTGGGCAGCTACTCGGGAGGTTTCCGTTGCTATGTTATTTCAAAATATCAAAATGGATTTGTTTTTATTAAACCTAACGTTATGGGAAAAAAAACACTTAGAAGGAAATGAGGAGATTGGAATTCTGATGCCAGCTCGCCTTTTCTACACAGTGTGTTGATGAGGAAGTGTGTCTGAGGTTGAAAGCAGGGACTCTGGAGCCAAAATGCCCGGGTGCAAATCCTGGCTTTGCCCCCTCTGCCCTTTTTCTCCATGTGCCCCAGAGCAAGCCACTCAGCCTTCCTAACCTGCAGTTTCCTTATGTGTGAAGTGGGGGAGAAATAACTGCCTGTCTCTTAGGTGGCTGTACCCATTTCTTAAGGTAGCCAATACAAGGTAGCCAATACAGAGCCCACATACATATATACAGAGAGAGAGAACTTTTTTTTTTTTTAAGATTTTATTTATTTATTTGACAGAGAGAAATCACAAGTAGTCAGAGAGGCAGGCAGAGAGAGAGAGAGGGAAGCAGGCTCCCTGCTGAGCAGAGAGCCGGATGCGGGACTCGATCCCAGGACGCTGAGATCATGACCTGAGCCGAAGGCAGCGGCTTAACCCACTGAGCCACCCAGGCGCCCGAGAGAGAGAACTTTTTATATAGAAAATATATATATATATATATATATATATATATATATATATATATATATGACTTTTAAAGGTACTCGGCACATGGAAGCAAAATAAAATTGTTAGCTGTTATTATTTTGTGATCTTGGGCAATACACACCCTAGGCCTCAGTTTCCCCATCTGTAAAATGATTAAAATTAAGTGGGTTTAGGGCTCCAGGTAAACTGGACTCTCCTTTTCTTTATCCAAACTCCTACAATTTTTCACACACGCAATACGCTAATCCCCTACATAAAGCAGTCTAGGATTAAGTGGGTATTTAATCAAGCTACATTAAATGTAAAAATTATTCTCTAAGATTTGATAGATGTCTCATGTAAGGGATTCAACAAAAGGTAAAATTAATAACCAAGATTTGTCACTGCAGAGCTGTGTAATGAATGCATTTCTTAGAATCCTCCCCCCGCATGCTGTAAGCAGCTACATAAGTGATAATGATGTTCACATGAAAATGCCGATTTCATATATTGGGGTCCTGTACCTAAATCATAATTACTCAGTGTTCTTGATTAGTGTTTGCACTTGAAGCAAATTAGCATGATGTTAAACAATTCAATCCAATGTCTTTTGCAATCATCTGCTCACATTAGACCATTTATGCCTGAGAAGAATTTCTTGCTAATGCCTATACACACATACACCGTAATTATACCTCAAATCATCTTGGTGAATCAGCTCTCTGACAATGAAAAGTTGTAATCATCCTTTTCACAAAGATAAATTTGGAAGAATATGAGATCAAAGGCTCCACTGAAATCATCAAGGCCCTAAGCATCACAGTATGTGAGAGCCAGAAGGGCCCTTAGCAGTCTCGTCCAACCCTCACTTCACACTTCAGGAAACTGAGATGCAGAAACCTGACATATGTGGTATGTGGTGGAGTTAGTTGGACCCTAACTCCTGTGAATCCAACTTTCTGTTTTCCAAAGTCAGTGAGTTCCTCTCCCTCAAAGTCGGCAGCACCTCACCTGGACCAGCCAAGATAGAGGTCTCAAGACAACGAGAATATCCAGCCTCATTAGCAGCTCTCACCAAACTGGAGAGGAGCTCTCCTTCCTGGCTCCCATTAGCATCTACAGCCCTCTGCCCTGGCGTAGCCAGAGCTCTTCCTGCGGGGGGGCAGCATTCATAGACAGCCCCCAGCAACTTCCCCTCTGGATCCATCCCATGTCTTTGTTGAGGCCATAGCCCCTGAACCGCTCCAGCTGTGACTGCTCACAGCAGGGACACTACTGCCACCCACTCCAGCTGTGACTAGGGACACTACTGCCACCCAGGGGTGTTGGGGGGACTCCTTTAATAGACTTCGGCTTGAAAATTCACATCTCTTCCAATTCATGTCCTCCTTCACCCTTTTATTTCTGTTTTCAGACCTGCAACATGGTTTTTCATGCCTGACCCTGCTTCTCCGCCCCCCGCCCAACCCTGTATCCTGGACAGGCAGCTCCCCCACTTTATCCTAGACAGGCATTTATCCCATCCTATCTTGGTGTCAGCTTCAAACTACCACAGTCTCTAAAATCAAGATTTGTTAGGCAATCAAGAAGGAACTGAAGAAGTGTCAAAAATATGCTTTACCCTGTATTGTGAGAAAAGTGGTAGAAAAGAGACAAAATAAAGGAACAAAGATTGATGAAGCGGAGTGACAGAAATATTGTTTTAAAGACAGAGTAGGCAGAGAGGAAACAATAGAAAGAAAAAAACAAAAAAAAAAAAAAAAAAAAAAAAAAAACAAAACAGAATCTTGAAGACCAGGAGAAAGGGATAAACAGAATTAGGGAGATGCACACCACCTAGCCTCTCTAAATAAGGAATCCAAAAAGGAAAAAAAGAAAAAATTTAATTGTCTCCCAATTAGAAAGAGCAGTTGCAGCCCAGGGAAACTGATCAGGAGAGGTAAAGTCTCATACATCAGCCTGGAATGAGTTCCTCAGAGGGAGCCATGCTCTAGCTAAAGATTCAGATAGAGAATCCATAGCTGGGCACATTTAGGGCAGCCCAGTCATGCCAAGAGATTACATAAATGTGGGCAGATGTGACAGGTGTGATAGATTAAACATGGCCACACGTTCTTTGCTACTTCTCCCGTAGACAGATAGGCTCTGGTACCCACCCCCACCACCACTATTTAAATCTGGACTGGCCTCAGTGACCTGCTCGAACAATAAAAGCCAGCAGTTGATAGAAGGAATGTTCCAGAACCTCCAAGGCTAGCTCACCAGACACCTTGAAGCTGCCCCCAGGCTTCGTGGAACATTCTTTTCAGTGTCCCAAGTTACCATGTAAGACATTTGGGAACTCTGAGGCTGTCATATGTAGGATCTGTCTGCTGAGAGTATCAGTGCTCTCAGCAGACACCAGCTTTCCCCCAATCCCCTCCAAGGCACTACACATACGAAGAAGCTTTCTAACGACTTCCCGAACCATCTGCTAACTTAGTAACACCAAGTGACCTCTGTTGATGCCACACAGAACAGAAGAATCACTCAGCCAGGCTCTGCCCACATTCTTGATCCTTCAGAGGATAAGATATAATAAAAATGGTTGTTACGCTCCAACAGAGCTCTGGAAAACAGAAGACTACAGTGAACAGCATGAGATATCTAAAGGATTGCTAGATAAATTTCTAGGAGAAAGGTTTTGAAAAGGAGCATACAGTATTGTTGGTGTCCTCAGAGAATATATTGGAGAAATGCGTGAATCAAGCGTCACAGGAAAGGCACAGAAAGACTGCACATACTAAAGAGGAGATGGTAACCGAATCCAGGCTTGGATTAGTTATTGTTCTGATGGGAAAATATCTCCTGGGTTGGAATATCCAATTTAGGAAGGCAAATGGGGATAAGGTCTCTTAGAATTGGAGGTTTGGGGGCAAGCACAGACCTTAATTGATTTCATTTTTCTCAGTAAGGCAAATTCCAACATCTAGAAGTTGTTTGTTTTGTTTTGTTTTGTTTTGAAAACAAAACAAAACAAAACAAAACAAAAGAATGTTCCAGAAAGGAAAGAGAAGTCAATGTGGTAAAGCTACTCAAATCCAGCAACTCGTGCTCATTCTATGAGTTAGATAAAGAAAGAGACCAACATGAGACCCAGGGTAAACTTCAGAAAAATTCAGCAGAGTCTCCCTGAAAGGAGGTGAGGATTAACAGAAGGAGAGAGAATCCTGGAAGCGTAGTTCATTAATGCCAAAAAAAAAAAAAAAAAGGAGATGTAGCAGAAGGAAATGGTACTCAAAGTTAACATACTCAAAAGATATGGAAAGGGACGCCTGGGTGGCTCAGTTGGTTGGACGACTGCCTTCAGCTCAGGTCATGATCCCGGAGTCTCGGGATCGAGTCCCGCATCAGGCTCCCGGCTCCATGGGGAGTCTGCTTCTCCCTCTGACCTTCTCCTCGCTCATGCTCTCTCTCACTGTCTCTCTCAAATAAATAAATAAAATATTAAAAAAAAAAAAAAGATATGGAAAGACTGTGTTCTGAGAAGCACATGGCAGACGGACTGGTCTTCACAAGGCTATAAAAGTCCAGACTTCAGGAGCATCACAGAAAACCCTCCTTATAGACAGGGATTTTAGGGCTGAAGCAATTCTCCAGGAAGAGGCAGGGAAGATAGCCTTCATGATATAGAACTAGAACACCTGTGTGTTCTAATGCAGTTTTTATTTTCTTATTTAGCTCTAAATGAATTTTGAAAAACACATGACCCCTTACACATTTTTCATTCGAAAAGTAAAATTTTTCATCATAAGTTTCAAGAACAAAGTTGGAAAGGATGTAATTTCCAGTAGGTTGTAGATTTCGACATAAAATAAGACCATTACATCACTCTTTTGGATGTGTTCAGTGGAATTTAAATACCAAAACAACTTGATGCCCTCATCATCCCCTTAAAAATGTATGAATAATCTCTTTTTTTAACATTGTGAGCATTTTGCATCTTTTCTTTTCATCCTTTATGTTCCCAATCTAATCCCTCCTGCGAATTTTATCTTAATGTAATATATTTAAGTTTCAAAGTGTTTTAGGGATCATCCTTGTCATATTTATCACTGACATTTGAAATGTCATTTTATTTCCTGTGACTATCAGGCTCTAAGTGCTTAAAAACACTCTCTCCTTGGGGCATATGGTTGGCTCAGTCCAGCTCTTGGTTTCAGCTCAGGTCATGATCTCAGGGTCATGAGATCGAGAACCACATCAAGCCCCACATGGACTAGGCACTCACAGCAGAGTCTGCTTGAGATTCTCTCTCTCCCTCTCTTTCTGCCCTCCCACTGCTTGCTCTCAAAATAAATAAATAAACAAATAAATAATTAAAATCTCAAAAAAATACTCTCTTCTTGGTTGAGTTATTGTTATAATTTTTATCAGTACAACTGGTCCAAATGTAAATTGTAAATTCTGCTTAATAACCATAAATTATAAAAATTAAAATGTTATTATAAATATACATCTTAATGAGATAAATGAGGCTCTGTATCCTTTTCAGGGTTTCTCATTAATTGATCTATACATGATTGAATATTGACCTAATGCTATATTTTTAGATGTAAACCCTGAAAAATCTCATTCCCATAAATCCATAGAGAGGAATAGAAAGAGTTTACATAGCCAAGTTGCTCAATCCTGCACATTCTGAGTTACGCAATCACAATGGCGATCCATCATCAAACACCATTTTTAATGATCTGCCAGTTGATAACTCCTTTAAATTGGTAAAAGCAAAGAATTGGAAACCACTTGACTTGTAAAAGCGTTTGTCACCCAATCATTAAAGTTGTTCATTCACTATCTCAGTTTCTGGGAAGAAGTCCAAAAGTACTTTACCAAGACTTATCAAATACTTTTTAATTATACCCACTGCTCTTTCACTTGGAGTACCTTGGGTTATCCAAATTATTCAGAAAGGATTAGGAAAATCAAAATATTATTACATTCATTGCCAATATAATTTTTAGTAAAATATTTGTGCTTGTTTCAAATATGTTTTATCAAAACCTTGAAGCTACAGCTTTTGCTTCCTTAATTTATGGAAAACGCCCACCCTATAAACTAATCGGCAGACTGTTCTTTCAGCCAAGCCAATCAGCCAAGACAAATTTTTCTCAATATAGAACTGACTTTGTTTTTAATTGCAAAGTGTTTTGATATGTTTCAAGAAACACTAAAACAACACTGACAAATAATTATAGAAATCATTCTCCAAGGGAAAATGCTAAAAACTGTAAATATTAAAAGCTAAAATAAAATTTGGTTTTATTTGTGTATGTTATAAAGCCAAGATAAAGCAATTTACTAAACTTTTAATAATGCAAGGTAATATGTAGCTATATTTTTTCAGCAAATAGGTGGGTGGGTATATATATTGAAATCTGGTGTTCAGTATAAGGAATAATTAAAATTTGAGAATAAAAATATTAGAAATCGGGGTACCTGCGTGGCTCAGTGGGTTAGGTGTCTGACTATTGACTTCAGCTCAGATCATGATCTCAGGGTCGTGGGACTGAGCGCCATGTCAGGTTCCATGCTGAACATGGAAAGATTCTCTTTCCCTCTCCCTTTGACCCTCTTCCTACTTGTGTGTGTGTGCTCTCTCTCAAACAAACAAACAAATAAATAAATAAATATATATATATATATATATATATATACATGTATTAGAAATCATTTGATTATTTTTAGGACTCTGATGATCAGACTTCCCTCATATTTAAAAAAGGAAAAAGGTATTTACTGCTTAAATCTAATTAGTCCAGCTGCTAGCAATTAATTTTATCTTTTGCTAACAAGAAGCAGAAATTAGTATAAATATCTCAAAAATATGTTGACAAAATAAGCTTTAACTGCTTCCTTAAATAATGTGTACCAAATCTGACCAAAAAAAAAAAAATCATGTAAAATTTGCATCTGTGGATTTTATCCAATATACCTTGAAAAATTTAGTCATTCTCAAAAGTATTCCAGCATTTAAAAGAATCAGTATCATTAACTTTTAGAATCTTTGGCTCTTCAAAGATGTTTTTCTTTCCAGTGAATGACATATCCTAGGTTTGAGTATGAGATATAGTTAAAAGGAATTGCTTGCATTTAAATTTGTGCCCCCAAAAGCCATTTTGAGTGCTTGCTGTGTCTGACCAGCTCACTCTTCGCGTTGTCTAAGGAGAATGTCCCTTAAGAGCTATTCACAATCTGGGAGTAAATACAGATAGAAGGGATATGATAAATTGAAAACTTTCAAATCCACTCCTCCAACACACACACACACGCACACAACCATTCTACCATATATCTCCATACTGGGCAAAACACGTAATTTCTAATGCCTTTCTCAACAGAAATATGTAAGAAAAAGCACAGAAATAATTCATGGAGGCCTATGGGTTTATGGTTCAGGAATGAAGGCTTCTTCTTTGATCTCCCCAGTCTTACTGCTACTCCAAGGTTTTACACAGCAGGGCAATGTACCATAACATTTGGGATGGGTGGGCATATGTCCTTCTTTTGGAAAGTAATAGAAGGGATGTTAGAAACTGCATATTATTGGGAGGATCGTTTTGAGAAAGAAACAAAAATTGAAGATCTGGGCATTGATTTCCTTAAAAGTATATATGCTTGCATTTCTTCTGGTAAATCTTTGAGAACCTGGAGAATGCTATGTCTTTGAAGTGGTTTGGAAACTTCTAGTCTAAGTCACTTCGAGCAGCCCACACCAATGCAGCCCGGGGTGACAGAAAGACAGTGTTTAGAGGAGAGCTAGAAATTAAGAAATGTTGAAAATGCTGGATGGGAAAGTATGCAAACCAGGCAAGTTACTGGGAAGAGATTCTAAGTGCCTGACTTTGCAGGAAGAAGTAAACATATCAAATGTCCTTCTATAAAGAAGAAGACATTTTTCCCTATATATAGTAAACATCATGCCACAGTTAACCTAGGGTGGATGCTTTCCCCCAGTGAGTGAATTTCCACAAAACCTTGTGGACGATGGACACCTGAGATAAATTGATGTCCCACCACAGACCCTATCAAGATGCTGCCCATTGCCAACTCTCTTTTGTTCAGCAGCAGGTAAGTACCTGTGAAGACCTTCAGCAACCCTAAGACAGAGTCCCAGCATGAAATGTCGCATGGAATTCCTGCCTTAGGGACCAAGGATTGGTCTGTTTTGACTTTCTGTGAGTGCAGGGGTAGTGCTATTATTCTATTGCCTATCCAAGGTATGAACTCTTCCAAGTATGACTGGGAAAGTCCAGTACAAACTGAGAATCCTGGAAAGAACCCCGTCCCATTGCTGGAGAGACAGCCCAGACTGTAGCTTCCCAAGAAAACATGACCACACACACACTGGAATGAGACCCTTCTGGCTAAGATGAGCACAGTAAGTAAATGGGAGAGAATTTTATTAACCTAAGTACTTGGGACTTTGAATTATTCCCACAGGTAAAGGGATGCGGGGATTTTTGTTTGTTTGTTATGTTTTGTTTTTGTTTTTCATGCTGTTTTTGGTTGCGGTGGTGGTGGTTGGTTTTTTTTTAAACCTTTTTCTTTAACTTTATTTTCTCTCTGGGAACTTTATAATGAGACACAGTATTTCTAAATTTTGGACATCTTTATATTTCTCATCTGACAAGTAAAGATTATCTTTATGCTACAATTTAGTTGCATTGCAGCCTCTGATTACCTATAGAGGACAACATAGCTGAGCAAAATCTGACAGTGGGAAATAGGACAGGAAAGCAAATTTTGAGCTTTAGTTACAAAACCTCCTAGAGCTAACTTAATGGATCTAATATCATGAGTCATTTTCAAGCCTTCTGGGAGCAGAATGTAAATTTCCCACTATGATTCCAGAAGGATCTACAGAGAAAGAGGGGTTGTTATTTGGAAGAATGGCTTCATGAAGGTGGGAAGTATCTTTCCCACTGGCAGCTGACCTCCTCCCCCAAGGCGCTCAGCTGCACTCCCGCCTGACCACAGCCCAATGGATAAGGCCACTGAGACAGTAGGACAGAAACTATCACTACTAAGGGGCAGTACTTGGTCCCCACTACTCCTGTTCCCTAGGTAGGGATTTCAGCAGCACACCCCTGCTAGCGTCACTCCCTACCTTTTTAGGTCACCCTACTGAGAAGGTAGGGATGAGTTTGTGAGTTTGGGAAGAAGGAACTGAGGACATGGCACCTGTCTCTCTCTTAGGAAGTGTCCCTCAGGTCTGAGTTCTGTCACAAGCTAGGTGCTTTTCCCTCAGGTGAGGCCTGAAGCTGACCAGCTTTGCCTAAGACAGGGAGGGGAAATTTAGTTGTGAGATAGTTTGAACTAGTTCGTTTAGCCACAGAGCCAAAGATATATTCCTAATCAGTTTTATTAGAATAAAGATGTTATTTGAAACTAAAATAAAAAGTAATAGAGGGAATGGAAGGATAAATTAATATAACATCTACCCACATGAAGCTGAGTCAAGGAATCAAAGGTCCAGCTAAGAGTCAACTTATTCAATAGAGTCCCCTTTATTTTAGAGTAAATCAATTTTTACAAGTTAAGTCTTCTCTTACCTCCCACACAGCTAATCCTTTATTCCCAAATAGATTAATCATCAAGGTTCTTTAATTTCCTATCGGTGGCTCCTGACATTTTAACTTGAAATTCTTCCATACTCGCCAAATAGTTAAATTATCTTAAAACAATTCATTAGGTGGCCGGGGGCTCTTTTAGCAAAGCGTGCTGCGAGCTTCTCTTAAGGTAGAGCAAGACTTGATTGAAGAAAGCAGCTCACTGAGTCAGAAAAGGCCACTGGTTCCTCATGGGTCATTTCATTTAATCCTAATGACAACCCACTGCAGATGTGAGGACAGGAAGTAACTGACCCAGGTCTGCATATCCAGTGAGCAGCACTAGCGGGATGTGAACCCTGATATGCCTCCAGACTCCATGCTCAGGCCCCTACCTCACCATCCCCATATCACAGAATGCCATCCTACCAAGATTAGAAGAGACCTTGGAACTCATTCATCCCCTGCCAGTGTCCTCCAAGCCTAGCTTGGCCTGTTAAGGGACGGGACTTCAAAACACAGTCCCCTGCAGGACAGCCCTGTCATTTCACAAACGCTTCTCTACACAGAACATCCTCTAGGTTTGATGGCTGACCTGAGCACCTTCTTTCCTTTGGGGTCCCCAAACACAGAACGCTGGAGATGACAGAGTGTCCATCTCTGGACAAAACATTCTCTGCTCCTCTACCCACTCCCACAGACCTTGATCTTCAGCCTCTCTCCCACCCTTTCAGGAGCCTCCTCAGAGTACTGCCACTGCCAGTGATGCTTCTGGGGTCTGGAACTGGACATGACATTCCAGGATGGAGCCAACCAGTGCAAAGTAGTGCTAGATTGCTGCTGCCCTATCATAAGCATTGTTCTACCATAGATTATTTTTGTGCAAGGTGGGGATAGGGGAGGTGGCAAGGCTCTGCTTGAGAACTTCCCAAGGACAAAAAATGTTTTGACCAAATTGCATTTCTTGAAACACCAGCATCCCGGAATAAGTGATCAGGTGCTTTAAGAAGAAAACAGATTTGTTGTGACTATGTAATTTTGGAACATACAGCTTAGTATTCAGTCTTTATTGAGTGCCTACTGTAGCAGAGGTACTACCCTGGTCACCAGATATATACCCATAAACAAAACAAACCCAAATCCTTGTCTATGGGAGCTACAGATTGGACAAGAAACACTACGAATGTGTGAAGATCTTTTAGAAGATTCTCAGTGCAGAAGAACACATCACAGGGGAAGTACCGATGCAAGGACACAGGCTTAAGTCCCTGTATGTCAAGAGACCTCAAATATAGGATCCTCATATAATTATTAACATCCTAGGGAATGTACTGTTCACCAGTTTAAGAAACACATGCTTACAACACTGAACACAGATCACCTTGCCTTCAGCCAATGTATCTCCTCATGTCACTGCCATCTGTATGGAAACATACACACACACACAACTAAAGATCAGCCAAAATGTATTAAGAGCACAGCGATCCCAAACAATAGGAGGGTGTAGCAGACACCACGGTGCTCACTGGGAGGAAAGGGGGGGCTTATTGGAAAGCTAAGGAATGCAGGGCAGACAAGGGGAGGGAGGCCAGTGCACCAATTTTTTTTTTTTTTTTTAAGATTTTATGTATTTATTTGTCAGAGAGAAAGAGCACAAGCAGGGAGAGCAGCAGGCACAGGAAGAAGCAGGCTCCCCACTGGACAAGGAGCCCGATGTGGGACTTGATCCCAGGACCCCAGATTCTGACCTGAGCTGAAGGCAGAGTCTTAACTGACTGAGCCACTCAGGCTAGTGGAGGGTGGGGGGTGCAAATTCCAAGAGAGGAGCCGCTGATCCAGCTCAGCTCCCAGGCCAAGCATCAGTGACCCAGGTGGCCAGACCTGGGGATGGGCAGGATTTAGCTGGGGAAGCAAAAGGACCCAGAGCAGGAATTCTACTGCAAACAAGATCAGGATGAGGGAAAAACCAGAATAGACCCAGAAACCCCAGGAAAACAGCTACCTAGCCCACAAGGTCCAGGCAGACTCCTTTGTAGCCCAGGGAGCTCTCCCCAGGATTCTGACCTAGACCATGCTCTCTACCCCTTTGACTCCTGGTAGACTACTTCCAAACCCAGCTGACTTCTGTTTATAATTCAACATTACTCTTCAAGGTTAGCCCTTTTGTTGAACCTGATAGTTCCAGGAGAGAGGGCACAAAATTCACATAAAAAGCATCGTCTGCACCAGCAGTCCTTCTCCAAAATACCTCCAGGCTCCCCTCGTCCCCACGGCGACCTTCAATGTTCTCACTCTTCACTCCCTTGGCTTTTTCACCCACTTCGGCTCCATGTCCCACAGGGTCCCTCTGGGACTTGAGAGCTCAGTGTGGGACACTGGCCCCAGCTTAAGCCATTACTCGCCCAGACATGCACAGCTCAGCATTTGCGTGTCAACTCCAAGGCCAGCCCCAGCAGCAACCCGCACCCCCCACCCCGCCCTTGGCCCTTCCTTCCCTTCCTCCCAAGCTCCTGGGACAGAGCGGCCTCTGCAGATCTCTGGGGTGGGAAGGGTGAGAAAGCCTGGGGCCAGACACGCTGACGAAGCAGGTGAACCAGACCAGAAGACCCTGTACCCTGTGGAAAATGAGCTGGACAAATAAAAAGGAGAAAAAGGAAAGCTCCGGGCTCTATGGAAAGGCTGAGTCTGGAGAGAAGCTGATAGGGGAAGAGACTCGCTATTTGTGGAAGGCTTTTATTTGGTGGTGGGAAAAGAATGGCAAATATGTAACACAATATTTCTGTAACTATAAATAACACGTAAATACCTTTCATAATGAAAACCTTATGGAATCTGCTTTTCTGGGAGGCTTTTAAAATAGGAAAAGGCAACGGAGGGAAATCACATATATTTAACCCACACTGTGTTGTTTGCTTAATCCTCTCACTTTTTCTTCTGGGGAAGGTTTTCACTTTGTAGGTGAAGAAAATGAGGCCTTTGAGATGTTACGGAACTTGATCTCGGTCTCACGGTGAGCCATAGTTTGAAAGTAGATCTGGTTCCAAAGCCCTCATTCTTTCTAGAATCAGACACGAGCCTGCTTAGAGGCAGGGGCTAGACTATATGACCTTTCTAGATTCTTTTCTATTGCCAGATTTGGGGACTTGGCTTGTTCCCCCACAGATGCCTCAAGTCTTTCCAGATAATACAGATCTGTTGTGCGTACTGTAGACAATAGCAACAGAGATTTAAGGTAGTAGGGACAGTACTGAGACAGCAGCTGGGAAATGCTTCTGCCATGGCCTCGTGTGACCTTAGGTAAGTCTCTTTCCTCTTTAGGCTCCAGTTCTCACATCTAGAAAATGCAGATTTGGGCTAACTTGGGAAGCATCGAGCTCTAACAGTCCTGTTTGCTAAGTGTTGGGGTTCATTTTGGTAGCCTGAGGATGTGCCCCAAGAAAAGCATGTGAGAGCTTCCCCCAGCCTGGCCCAGTGCCTCGGTCCCACCCCCACTCCCACCCCAGGAGTCCACGCAAGCGCCCCTGTCCATAGCCCAGCCTGCACCGACCTGCACCTCCCGGGTCAGCGCCAGCTCCAGCAGCTGGCCGAAGTGCTGGCCCAGCGTGCTCAAGGTCTCACTCACGCAGGCCTTCATCGACTTCAGGACATGCTCATTCTCAACCTGGAGGCACCTGGGGAAAAGAAATCATGGTGTGGGCCCCTGGGATGGGCAGGTATTCAGCCCAGAGCCATTCCAGGGGCCAGATCTGGGCCTGCCGCAGGCTTGTGGGTGGCGCGAGGGGCCTAGGAGGACGTCATCAGCTCCAGGGGAGTCAGAGATGGAATATTTCACAACCGGCTCATCCTCTGGCCTTCTAGTGTTCAGAGAAGGGCTGGTCAAAATGGGAGCGAACAGTCCACGTCACTAGGAAGACAGGCCGGCAGCCAGTGGTCAGACCCATTCCTCTGGGCTCCGCCCTGAGAGGACCCGCCATCGCTGCACCAGGGTCTGGGGTGGGGTGGGGAGCTGCAAGGGGATGCTGCTGCTGTTGCCAGGCCGGCCGGTGCACGGTAATACTCACAACCCTGGAGGAAAGGGCCATCTACAGTGGTGGTCTACAGAAGGGAGCCTTGAAAATTTTCTCCCCAGGTGGAAAGAACAGGGGCGTGGATCAGGTTTAAAATATACCCCAGGGGCCTGAGAATGTTCTCCTAGAAGGCCAAAGACGCCACAGGGTCCTAAGGGAAACCAAGTCTTGTGTTTCTCTTACAGGGCCTGGGGGCTGGAAAGAGTAAGGACAGAGGGTGTGTATACATGTGAGGCTGAGCCTCTGTATGTGTCTGAGTGTGAACATGTACATATTGACGTGTGCGAGATACAGAGAGGAGGGTGTGAATGTATTTCTGTGAATATATGAGTGTATGTTTATATATCTACGTACAGGCAAGTGTGTCTGTGAGATCCTTGTCTATGCGTCTGTGAGAATAGGCTGTGAGGGTCTGCTTTCATTTTGTCTTGACTTTGGGGATCAGGTTAGGGGGTTTCCCAAAGCTGCACGAAACCTTTTCCTTTTTACTAACGCTCAATAATCCTCTTTTTTCCTCTGCATGGGCCTCTCCTCTTTTACATTCTCTCTAGGACCTGAAAATGGGGCAGAAAAGCCCAAAGGAGTCTTCCAAGGATGCTGATGAAAGTCAGCAAAAGGAAGCTCCAGACTACCACCAGTCTCCCACCCCACTCCCTCTTTCCCCCTGGAAGAAGATACCAGCCCCTTCCCCTGACTGAGGACAGGCTGTCCAGTCTCATCCAGCAGCCAGGTTTACCTCTCTGTGATTGCCGAGAGCTCTGAGCATTTCTCCATTAACAGTTTCTCAATCTGTGGAAAAAAACAGAAGAAAGTTTATTCAATTCAACAAGCACTGGTTGAGGACCGACTACTGCGTGGGGCTCTCTGGGGTATAAAGATGAAGAATCAAATCATCTGATTTTGGAATCAGGCCCATCAACTATAACACAGTGTTGTATGGATGGCAAGACACCATCGTCAGCTTCTTTGAGAGCTCCAAAAAGAAAACCAAGCCCTTAGTTGTGCTGGAGGATCTGAGAAGCTTCTGAGAGGAAGGGGCATTTGGGCTGGGCTGCAGAGGATGAATAGAAGTTTGCTGTTTGTGAAGTGGAGCAAGGAAAATGGTAAAGCTGTAAGCTGGGAAGTGAATGCCAGAAGAAAGAAAAACAATGAGAAGGGGATTTTCAGTGCTCCGCTATGGGTTTGGAAAAGAAGATTGGAAATCATGGGCTTCAGAATCAGAAAAACTTAAGCTGAATCCTGCTTATACCATTCACTGCATAACTTTGGGCAAGTTACTTAGGCTCTCTGAGTTTCTATTTCCTCATCAGTACAGTGAGGACTTCACACTAGCTAATACTTTTTCAATAACCATTTTTAATGTTTCATTACATGTAAATAACATGTAAATAACATGAAAAAAATACTATTACTCATTTCATTAATGGGATGGAACTGGGGTGCAGAAAAGGTAAGTAACTTGCCAACGTCACAAAGTAGAGCTGATCTTTGAACCCAGACAGTCTGGCATTAAAGTGAGTGCACTGCTCCCCTGGACAGCTTCTCACAGTGGTTCTGTCTGCTTTGTATCTAGTGCGGGTTAAATGAGATGGGTGAGTGAAAACACCTAGCTCAATGCCCAGGACATGGTACATACTCAGTAAAGGCCCTTATTATCTTCTCTGCTCTTTGGAAGAGAAGGGAAGTGCTGGAGCAGGAAAAGTTCAACCTCCAAGCACTTCAGACCCATGCTTCTAGAAGGCATCCCCCTTGCAAATGCCCACCCGCACCCACCCTGGGGCAGCTGACCTGGCCCATCTCCTGGGAGGAGCTCCTGCTGAGAGTGCTGTACTCGCTGACCATGGAGCGGGCATGGCAGGCCAGACGCACACTCATGCTGTGCACACGTGCCCAGCGGTCCTGGGCCAGCTTCTGCCCGATCCTGCGCAGCTCGGTGCTGATGACCCAGCCCCTCTTGAGAAGCAGCTGCAGGGGGTCTCCGGGGCCAGGGCCGCCAGCCAGGATGAGGTCACTCTGAGCATCTTCCTCCAGGCTGATGGGCTTTGCCTGCAGGACGCACATGCACTCACACTCCGTCATGAGCTTCAGGTCCTCCATCCAGCGCTGGACTGAGTCCGCCTGCATCAGGTGCAGCCTGCATCCGGGGAGCAGCACCACAGTGATGGTCAGCGCCCCGCAACTTCCAGAGGTTCCCATTTGGGCCATCTGACTTTTATGAAGCACCTGCTCTAGGCTCATCACTGTTTCTTGCACTCGCTTACGTTAACCCTCTTTTCTTCTGTTATCTCCAACTCACAGATAATAAGAGGGAGGCACAGAAGCTTTGGAAGCAGATGACCAGACAAGCACCAGGCCATGAAGTCAGGCACATTAGCAGACTGTATTTACAAGAAGAAGAAAACAGAAGGCGCCTAAATATTGAATCCTGGTTATGTGATTAGGAGCTACGGTCGGCTGTGTGGTTACCGAGTGTGAACCTTTTTAAAATTTATTTTATTAATGAAAGCATTTTTAAACATGCTTTCACAAAGAGTGGCCCAAGACTAACATGGTTAGAAAGGGGATAAAGAGAATACAAGAGCCTCTGATCATCATGTTCTAGAGATAGAGAGCTGAAGCAGACTGATCTAAGAGCATCCAAGAGGGAGGAAAGGAACTAGACCCTCACTCACAGACTCATTTACTCCATGAACACTGCAGAGGACAGCTGTCATTTTGTCCTTCTAGCATCCTTCCTCCTCCTTCTGTCAATAGCAGAGGCAAGTGATACCGTTGCCCCTTGGTGTGGCTTCTTGCCGTGAGCTACTGCTGTTCCCTCCTTCCAAACATAGGGCTTGCAAGGCAGCTAAATCATGGTACCTGGGAACCAGCATTTGGCACAGAGGAAGCCTGTTGTACTATGCAGGGAAGAGCTCTGGACCCTTGAGCGGGACCCACTCCCACCCCCTACCTCAGGCCTGGAATGGAAAGGGCCATGGAAAAGTCACAAAGGGAGCAAAAGGGAATCAGTGCCACCAAACTGCCCCTGTCCTGGGCCCTTCCCGGGAGGCCCAGACTCACCATTCTGTCACCCCCACTAGCCCCCATTCGCACCGAGCCATACTCCATTCTTGTCCTTTAAAATCTTTTAGAACTAGAAAGAAAGTGGGATTTCAGAAGCTGTGTTAATTAAAATCCTAGTTGATTTATCACTTGGCGGGTAAGAGACATGGAATGACAAAGCTATTGATTTCTCGAGTATCTGCGTTATTGGGGCCTGTGAGAGTCTGTGTTTGTGGATATGAACTCATTTAGGTGTCTGTCTATATTATCTGTGTGCTCGTGTCTGGGATGTCTGGCTCGGAGCTGCTGTGTCTCTACCTGCACGAATCATCCGATGATTGCGGGTGCTTACAAGCCTTGCATCAGATAAACTCGATGACTAAGAACAGCTGGGGTGGGCCGTGAGCGTGGGCTGCATTAAATGACTCAGTCCCAAAGTAAAGAGTACAGAAAGGGGACGGAGAACAAGTAACTTTGCAGTGGAGAAACCTGACATAACCCCATCCTACTCAAGTGATCCAAAGGAACCTCATTGCTCATCAGCCTCTGTTGACAGCGTGGGCTTTGGATGGGACATGATGAGCAGGACTTTCTTCTCCCAAACACCAAACTTTAGTCTAATCAAACGAAAGGCCCCAGGGATCGGCTAAGGGACATTCTACAGAATACCTAATCAATACTCCTCACAAGTGCCAGTGTCCTCACCAACAAGGTCACGCTGAGAAACTGTCAGAGGCCAAGGGAGACAAGGGAGACATGATGACTGACTACAGCAGGATCTCCTGGATGGAATCCTGAAACAGAAAAGAACCCTCATGGAAAACTAGTAAAAGCCAAATAAAGTCTGGAGTTTAGTTAATACAACAGACTAATGATGGTTCCTCGGTTGTAACAAATGCACCATGCTCTCAGGGGATGCTAACGATCAAGGTAATTAGGTATGTGGTTAGCGTACAGGGGCCGTCTGTACTATCTTTGCAACTTTCTGTAAATCTAAAACTATTTTAAAGTTTGAATGTTTCTTTAAAGAAATGGGGTTCCGGGGAGAGAGGTAGAATCCAGCTGACAGAGCTGAGGGTTCCTTACTCCATTATCCACAGGAAGAATTGCATTTCCATTGCCTCTTCCCCAAATAGAAGCCCAGGCTGGAACTGACTGTCTGTCCGGCCTTGTGTCATGAGCCTCAAGGGAGGAAAACCTAGAGAATGTATCATCCTCCACTGGAGCAATCCAAACCCCAGCGGACAGGTAGGAGGAACCTAGCTAAGGAGCCAGGAGTGGAAGCTTCCTCAAAGAACCTGGAAGTGGAAGGAAAGAGGGTATACCTGGTTGGACCAGAGGACGAAAGTTGTTCTCTCAGAGGAAAGGAATGTGGCAAGCCTAGTTGGCTTCATCTTCCAGTTGGTCCTATGATCTGCCCTGGAGCCCACCAATGGCTGATTCCAGGCAGGCCTCCTGGACCTGCCCAGGGAGGCCCCCTCGGGCAGAGTCAGGCCCTCAGACACCTCTCTGATGATCCTGCTCCCTCCTTAGTTGCCTGAACAGGCTTTGAACCCAAGCTTCCCGGGGATGAAACAGCCTACTGTGTAAGGAAGGCTACTGTAAGGAAGGTCCTTGAGCTTATGAAAAGCTACTACAGGCCCAGGCCAAGAAGGCTTGTACCTTAGCATGCGGGGGCGTGAAGGGTTGGCTCTGCTACTTACAATCTGTGTGGCTGAAGGAAAGCTATTGTTGCTTTTTTCCCCCTTTTCTGAAATTTGTATTGAAATAACATATGTACATGAATGTGAACAAATTATAATATCAAGCTGCAGTCTGATGAATTTTCATAAGGTCGACATGCTCATGTATCCAGGAACCAGTTTTGAAACATTGCCTGCATCCCGGTGGTCTCCCTGGCGCCCCCTTTTGGTCACTCCCCGACGAGGATATCCAGTATCCTGACTTTTTAACAACATACATTAGTCTCTGTAGTAAGTTTCTTAACCTCTCTGAGCCTCAATTTCTTTATCTGAAAATAAAGGTAGTAATTTCAGAGAGATGGAAGAATTACATTAAACAGTGAACAAGAAGGACTTAGGACATTGCATAGTCTAAAGAAATGCTCAAAAATGTTAGTTCTCTTTGCTGTGTGTCCCCCATGGAATGCTTCAGCACCTACAATAATTACCATCACAATGGCTAGAAGTTTCTGAGCACATGCCACATGTTGAGCCCTGTGCTAAGTGCTTTACACGAATCATTTAATTTACCCCTCAAGACAAGTGTCTGCCTTAGTAGTATTATTATCCCCATTTTACAGATGAGGAAGCCAGGATGAGAGAGGTAAATCCCCCAGGTAGAAGGTAGTAGCATTGACATTAAGACTTTGGTCTCTTTCACTCTTTTTTTTTTTTTTTTTAAAGATTTTATTCATTTATTTGACAGAGAGAGATCACAAGTAGGCAGAGAGGCAGGCAGAGAGAGAGGAGGAAGCAGGCTCCCCGCTGAGCAGAGAGCCCAATGCGGGACTCGATCCCAGGACCCTGAGATCATGACCCGAGCCGAAGGCAGCGGCTCAACCCACTGAGCCACCCAGGCGCCCGGTCTCTTTCACTCTTAACCCTTAACCTCTTTGCTTTACTGCTTCCCACTCTAACAACCTTAAAAAAAAGAAAAAAAAAAAAACCCCATCAAGGAGCAGAGAGCAAGATAAGACAGCCTGACACAGGGAGACAGGAAGGACAATTTTCCCAAGCAAAGAGTTCTGGGGCTGCTTATAAGCAACAGGACGAAGAAGGGAAGCTGGGAGCCCCTGGCTCTGCCTAAAGCTCTGGGGTACAGGGCGGACTGGGAACCCAGCTCCAGAGATGCAGCTGCTGCTTCCAGGCCAAACCCACTCCCGGCTGTCCAACCGCCGGAGTGCCTGCCAGGGTGACAGCCGCTGAGGCAAGGACAGACAGAGGCGCCTTCGGGAAAGCAGAATCTGGTTTTCTTTAAGAATGAGCTTAAAATAACTTCCATTTCTAGAGATTGTTTGAAGAGAGACCTCCTCTTTCCCCACTAAGGAGCAAACAAGCATACGGAGAAGAATAAACTGGGTAGGTTAGGAAGCACAGAGACCCCCACCTCCTCTTAACCTCGCTCAGTGACTAGGCCTCAGGCCCCATCAAGTAGGCACAGTCTCCTTAGGTCCAGGGCCAACTCCAGGAGGGCTGGGAGGACTTCAAGAGGTTCTGACCTATTGAGGCTGGAGGGGGAAAATGAGTCGGCTGCTCAAGGCATGTATCTATCTCCCACTCAGCCTGATTTTACCCAGGATGCTCTGCATCCATGCTGCCCAAATTACAACGAAACCATTGAGATTACAATATAATTGTGTTTGGCATTTAGTATACGTGCTACTGAAGCAAGCACTGTGTTTGGCATTAAAAAAAAAAAAAAAATAGCGAATTGGGTGAAAAGCAGTTCTGAAAGCAGAGGAAAAGGGAAAATAGACAAAACTTATCAGGGATAATAATTAATATATATTGGACCCTTATAGTACCCCAAGGATTGTATAATTATCACACATCATTTTATTCTCGGAATATCCTGATTAAGTACACACTTTCCGAGTCTCCATTTCACAGATGAAAATACACAGGTATGGAAGACTTATATGACTTAAGAGAGCCAAGACTCCCTGCAGGCAACCCAATTCCAAAGACTGTTTACCTACTGACCATACTCTACAGTTTCTCCACCTGTCTCTCTCTCCTACCAACTTCAAGATATCCTCAAAGGCAGGCATTGACCTCCCTCAGCATCTCCAGCACTCAGCACAAGGCCTGACACATGGTCAGGATCAGTAAATATTTAAGCGATCAAGTAAATCAGAAATTGCCTGGGAAGCATGAATTGTAAGCCCTGCCACGCCAGCTAGAAATATTTTCTGGACTTGTAGGGGTGTTACAAGATAAGCATGAGTGCTCCGGCCTGACACATGGGAAACCCTTGAACTCACGCAATCCTCTGTTCTGAATTACATTTCAGGAAATGTGGTTTCGATCTCTGGCTGGCGTGTCAGACAAAGTCTAGGTGAGTTCCCTGCAACGTGGTTCAAGTTTAAGAGCTGGGTAAGTAACTCCATTCCACAAAAGACATCATAATAAAAACTTCTGTGTTAAATAGAAACACGTGACCAGGGGTCAGTAGAATCAGAGAAACCTTTTGTACAAGTCACAAACATTCCTCGATTCCACTAAGCCATAAAGCTTGGGCCCTTCGCAACCACTGTCCCAATTCTCAGAATTTCCAAGCAAATGGTAAAGTATGGATATGGATACTCAAGCCTGGGGTTGGGTGGGGGGGGGTGGATAGGAAGTGGCTAAAGGGAGATCTTAGCTCCTATGGGAAGTGCTGTCCCCAAAGGACACCTGTAACAAACACAAAATATCTTCACTCAGTTCAATAAGGCTTAAAATTTGAAGCCATTCCTGTCAGACAACCCCTACTTGACCTGATTCACTGACGCACTATCGATGTTGAGCACACACACTCTGTGCTGGTCCCTACCCTCAGGACACTCACCCCATTTAGGGGAGAGACAGACATAAGTAAATGTAACCCAACACCATGCGCCATACACCTCAAGCATTTCCAGGAGTCCCCAGAGTTCATCTCATATACAGCTGACCCTTGAACAATGCAGGCTTGGACTGCACAGGTCCACTTAGAGGTGGATAGTGCAGTACTGTAGACACATTTTCTCTTCTTTATGATTTTCTCAGTAACATTTTCTTTTCTCCAGTTTACTTGGTAAGAATACAGTATAGGACATACGTAACACAGAAATGATGTGTTAGTTGACTTTATGGTATCAGTCAGGCTTCCAATCAGTTGTAAGCTATTTGTAGTTAAGTTTTGGAGTCAAGGGCGACATGTGGATTTTCCACTGTGTTGGGGGGTGGGTGCCCCTAACCCCTGCGTCGTTCAAAGGTCAAGTGTAGATCCTCCCCCAAATCTGTCACCTTTAATCCCTAGAGCACCCTTACACTGGGATTACCCTGACTGTCAGGTCCTGCCAGGCCCCCTGGCACGCCGACCCTTCCTTCTGGGGGCTCTCCTGCTGTCCACCTCCACTAAATATCTCACGCTGATCACAGTCACCACTTCTCTTGCTGCTGTGTCTTCTAGGCACCATGGTGCCACCATCAGAGCCAGGCACACCACTGGGTCTCCTAGGCATCATGTGGCTTTTGTGGGGTATCACTGTTCCCATCAGAGCGTGAACTCGGGAGCTGGATTGTCTGGATTAAATCCCACATCTGCCACTTGCCACCTGCATAACTGTGGGCAAGTTATTGAATCTCTCTGTGCTTCAATTTCCTCGTTGGTAGAAAAGAAATGAAAATACTACCCAGCCCCCAGGTTTTTTGAGATGATTAAGTGAAGAGAGTATATACACATACATACATATGCATCTATGCAAATATGTATATCTACTTGCTTAGAATAATGCCTGACAGGAAGTATTATACATGTCAGTTGTTATTAGAGAGGTTTCAACTAAATCAGCTGTATCAGAAGAAATTTAATTACTTCGAAGGAGAGAAATAAGGAAAACTCTGGGAAGACGGCCTCCGTGACAGCAGTTTTTAAATTGCTTTAAATTCCCAGGTGAAAAACCGGCAGAACAACAAAGATAACAAAACTGAAACCTTATGGATAAAATTTACAACAAAACTAGATGATAAAATATCCCCACAAAACTCAAAATACAAGCAGATGGGATTGACCACTTAAAGCTACAAGACCTGCTGGACATCATCTGTCCAAGAGGAAGAAGGACAAAGCAATAGGGTGGTGTCTGAGGAATACGAGGGAGGAGCACCCCCAGCCCCATAGCCACTGGTATTTATTGGAAATCACAGTATGACCATTCAATTGTTGCTGAAACTAGGAGGGAACATGCCTCTCCATTATCAGGTGCATGCAAGGCACCTACCAAGAGTTCTAAAAACTAACCCAGCAGGAGTCCCTTCTCTAACAAACTGCCACATGGAGAAGAAACTTCTGGAAGCACAATCAGAATTGAGCAGGACTGGGACCTCAGAGACAAAGGTGAGAGGTCCATGGGAGGGGTGGAAGCAGAGCTGGAACTCTCAGAAAGCAGATCACCTGATGTTGACCCTTACACAAAAACGAGGAAGGAGCTGTATGAATTTAGAACCACCTTCCTGATCCCTGCCTCCCTCTAAACGTTCATGAAAACGAATTTCACGTAAAAATAAGCAACACAAAAATACTGAAGTCTCATTCCACGCATAATCACTTAAAAAAGAGAATAAATAACAAAATAGTATCCCTACAATGAGAAAATACCAGGAAAATGGTCTCACAAAACAGAAGGGAATGTAATATACTAGTTCAAAATGAACTTAAAATTTTTAAAAATGATGTAAGTTGTGAAAGAGAAGCACAAAACCTCAGAAAAGAGATATCTTAGGAAAAGAATTAGACATAAACAGGAAATGTCATCTTTGAAACAGATTAAACAAGAAGAAAAGTGTGGGATAATGCCTTAAGAAAATCAAATGCAAAAATAAAACGGTTTTAAATTTTTTAAAAAATGAAGAAAGATAAAAACAGGTTTGCAAGAAAGTGATGAAGTTTGAGGATGGGCAAAAAAGATCGAACATACATACAGTAAGAGTTCCCAAGAGAGGTGCCTGGGCGGCTCAGTCGGGTGGGCATCCAACTCCTGATTTCAGCTCAGGTCTTGATCTCAGGGTCATGAGTTCAAGCCCTGCCTTGGGCTCCATGCTGGGTGTGGAGCCTACTTGAAAAAAAAGGAGAAAGAGAGTTCCCTAGGGAAGAACCCAAAACACACGACAAAATGCATATGAAAAGCTATGAGCTGCGAAAATGTTCTTGGGAAAAAAAATATATTGTTTCATAGTGTTACATATTCATATTGTTACATATCGAAAAGGCATACTCTGTACATGAAAACAAACGTACAAGACATATTCTAGTAAGATTACTAGACTTCTATTTCTTTATTTTTTTAAATATGGAAGGCTTCGCAAATTTGCATGTCATCCTTGTGCAGGGGCCATGCTAATCTTCTCTGTATCATTCCAATTTTAGTATATGTGCTGCCAAAGCGAGCACAAGATTATTAGATTTTTAAAAAGAAAGAAAGGAAATCCTTTGTGCATTTAGAAATAAGTGCATGTTACTTGCAAGGGATAAAAAAAAAAATGATACCATGATCAGTTTGTTTTGTGATAGCAACATTTCATACTAGAAAAAAAGTAGAATAACCTATTTAATATATTCAAGAAATAAAATGTGAGCCAAAAACCTTATATTCAGCCAAAATGTCTTTTGAGTGTGAGGTAAGAAGGAAGCGACACCAGCGCCGCGGTGTTGGAGGACAGTCGTTGGAGATGGTCCTTGATCTTGGATCCTGGACGCTGATGCACACAGATGATGAATAAAAGGGACAAAGAGAACCCCCGATTTTTCACTTGAGCACAAGACCAACGGGAGAAACCTGCTCAGAAGACGGCTTAGTCTGAGGCATGTTGAGCGCAGTGGGCCCATTTCTTCCTTGGGGTCCAGTCCCTCTCTCTGGACTGTGCTCACGTAGCACCTAATTTCAGAACCACCCAGGGCTCTTAGCATCCATGTGGGGTGTGCGGCCCACACACTCCCACAAATTCCACCCTGAACGCTCAGTGCACATTTCCCGGGTGCCCCCTATGTGCGGGAATGGGTCTAGCTGCTTGGGACACACTGGTGAGCAAAACAAACATATCTCTGCCTCTCTCCCAGAGCAGGGGGCAATAAATATAGGAATAATATATGGGAAAATGTTCTTGGGAAAAAAAATATATTGTTTCATAGTGTTACATATTCATATTGTTAACAATATAGGAATATAGGAATATTCATATTGTTAACAATATAGGAATATAGGAATAATATATGGGAAAATACCATGAATGAAAAAGGATAGAATATGTTAAAAGCGGATCATTTCTCTCTGAGTTAGAATAAGTATGGATGAGATTGCTCCTGCGGGAGGCAGGGAGGGAACTGCCATTTGAAAATGAATGAATGGTCGGCTCTCGGAAGAAGTAAGGCCTCGACAGAAGCTTGGGGGGGGGGGGGGGGGGGGGGGGGGGGGGGAGTCAACCATGTTGGCATATGGGTACAGAGCCATGCAGGCAGAGGGACCCGAGCGTGCAAAGGCCCACCTTGGGAGTATGCCTGATTTGTGTGAGAAAGGGTAGGAGATCAGCGTGGCTGGAACAAGGGAATTGAGTAGGACAAGAGCTCAGCTCTGGGCTAGATCATGCAGGGCCTTGGGAGCCACTGCGTAAAGAGAAGCATGGAAGGAATCTTGTCACCAGATGTCAGCTGGATCTGCCTAGCCCCTGTACCTCTCTATGGCCCAACCTGGAAGGCTCTCTCTCACTAAGGGCTTTGTAAAAACAACACACAGATTCATACACAGTGACTTAACCTCGCTATGCAGTGAATTGTAAACTGTTTACTAAACAGTTAATTTAAGTACAATTATTTATGCAACAAGCTATAAATAATTTACAGTGTGGTTACGATATTAACTTCTAACCCCTCCTCACTAAGGCCCTGGTGAGGCCTCAGCCACTTGGGGCTAGAGGAAATGTTGCTTCTCTGATCTTGTTTGAATCTTCCCGTGTTTACATCACCCTGCTTCTGATCCACCCAGAAGCCCATGATGAGCTGCACTGGCCCTGGCCTTTCCGTGCCCTGGGACTTTGCAACACTCCAGCCTGGACTGCTCCAAATTCACATGGCCAGTGTTGAGCCTTCATGACACGTGGTGTTGGGCAGCTCACAGAAGTTCTGTTGCTAACTTGTAACTGACCCATGTGGGCAATCCCAGAACCAGGAAGGAGGTTTTCTCTCCTATAGCAGACTGTGCAAAATGGCTCTTGCACCCACCTATTATGCTGGGGTTGGTCTCTTTCCCTGTGTGATCTCTATGTCCTCTGCCATCTCTGGGGCACAACCTTTGCTCCATGCTGTTGCACTGGAAAGAGTTTTCAGGTTGTTTTCCAGAAACCCCCACTTTCATAATTTACCCTACCCACTTGGATATATAGCATTCTCTGTTCATTAAAATGTCCAGTATAACGTGGTGGGAGAGAGTTAGTCCTATGCCGGACCACTCTAAAAAATCAATTTAAAAGAACCTAGCTTCGTTCCAAGCATGCTATAAAGAAAACGTTGAGTACCTTGCATAAGCCAAGCACATATCAAGTGCTTGCACATACGATCCCCGTTTGGATTCACAGAAATGCTATCTAGTATCCCCATTTTACAGAGGAGGGGAAACCGAGGCTCAGAGAGGTCAATGACAGAACCTAGGCATCCCTCCAGTTCTGCTAACTCCAAAGCCCACATCCTCACCACCCCCCGGTCTGTCCAGGACCCCAGTGGAGTGTGTTGTTGTTTCAGAAAGCCAAGGAACAAGAGTTTGGCTCCAGGTAACTTTTTCCAATCCAATAAACCAATATGTTCATTTGACAGCTGCCCACTCTCGGATGACTCAGAGCCCATCTTGTTAGCTCTGTCAAACTCGGGCATTTTAGATGTGCCCCGGGGAGAGGGGGATGCTGATTAACATTCCCTGGCCTTTCATTAACTAAGGAATGACTCATTCTTAACCTCTTAAAAGGCTCCATGCGTGTCTCTCGGCACTAGCAGCCTACGTAGGAGAGCCGGGAGGGATGACGGTAATAACAGCAAAAACACCTGATGACACACCATCCCCCGGGGCCCCTTCCCGCCTCTGCCTCTCCATAGCTGCAGGCTCGTGCGCACGACTCTCGCCTCCCCAGAGTCACATCCCTGACCTGCCTTCCCCCTCACTCCCAACTTCTGTCCCAGCCACGTGGAGCTCTTTCAGCCCCTCGGCCGTCACTTCCGGCCCTTCTAGCCTTTGCACAGGCTGGCTCCCCTCTCCCATCTCCTCTCCACCCTGCCGAGGCCCATACACCCCTGAAATCTTGTCTGAACATCTCTGCTGAAATAGGGTGCTCCAACTCCGAGGGGAGCTTATGTCCCAGGTGTCCCATGTGTCTGTAACACCCCGTCTTTCCCCCACCCGGGACACCAGCCTTGACTGTTTCACTACTGGATTGACATCTGCTTCGTCCACCGGACCCAAGGGCAGGGCTCACGTCTGTCACGAGCTCCCAACATGGCACCCAGCCCTGGTCCTGGTGTGCTGAGGAGGCTCGGTGTCTAGGGGGCTGAGCTAGGAATCAAATGGGAATAATATTAACCAGCACCGTGACGCAGCCTCGGTGGCTAAGGGTGAGGGGCAAGATGAAACCCCAAAGCATCACTGCTGACTTTCAGAGAGGCTGGGCTTCATGCCAGCCCTCACACAGATGGCTCATGGATATTACCTTATCTGTGTCTCAGAATGACCCTACAAGGAGGGCCATCCCACTGCCTCGAGCTTACAGTTAAAGAAACTGAAGCTTGGAGAGGGAAAGTGAACTATCTGACATCCCCCAGCTCGTAAGGGGCAGAGTCTGACTCTGAACTCAGCCCATCACACTCCAGACCCCACATGCTTAAGTGCTGCTTCCGGCCCTGCCCTGTCCAAATGGCACGTTTAGCACTGTCAGGTAAAAAGTACAAATGCCTTCTCACACACACAGGGTCAGCATCAGGCTGCCCTCCACCTTCAGGGTGCTCCCACAGGGCCTGATGGATAGACTAAAAAGGCTTTGTCTTTCCCATTCTGTTCTCCTTCCTTTAAGGAGAGTCTTTTCATTTGCCGAAGTGGAACATTTAGGAGAATTCACATACTGAATGTGTCTGTTGTCATCCTGGTATCTCTGGATAGTTCTGGAAAATGCAGTTGTCAGTAGATAAATCACCACTAGTGGGTTCTCAAGACCTGGTATACACTGTGGCCAAGACTCCATAGAGGTAAAAGCCTCCCATCCCCAACCCCTAGGAACCCTTTCCTCTACCACACCCAAGCCTCAGGCTCTGGTCAAGATTCTCTATCCCTCAGTTGTGGGCAGACTCCGAGGATGAAAGATCCTTCACCTTGGGGCTCCACATGCGATGCTGCCCTCCAAAAGAGCCCCTACGAGCAGCAGCCAGAAGTTAACTGTCCCATCAGGTCCCATAGCCAGTGTGTGTGCTGGGGCCAGGCCTGAGGCCCTGATGTTCCAGAGCTTTCTGTGTACCTGCTCATCAGCCTGTGCTAGGAGCTGAGGACAAAACCAACCAGAAGAAAATTCCAGAAAGCACAGCGCTCAGCTAAGACCCCAAACAGGCAAGAAAGTACCAGGAATCCACTCCAGTGGTAATTCCAACAGCAGCTAACATGCAATGAGCACGGCAGTGTTGTAAGCCCTCTCTATGTATTATCTCTTTTAATCCACCCTCTCCCCACCCCTGCAATCTGAAAGAGAAAACTATTATTGCCCCCATTTATAGATGAGGAGACTTCTGTCAGAAGAGGCCACATGGTGAGTTAAGTGGTAGAGCCATTACTCAGACCCAGTCTGAGTCTCTGCTCCTGTCAACTAAACACCAGACTGCTATCATGAAGCCATCAAGAAGCTGTGAGCAGGATGGCTGAGGGCCACAGGAGACAGAGGGCCTGACTTGGCCTGGGAATATGTATACAAAGGAAGTGACATTTGCCCCGGTTCTTAGAGAAGAGGAGCTGGCCAGGATGACAAGGGCAAAAAGACCTCTGAACAAATGTGGAAAAGCCTAAGAGGCCTAAAAATAGAAATACACCAAGGATTCTCACCGGACTCCAGCATGGGGGTTGGGGGGCTCTGCGTGAGTGGCTGAGGAAGGACCTAAAGGGAGAGATAGAGGCCAGGTGATCAAAGACCCTGACTTAATTAGTAATTTGGGTTTAATCTTAAAGATAATTTGGAGCCACAAAAACGCTGTAGAGCAGAGCAATGCTATCATTGTGCAGAGAGTTAGTAGAAACTGGATCAAAGCAAGGTTAAGTACAAGAGGCTGACCTACCAGGAGCTGGTGGGCATAAAGCAGAGAGAGGATGGAAGCCTGAACTTGGCAGTGAGTGACACGGGAGAGGAAGTGACTGGTCTGGGAGGGAGAGGAGAGGATGTGAGGGTGAAGAAGGGAAAGGGACAGGCCTGGCTCCTGGGTGTCTAGCCTGGGTGACACAGAAAACCCACACAGGGAAGAGCTAGTTCTCATTTTGCTTGTTCTAGGGCGAGGCATGATAACAAGTGGGGTACACAAGGCCACAGCAGATGGGGGGCCCAGACCTAGACAGAGGTCTATCAAGGACACCCCAAACTTTTTCAGGGAAGAGACTAGGCCCAGTGAACCCGGCATGGCCCTGCCACAAGTCGGTCCCCCCCCTCCCCCCAGCCACGGCCACCGTGCCGCCACATAATAAGCTGCTCTTCTCAATTTTGTAGTCTAGGGACCGCGACTCATTAAGGTTTGGACTGCATTAGTGCTCAGCATCCCATAATTGCATAGCTCGCCTGACTCTCTGTCATTAGCTCTCCGCTCTCTGGGCTCCACCTCTCCTATTGGATTTGCTGACTGACCCCAACACAGAAAGTCTGGCTACACGGGGCAGCTCTCACCGTGCAGTGAGGACTGCCTGCTGGCCCTGAACCTCGCAGCTCCCGGTGCTTTGACCATCCTCAGCCATAAATTTTGAGCTACCATTTCCCTACACATGACCTCTTTCCTTTGCACGTCCAAACGACTGATCTGATTACTCACAGAAGAAGGGAATTGAAAATTGAGGTCAAAGCAGATGGGCTGGCAGCAAGTCACATTCCCTTCATGGTGGAAAACCACCACAGTCAGGACAGGGTAGGGTCTCTGGCCAAGGAGCCTGAGGAGCCAGGGGTCAGGGCCCAGGACTGGGGTTGGATTTTCTCAGTCTCCGGCACGAATTAGAATCTGAGTCTGACACTGTCAAGATTATCCCCACCCCTGGAGAGCAGGGAAGCCATCGACAGACAGTGAATGGGACTCCCAGGAGCCCGCCCAGTTCTCAGCAGAGAGCCCTGGAGACAAGCAGATGCTTGCTCCCTGAGTAACCTCCTTGTTCTCTGATGGCAGCTTTCCTGGACATCTGGAAGAATGGGACCAAAGCCTAAAATCTGGGTTTTCTGTAGTCTGACAGATTTCAAACACAAAGCCAGACGTAACCACAATCATCTCAATATACCAGGGTACTGGTAGGATGATTTTTTTTTAAGCTGGAATTATCCAGGGTGGAGTTGGAATAGGGGAAGAGAAAAGTGTATTCTCATACCAAGAAACTACAGTATGAAACAATGGGGCCCCTAACCTGTTTCTAAAGTCAGGGGGAATTAAGCACCCATCCAGCAAGCAGGGAGGCTTATCAACAATAGAGCGCCTTCTGTATACCAAGTGCTCTTTCCTTCAGCCCCTAATAGCACCACTGCCGTTGGAGATCACCACCCCCATTTTATGGGTGTAGAAAGGGACTCAGAAGCATGCCATGACTTGGCTAAGACCTCACTGCTAATAGTGTAATAAAGCTGAATGGATCAAGGGTTTATCACATTCTGGGCTCTGTGCTAAGGGCTTGATTCAATCTTAATTGTTCACTTAACCTTCAAAATAATCCCATGAGGTACACCTAACCGAGATTTGGTAGGTTAAGTGACTTGGCCAAGGTTACACAGTGGATAAGTAGAAATATGTGGAAATAAGAATCCAGGCACTCTGAGACCAGAGCCTTTCTATGATTTTGCAGCTCTTGGAATTCTTCAGCAATTGAGCTGACGCTCAATTCACACCCTCAGATGCACAGCCAGCACCCTTTCTACTATGGTAGAATGCCCTTCCATGACATAGCAATACCTTTTTAAAACTTAGAATCATCAAAGACTATGGCGTGTCCAGTCATTTTTCAAACCCTTACCCCATTTCTTTCTGGGAGAGAATCGGATGTGTGTTGTTTGAATTCAGGACTGAGCTGTGGCCTAATGGCCCCATCATCACATACCTCTGTTTGCACCAGAAAAACTATCAGAGGAGGGAAGCCAGGGAGACCATGCAAACAGAGGGGGAAGTGACCTGCTCGGGACTTCGGCTGCAAAGGGGTCCTCTCCTATCCCTCCTTGTCCTGCCTCTGCTTCTATCTCTTGGATTGTCCCCTTCAGTAATCAAAGCCCATCACTGGGGAAAGGTCACTGTTCCTGACCCTTTAGATGCCAAAGGGAACAATTACTCCCAGCTCAGCAGACCCACGCCCTGACACCCAGCTGCTCGTACCAGTTTTTCATCCCCAGCTACATCAACTGGCCTGGCATCCAGCGCTCCCCCAAAACACTGGGGGTCAACAGTTTGTGGAAATCTATGCTGACACCCTCATTGATTCATTTTAATCTCTATTCACTTAGAATGGAACTTTATTCCTTCAAAGTCCGAAATTTGGATTCCTCTGCCCTACCCTACTCTACCCGTTGTGTGGAGTGTTTTCTGTAAAAACAAAACAAAACAAAACAACAAACAAAAACCACTCCACTATGCCAAGAACACTTGGTAATGGCCTCCAAACTTTACCAAGCACCCCCACTGTGCCAGCACTAGGCTAGAGTGCTGCAATTTAAGAGGGAGGCAGTGGGAGGAGGATCTCCGGGAGTGCAGGACCTTGCACAGTGACACATTCCCTCCACCCAGAGTGGCACCTGGCACACCTCAGGCATTGACAAGTGGAAGAAGGGATGTTTAGTCCAAGCTATGATATCTGAGAAAGCTACCAGGCCAACACCGGAAGGGGGCTGTTGAGTTCCTCAGGAGAGGAACCAGAGTTGGAAGATGATGGGGAGTCTGATGGGAGAAACAGCCTGTACGAAGGAATGAAGGCATGGGACCACATACTGGGAACATGGCAAGTCCTAAGAACAACCAGAGGTGTAGAGGTGGAGTCAAAAGCAAGAATGTTAAATTACAAAGCACGTTCAAGTGCTAGGGGTCATGGATTTATCCGTCTTCTATCCCATCAAAGCAGGGCACCCTCTTCCCCTACAGAACATTTCTCCTGGTTACACCAAGGGACTTCCATAAAAACTGAACAAGGCATCCCCTCGGATGCTGGAAGGGGCTCCCATGCCAGTAGGTCTTGCAGTTTCCATCCCAGCTTCAAGGCAAACACTAGACCTCTTTGTGCATGTCACAGGAAGGAACGAGAAGACCTTGTTTTGGTCAGTGGGATTGCTTTCCCAGCCCTAGGCATGAAAGTGTGATATTTTTATCCAGAAAAGGGGACTGACTATCCAAAACTCATTCACAAACTCCTAGCGTGCCAGAACTAGAAAGGTCCCTGGGGAAACTTTAGCCTACTTCCTCGTCTTCAGAAGAAGAAACTCAAGCTCAGAGAGGAAGAAGGACTGTCCAGTGACACACAGCAGGTGAGTGCAGGCCAGGGTTGGGAAGAGAGGAGGGCGGGGAGGAAGGAAGGAGAGGAGGAAGGGAAGCCTCTAGTTTCTAGTCCATACTCCCCACTGCACTGTGTTTTCCTGCAAGAGATTTAATGATGAAATTGCAGACTTTTTTTCCAGTAAACATAAAACCAAAGACTAAAAATATTTCTGAATTACTTTTCTTTAGAAGAAAAAAAAATGTCTCTCCAGCTCTCTGACTCCATCAGCCAATTAAATCTTTGGCTTCCACTCAGAAAGAGGATTTAAATTAATCAAGATAAAACTAGCTGACTCTTTCCCTCCAAGCAGCAACTTTCTACCAAGAAGAATGAGAGTAGTTTGCTGGAGACAGGAGTGTGTTGGGGAAAAAAACAAAATCCAAGCCATTTAATTTAACTTCTCACACTCACCTGAGACTCCTCAGCCATTTGTCCTTCATTCATCAAACATCTATTAAGTATTTATTCATTCAACAACCACTTATTGAGCTCCTTCTGTGTGCATTCTAATTACAGGAGCATAGCTATGAATCAGAACGTAATTTGGCCCTCAAGACATGGACATTTGTCATTGAGTAGGGTGATGACGTTTACATAAATCATCACCCTACAACCCAGGGCCTGGCCCAAAGTAAATTCTTAGCCCAAAGTAAATCTCGTTTGAATGAATGAGTGAATGAATGAAATCAGGGTTTACTACAGATCACTGCCCCCATGAGAATTCCACCGGGACTAGGACACAGCACTTCGAGAAACAGCTTAAGAAACAGTTCAGAAAAGGCAGGACTTCACAAATGGGCAGGTGGGCGTCTGAAGAGTATTTTGAGAGCTCCATTCACTTCTCTGAGCCTCAGTTTCCCCACCATCATGATGGGATCTGAGGAAATTTCCAGCACTAACATTTGATTATTTTCTGAGCCCAGTTCCCGGTACTTTATGGGAGTTTAAACCCAATCTCTCTTCCTAAAAATAACTATTGAATCATTGTCCCTCTGCCTTCTCAAGGTCATGCCTGCGTTTCTGTGGATTTCTCCTGGGAGATGAGAGAAGGAAGTGAGGGAATTCGATTCTAACTTTGATTGGCCTTCCTCTCTGTTTAAACAAGAGAAGAAAATATCCAATTATCCCATTGACAATTACAGTCTGCACATTTCACCGCAGGCATAGAAAACAGGCCAGCAGCAGAAAACCAGCCACAGCCCAGGGGTGCACACATGCAAGCCATTATCTATTCGGAGACAGGCAGGCCTGCGGTGGCCCCCAGTGGCTCAGAAGCTGGACGGCTCCTTGCCAACAGGCCAGGCCATCCGGGAGGCTGCGTGCCATTAGGGGCAGCAGCCCCCATCCCACCGTCTCAGACTCCAGGCTGAACAGAAAGCAGGGGAGAAAGTGAGTCACTGACAGTGAGTGATCCCAAACCAAAGACCCCGGCTGTATCCTTGTACACATGCAGTCCTGATCAGGTCAAGAGCTAAATCAGTGAGTTCCACGAGGGAAGGGACCATGTCCAATTCTGTCACCATCATGTCCTTAAGCACACAAGCATCATACAAAGCCCATGATCTGCATTTGAGATGAGCAGGTAGTAAAATTTGTAGAAGGCTAACGAGTATGACCATCTGAAATAATGTATGAGTGGTTTGTTTGTGTGATGCCCCCAAGAAGAAAGAGACTATGGGAAAGAGACTGGTTAGGGTACTGGCTAGCACTTAGGCTCAAGCGTCATCTGGAAACATCTGTCTAAGCTCTGCTCTTTATAAGCTCTGACCTTGGGCAAGCCTCTGTTTCCTCATGGGGCACATGTATGTGCTGTTTGGATTCCCCTTTAAGGAAGGACTTGTTGCCTCCAGCTGCTGGGGGTATCATTAACTAACTGCCTCCAGCCATCAGGCCCTCAGACTGTCTCAAAGCCACCTCACCTAAGGTCATGCCTTGTCCACTGCTGCCCACGTGAATCACATATCAAGTGGGGCATCCCAAAGGCTGCTTCCCAAAGGCTGTGGTCACCCTGGCCAATGCACAAAACTGTGATTCCAAAGCTCCCTGTGAGGATAGCTGAAATCACTCAGCTCACCTTCTCCCTCCCCCGGTCCTGCTTCTGTCCTCTTCTTTCCCCAGGGGCTTGGACCCAAAGGCACTCCCTATTAACCACCCTGAATTCTCAACTCCATCCCAAAGGCTGCTTCCCAGAGAACCCAACCTGTGACCCAGCATTCACAAAATAGAGATAATAACCAGCCCACAGATGCGCTATCTGAAAGGCAGGTTTGTGGGGGAGCCAAGGTCACCCGGCGGGTAGGGAGGAGCATTGGGACTTAAGTCCAAGTCTAATTCCAAGGCCTGTATGCTTTCAACCCCTTAGGCCCACATTAATGCTTCCAACAGTAGGGTTTTGTTCTTTGGCTTGTTCATTATTTTTTAAATCTGAAAGCTTTCCAACAGCTTCAGATGAAGTTGGAGTTGAGAACCCTGACCCTCCCTCTCTGATTGCCCACACCAATTCAGCATGAGATCCCAGCCCCTGATGTGACACGCTGGGGTGCCCTGCCCTCTCTCATCTCCCCGGAGTCCACGCCTAGATAGGTCCTTTTTGGTGCTATTTATTCCTAAGGGTCTCCAATACCAAAGGCCTACCACATAGGAGTCACCCAAGTGCTGGCTAATCCCACGCAATTCGACAATATTGATTTATTTTGCATATTGAAGTGAACAATGGCACTTTAGAGTGAAATTCAGTTTCAGCAGAACACAGCAGAGAGAAGTCAATTATCCAGCATTAATTATGTATGTGGGGACAATAACTGTGGTGATATTCCTCACTCTCGAGGCCTCTAGAGCTCGGAACAAGAGGAAAGAAGAGGTAGCTGCTATTATCTGTCCACAGTGCAGACTGGGTTGGGTAAATTAACCCTCCTGACATCCTGTGAATACACATAAGCCTTCTTTGGGAACATGGTCCATGCACCTGCCCCCAGAACACATGAAATTAATAGGCTGCTAGGCCCAGAGATCGCATTTCCCCAATATTCTGGCCAGGCCAGGCTCTGAATATACTAAAGGAGCTAGCACCTTCTCTCTGTCCCTCCCCCACCCTGCCCCATCAGAACTTTACGGCTGAAGACTGTCTAAGCAAACCTCTTCTCAGGTTGCAGCTTTGTGGTCAGCCAGAACTCTCATGGTCACGTTAGACCAGGACCTTCCTCCCAAGGCGCGTGTGTGTGCAATATCAACCAGAAACCCTAGCCTGCCTCCGAAAGAAGAGAAATCCAATTTCTAAATCATTGTCATGTAATTTAAATTTCTGTATTCTTAAAATTTCTGAGAAAATTGGAAGTGAGGGGGGCTGGGGGAGAGGTTCCCCAAGGCAGAAAAGGTGCGAGGGTCTCATCTATCTTTGCCCCAATTTGCTACCCCAGGGACCCAGTCCTCATCTGGACAGCTTAACACTGATGGGGCTGTTCCCATGTTTAGGCAGGTGCTTTATACATATTATCTTAAATTCTCTTTACAACTCAGTGATGTAAGTGTAAATATCTCCTTTTTATAGATGAAGAAACTGAAGCCCCAGGTCACATCTAACATGCAACAGAACCAAGAACTAAGTTGAGACTATCCTGGTCCTTAACCACAGTCCTAACCTGCCCTATGAGAGCAGCTTCTCCTACCCAAGCACAGGGACTGGTGGACCATCCCAGGACCCACGAGGCTCAGAGGAAGGGTCCTAAAGCCCTGTTGTGTTGGGTGAAGTCATCAAAAGGACATGGCGCCAGATGACCCGTGCACATGACCCCGGCCATCAGAGGCTCCCCCCACCCACCCCATCCTTGGGATGTGCACTCCATTTGCCTTCCCCACTCCCAGAGGCTGCCCCAGGGATACAACCTTGAGATAGTGATGAGATGCTGAGACCATCTGGATAATATACGCAACTGAACCCACTTAAGGCCTCCGTATAAACTTTTAAGATCTGGTGGCAGGTGCAGAATCCATGTGTCTTGCTACCGCTGAAGACAAGCTCCATATGTAAGTTCCCTTGCCAGCTAAACCTGCTGCCCACCAGTCTGGAGTGGTCCGCCTCTGTCTTTGGTCTCTTCCTGCTATCTCCTTACAGAGGCTGGTTTCAGATTGCACCTGGGAAGTCCCCAGATGCTTCTGAATCAACACACCGCCCATCTGGTACGTAGGTACCAACCTATTGCCTGGTCTGGACAGGAGCCAGGAAGACTGTGATTCCACTTCATCTAAAACAGTTCCACTTCCTCCTGGTTTAAAATACTGGGAGTGTCTGTGGGTGATTTCTTACTTTCTCATTGAGGTCACTGGCCAAGAGGGGTCCAGGAAGGAATTTCTAGAAGACTGCCCTGAGAGCCAAGGTGGACCTCCAAAGTCAGCAGGCACTCGATAAACAAGAGCACCCCCTATATAGCGTACCCTGCACTACAGACACTTTGTACCCACTAATTCCTTCCATTCACACATGAACCCTATGAAGTGGATACTCTTTTCATCTCCATTTCATACATGAGAGAACTGGAACCGAGGGGTGGATGGAGTGTGAGAAGTTGCACAAGACCATACAGTCTTAGAGGTAGACCCTGCCTTTGAAACCAGGCTGCCATGAATTCAAAGACGAATGGCCACTGCCCACCCTGTGAAAGGCCATTAGCTCTTCCAACACACATGGATCCCAACGGGTCTACCTCTCACAATCTCTGAGCTCGGCCTAAGGCATACTGTGTGGAAAGATATTTGGGCCCCCATAGGATCTCTTATTCTCAGCGTCAGGCTGCACAGAAAATTCCCACCTATATCTCTAACAGGGTTTTCTATTCTAAATGGCACACACAAGCTATATGTCATACCCGTAAGCCTTGCTGCCATGATCACTTTGGGGGAGCAGACAGATGACCTCATAAAGGTTAACCCAGTACTAGTAGACTTTCAGCAAATAGTCAATATTTTTTTCCTGATTTTAGAAGCAACACACACTTATAAATATACTCAAAACCCAAGCTATGTAGAAATAACTCAGGTGGATGTGGTTAAGGACAAAATAAAGTTCAGTTGTCCATGATGCCTTTGATATGCAAAACAAAACCTACAAAACAAAAACCAAACAACACAACAGTGACTTAACAGTCTTACGAGGGCTACTTGGATTCTGTTACCTCAAAATGGCCCCATCAAAATGTCTCAGAAACAAAAAGAAAAGAAAAAAAAGAAAAGAAAAGCAAGACGGAAGCCTCGAACACTCATTTGCACAGGTCCTCCGTGATCAAACCTGCATGAGAGAGGAAAGAGCCTGGTCTTCCCACGACTGAAGCATTTCCAAAGTCACAAACCTTTCAGGGCCAAAATCAGGACAGTCCTGGGGCAACCGGGACAGCTGGTCACCACAGATTCATTGTTCTGGTACATTCCCCTTTGGTTCTCATTCTGACCTTCAGGACCAGCCAGGTCCCCAGGTCTTTCAGCGTGTGAAGTCACCTCTGGTGCCCCCGTCTCTCGTTTCCACCTCATCATCTGGGCTTCAATTTCTGTTCAGTGGATTCCCCCTCCTCCTCCCCATCTCTCACCCCCAACCCATCTCAGGACAATAAATATTCCCAAGGATCAGCTCTGTGCTCTGTTCCCTGTCTGGTGCCCTGGGAGAAGGAGAGGATACTTAAGGGTAGGCTGTCCCTTTCAAGAGACTCTGAGAGAGGCTTCCATAACCCCGAGGGTCCCCAAGGACTCCAGCCTCCTGGCTCAGGTGGGATCGGGAGCCTCCTCTGGGATCCCCTCTCTTAGGAGAACATCCCATTCAATCATTTGTTTCACTGTCTGCCTGCATCACAGACTCCATTCCAGCTCCTTGGGGGACTGGACATGCCTGATTCCTCCATGTCTCAGGGTCCAGTTCTATCAGGCTCTGCTGAGTCAACATGGCATCCCCAATACCTTGCCTTAAGCTTCCTGTCCAGGACAGTGCACAGAGAGGCGGGACTACCTGCAACTTCAAGATCCTGGAGCTGGGCCTCAGGCAGAGGCCTGACCCTAAGAGACGGGACTTACCGCTGACCAGGCAGAGGGATGGAGTCCAGATGCCGGCCTCCAGGCAATGCCATCATGTTGATCCCAATTTGCAGCAAAGCCTTCCCACAGCGGTCGTGACCCTGGAAAAAGGGAGAGCAGGCCAAGGTCAAGGGATGCCCTGAGAGAGGAGGTGCAATGATTTTCTCTCCCAGTTCCTAGCTACAAAGGAGTCAAGGCAGGTGTGGAGGAAAGGCCCCCTCACCCTCTTCTTTTTGAACCAGCTTAGACTCCACTGTCCTCACACAAGTAGTGTAGGACTTAGTACTATGTCCCAAGCTTGCTGGGAATCCCTACAATCTTTTATTTCCCATTACTAAATATTTGCCTGACCCATCTTGCTTTGTTCCAAACATCGGGACACATAGACCAGCAAATATTACATAATACGTAATTATACTTAAAAAGTATCTATGGTTTATCTGGAATTCATATTTATGGGCATTGTGTATTATTTGCTAAATCTGGAAACTCCACATGCTAATTCTCCATAACCATCAGAGCACTGGGTTATTCACTTCGATTATGCCCGGGAAATGTGACTCTGTAATGAGCATGGTGGTTGCATCCCCAAACCCATTCCACTTCAGATGATATAATTTCACCCAAACTGCTACTAACTGGTTCAGGAATAGGCATGGGACTCAATTCAGACCAATGAGCCATGACAGAATTGCTTCCAGAAAAAGTTTTCTTTCTCCTAACTGCAAACCACAAGGAGACAGTATCTGTCCCGCTGGACCTGAGCAAGGAAGCACGTCACTTCATTGCTGCTGGAGACCATCTTGCAATCAAGAGAGGACCCAGCTGGGAGAATAAAGTTGCCACACAGAGAATAATAAATCTGGGTCCTTGATCCCTGAGCCACTGAATCAATCAGTGATCCCTGGAGTCTGGCCCACCCCTAGGCCTATTATGTAAGATAATAAAGTTCTTGTTGTTTAAGTGAAGATTGTGTTGGTAGATAGCCAAAAGCAGCCTAACTGATAACGGTAAACCAGGTTCTAGGGGCCTCCAATCCCAGCACTGAGGACCTACCTGGTGTGCCTGTGTCTCACAGATTGGACCAAGACAAGAGCGTCCTTCCACCTGTTGGACTCCTCCTGTCACCTATCCCTTCCTTGTTCCTCCCTCTCTGCCACCTCCTTCTCCAAGCCAGGGAGGAAGCCCTCCCCGAGGAAAAAGGAGATTCTGTCGCTTTTGCCTGGGTAGAGCAACCCAGGAGAGGACTGGCCATCATCTGGCGTGCCCTGAGCTGAAGAAGAGCAGATTTCAAGACTTTCTGAGAAAACACAAGTATAAACTTGTGGGAAGAGAATAGCTAGGAAGGGTAAGATGAGTCCAGAAAAAGTAAACTCTTACTCCATGATTACAAATGACCCTTATGAGAAAAGAACGGAGGAGGACTTTAATTAACAGTGGCATCGTTGGACATAATGTACCCTTTATGATGCGTGGAATAAAGAAGAAAACAGTCGATCTGGAAAGTATGGGAGCCAGGAGCTCAGAATAAACTAGGGCATTATGTAATTGCAGAGACTCACTCCCACTGCCTATTTCCTGGTCTGCGGGTCCCACCACCCTATAAGCCCCATAACCCAAGGGCCAGCCATGCAGCCAGCATTCTATGTATCTGTTGAAAAGATGAGTGGAATACATTTTTAATACCTTTATGCTGAGCCCGAGTTCTTTTTCTGTAACTGAGAATAATACTATCTATTGTATCTATTGTCAATGCTATCTATGATAACAGTGACCTGATTTAAGGACTGTGCAAGTGTCAGGCCAGGGTGACAGTGTGATAAACAGTAGCCCTTTGTTATTCTTATGCCTGAGAGTCTGCTGTACGCTCAGCCCTGTGGTCCGCTGAAGGCGATGCAGAAAATGAGACAAAGCCCAGAATGCTTTGATCGTGTTTGACGAGAGCCCATCAACACCGGCAGTATCGCCATTGTTATCTCTAGTGTCATGATCATGATTGAAAAAGTGTATTTTGGGGAGCCAGTGAGTCAGCAGTCTGAAAAGGATGGCACATAAGAAAAAGCCAGAAACAACAAAAGGAGGTAACTGTTCCCCTTCTGACGCGCGGGACCAAAGAAACCCAACAGGAAATAGGAGCTTCGCAGAGTGAATGCTACGACGTCATCAGACAGCAGTGCGCAAGCAAATCTTATTTTACCTCCACTCCATCATCAAGCAGAAAGGGATACAGCGTACAAACAGGGAAGGGAGGATTCAAACTTATGGGCTCCAAGGCCCTTCAAAGGGTGATCTAGTCAGGGTTCTGTGAGGAGATGAAGCATGTCCTTGGTATTGGGGGAGCTTTGGATCCGATCAAGTTGTATCTGATGCCCCCAGACAAAGGGACAGCTGTCATGAACAGAAACCTGGATGCAAGAGGATGACCTGAATTTCTAAGAGGTAGATTCTAGAAACACAGCTCAGTGACCCTGAAATCCTAGAACAGATTCCTAATTGCTGATCCGTAAGCCCCGCAGGCAGAAGCCAGCCAGAGCCCAGGAGGAACAAATCAGGCCCAGACAATCGGCTTCCTTTTCATTAGGGACCGTGGGCTCCTAGCAGAGGGGAACTACGACAGTAAACCTGGTATATCTTGATTTCGTTAAAATGCCCCGGTGAGATGACCTTGTTCATCCACTTCACCCCTGGCCTCCCAGCAGTTGTGCCAGTGGAGACACCCAGCAAACAAAACCTTGGTTCCTGGGATTGCAGGTTTTCCCAGGGGCTGGGGAAGCCTCGTGAGGACGTGTGGGTTGCATTTCCATTCCTGCCCTATCTACTGACTGTATTATTTATGCCTGCCTCTTTCCCCCAGTGGGACAAGGCTCCTTGATCCCTGAAAGCACATCTTGCTCAGTGTGAGCCTGGACACAAGATCCTACATGATGACCTGCGTGGTAGAAACCAGGATTGTGAATCAGACCAGCTCACAGAGGAGCCACCGCTCTTAGGCGCTGGCGATGGGGCACAGGTAAGAGAGAACATCTGGAAGGTAAGATAGGAAGTACCAAGAGTTTAACCCAGCTGATATTTTTAAAATATCTCTAATAATAATAATGGCTAGCATTTATTGAGTGCGTGCCATGAACCAAGCACTGTTCTAAATGCCTCATATAGTATTAACTCATTTTATACGATCATCATGCCCATTATGGATGAGACTCTGAAATTCAGTGGTGGTGTGTGCATTGCTCAGGGTCACACAGAGGACTAGGGTCCAGGCTTTAGGACTTCGAGGGGAGGTCCTGGAGCAGATGGAGGGATGACGACAACAGACAACAAACAAATGACAGGTGTCTGCATTTGCTAACCGGAAGCCCGACTCCCTTCCAAGGTCACAACCACACCTAGCCCTCCAACTCTCTTCCTTCACACCAAGTGCCTCCTTCTGCTCCCACCTCCCTGACTGGGAGTCCTCCAGCTTCGTCTGGTGCTGGCCCTCTATGACACAGCCAGAGGACAGAAGAACAGTCCTTAGAAAAATGAAGCAGATCGCCAACACTCCACTCAAACGGAGGAAGGAAGAGGGGCACACCTCTTCTGTCCCTCATTTCTTGGTTCCTTTTGTGAGAGTCATGTGAACGGCTGTGGGCCCTAAAGGAATCGGGGATGAGGAAACCACAATCCCAGCTAAGGCCTTAAGTGTCACTAGCTTTACAGAGAGACCTGTTTCAAGCATGCAGCGCTCATGGAAGTTCCCACAGCCTGCTGCCTTGGCAGCCCCCTCCCTAAGCCCTATGCTGGGTTCATTCTAGTGAGCAGAAATCCCAAGTACGATGCCTCCTGACAGCATGTCAGAAAATGGATCAAGGTAATCCCTTTGCTCCCCACTGTCTGTCCTCAATGGTGTTGCAAAAAGAAGTTGGATTGGGGGATCTGACAGACCTGGATTCAAATCCTGACTCTATACCAGATTAGTGCATGACCTTGAGAAAATCATGAAACCCCATGAATGAGGTTACCTCAATTATACCTGCCTCCTAGGAGCTTCATAGGGGTTAAATGTGATCACTTGCAAAAGCCCCTTAAAAGTTGGGAAAGGACGGGAAGAGGGAAGGGAAAAGAAAAGAAAAAAAGAAGAGAAGGAAAAAGGAAAGGAGAGGAAAGGAAAGGGGGTGATAAAGGGAAAGAGAAGAGAAGAGAAGGGAAGGGAAGGGAGGGGAACAGAACGGAACGAATCATGTGCTTGGCACATGGCAGCCTCAAAGAGGAAGTGTTCTTCGTGGAAGGAGGAGTTGAGAAATGTGTCTCAGGGCAGAGATGCTGTCTTGTCCCTGGGAACAGTGGAAAGGACACAGGCAGGAGTGAGTGAGAAAGAGGAGACTCCATCACTTCCGTCCCCACCCCACAACCCTGCCCAAGGCGCTTCCTAAATCATCGGCAATCTCACCCTCAAGGCTGCAGCCTTGGTTCTCTGGGGGCTCTCAGCAATGCCTCCCCCACCAGAAAAGGGTAGTTTACAAGACAAACCTGAAGTCTTAAGTGCCTCTAATTTAATTCAATGCCTGCTGTGACAACTGCTCATTTGGACAGCTCATTTCTGTTCCTGCCTCTTCTTAGAGGCAGACCTTGCTCACCTCCATTTGGCAAACAAGCCAGCTTGGACTCAGAAGGAAATGGTGGGCGATTTACAGTAAATTATTCAGTTAGAACCAGGATGGGAGCGGCTTCTGCCATTGTTTGATGGACCAATCCTGGTATGGTTCAAGGCTGGGCTGGGAATATTTAATCTGCAGAATCCATTAGGGCTGTCAACAAGGCAGGACAGTAAATATTGTGGAAAGAGGTTAAGTTCCGCTCTGTGCTAGGTATAGAGAGGAGGCAGCTGGGGCAGTGGGTGGGGGAGGAATGAGAGGTGGGGATTCAATCAAGTCCCTCATTATGTGATCCCCCACCCCCTCAATATTTCTCTTAGAATTTATCACAATTGTGATTAAACAACTGAAATTAGTGGCTTTAAGTTTTCTCCCTTGAGGATCCTGGGAGCAGGGACTGGAGGTCTGTCCTGCCCACTGCTGTATCCCCCACACCCCCTCTGACAGGTGCCTGGTGCACAGTGATCAGATCGATGAACTCTTATTGACTGACTGGGTGGGTTCTTACCGGAACCCCAGTTTCCTCACTGGTAAGAGACAGGTGCCTATATGCTGTCACGCTGTGATCAGTACTGGTTGAGAGGGTTGTGGGAGGGCCTTTTCCAACCATACATGCTGCAGGGAGAGGGCTTGGCATCCTAACACCCACTGAGACAAAGCCACTTGCCCCTCCTGAGTTTCTGTGGTCCTCACTGTTCAATCATACCTGGCTGAGCAGGCTCCTTCCCCACCATGAGCTCTTTGCTCTGCTAGGCAGGTTCTCCCAAACAGACAGACAGACAGACAGACAGACAAGAGACAGTTGCATGACAGCTGCAAAAACTGAGGGACAAAAGAGGGATTGCTAAGGGATGTCCAGAAGGCTTTCCAGCTGTGTTAGGCAGGAATGGAAGGTGGGGAGAAGGGGTCACGGCAAGTTTCTCAAGGCATGACCCTAAAAGTGACCCTTGCAAGAGGCATTTGAAGACAGAGGAAAGGGGAAGGTGCTAAGGGAAGAGTGCAGGGGCAGAGGGAAGAGCATGGGAATTTCAAGGAACTGCAAGTGTCTCTAGAAGGCTGTAGTGAGCACTTCAGGCTGGGGGAGGGGTTTAGGGGCAACTCTCCTAGTGGCATGGGAATGCAGAAGAAGGAGTGACCACTTTCAGCGGAACTGGGTCTTATGTGCAGGGTGGGATTTTGCCAAGTGAAGATAAGACAAGGACATCCAGTGCCAAGAGAGCAGTGTGAGAAGTGGCAAAAAGACCAGAAAATGAAGCAAGTATTCAGGGACCCAGATTCCTTCATGGGGCTGAAGGGAAGGTGCCTCTGTGGCACCTTCTTTGGATGCCAGATTCCTTGGGCTCTATCCTGTGGGTAATAGGGAGTCACTGAAGGTTGTTTGAGTAGGGGACTGAAATGATCAGAGTGGAATTTCAGCTTCCATGGTGACCAGTAAGTGGAGGGACTCCAGGGAGTGAGGCCAGCAGCAGGGGTCCATTTGAGAAAGATGCTACTCCCACGGGGGACCACAAAAGTCCTGGGGTTAGAGCCATGGGGACTTGCAGGAGAAAGGAGGGCAGTTACAATGAGCTTTAGGAGGTAATGACAATGAGCTTCCCTCCTTGCTCCCTCTCAAGGCCCTGTTGATCTGCAGGAGGGTGGCAATAGTCATCGAGACATTTCAGTATTGCAAGCTAGGGTGGTCAGCATCCTGCAGCAGTCAGATATCTGACTCTCTGACTCTCATTTGCAGGGGAGGCACAAGAAACTAAGGAGGCGGTCACCTAGCTTGAATGGACTACTGGAACCTACTGAATGGACTGAGCCTTATGAAATACAGACAGAGCAACTCTCTAGAGGAAGCCCGAGTGACATTTTACAGCTGTCAGGCAACAGGGTCCAGTAAGTGGACAGAATAGACCTCCGGGCTCCCAGAGCTAGGCAGCCCAGAATGACTATGTGTCAGGTAGGGGCCACCTACACCTGAGCTCTGTTCCTCCATTCCAGATTTAGAACAGTTTCAACAAAGCACAGGCAAGGCTCCGAGTTTCCCCCTGATTAACTGGATACATCTATCTTCTAGGCTTTACCTGAAAAGTAACAAGAATCCCAACTGCACAAATATGTCAAGGGTAAGACTATAGCCTCCAGCCTCCAGCCACAATCTAGGTAGCCTTCCCGGAGGAGCTCACATCATAAAGCTAGAGTATTAGAATTAGTAGGAGGCCTTAGGGATTTCTGCTTTGTAATAATAACTATAATGATAATAATGAGAAGGAGAAGAGGGAGAAAGATTTAGGGTACAAACATTATGTTAGACATTATGGTAAGTGCTTTAAATTTCATCTTCAAAATACTCTTGTTATCCCCATTTTTCAGATGAGGAAACTGAGGCACAGAGATGAGCCTGGGCAGATGGAGAGACCCATTCAGAGAGGGGAAGAGATCTGCTTGAGGTCACATAGCAGCTGAGCTATATCTGGGACATGAACCCTGGTCTCCTCACTGCCATCAACTTCCCCATGGGAAATCCAAGGAAGGCTTTTGTGTGATTAGAGCACTGAGAGACCCACCCAGGCTCGGAGTGACTTACCCTGGGAAATCAATGGTTCTGGCAGTTCTCCATCTACAAAGTGGGATACTTACTCATGCTCTTTCTCTTTTGCTGCTGCTATCAACACAGGGAAATGAAAAGTGGAGAGAGAAATTATAGGGATTCCTAGTCTAATTAGGCCCAGTTTTGGAATGAGCCAGGCAGCTTGATGCAGACTCCCCAGGGGTCTGAGAGAAGGAACCAGAGTCAAGATCTCCCTACAAAGTTCTATGTGCCCCAGTCCCTAATCAATATGACAGCCCATCCTCTAAATGGTTCCAAATTGTCAAAGATAAGCCCTAGGCAGCCTTTCCTGAAGGAGCATGTATAACAGTCCTGGAGGAAGCCCAAATTCCTGGAGACTGGAAAGACATGCTGACCCCCATCCTATACCCCAGGATGGGTCCTTCCTGGCTCCAGGACTCCAACACCCCAGCTGCCCATCAGATGAGCGCCCAGCCCTGAACCACAAAAGGAAACTGTGGTTGCAGGCATTTGGGAGCTGGACTTGAGCTGCTGACTTTCTAAGGGTCAGAAGTGAGCAAGTGGAGCCCCAGACCTCCAGGACCTTTGACAGAGCGTAGCCCCTGGGAGATACTCGGCTGGACCTTTTGGCCACCCCAGTCCAGACCTCTGTTGCTTAAGATTATAGATTCGGAGTCAGTTACTAGCTGTATGATCACGGGCATTAAGTGTCCTTATCTGTAATGCTGGGTTTATAAGAAGGACAATGGAAGCAATGGTTCCTTCCTCAGGGTGCTATGGTGTGGATCATTGAGATCCCGTGTGCACCCAGCACATGGGGTGCTTGATATAAGACTGGTTCTATTTCTCTCCTGGTGAGGACAAGTACCTCGCAGTCGGGGAACAGCCAGATGGAGGCCATGCTACAGCCTCCTGAACTATATCCAACTAGTCAACTGCTTTTTACTCTTTAACTTTTTAATTATCCCTTCTTACTTTCTAACTTTTCCTGATGTGAATGTTAGCCAACTGCTCAAACGTTCCTTAGCTCTGATTTGCAAAAGTGAGAGCTCTCTCTCCCTGGGCCCAGATCCCAGGGTGCTAAAATTAACAACCAGTATACTTTAAGCTAATGACTTACTGGTCGTGACTGCCACAAAGAGACATAATTTTCAGATAAAAGCCATTAGAGAAAATTGAATAGCTCCAGCGTGGTGAAAATTTGGATACATCTTGTTTCATAAATCACACTCAGAGGTTACACTGGGCAAGCTATTTCCCTCTCTGAGTCACGATGAGGCCCCAGTTTGAGGGGTTCTATACACCCTTGGGAAAGAAGACATAGGGGAGAGAACCATGCAATCTGGAGCATAGAAGGAGTCAAACATGAACAGCCCATTCACAGAATGTTGTCTTATTAAGACTCTTTTAAGTCTGATATGTCACATGTCCTAGTAGCATCCAAACAGTGCAATGCAAGGTGTCTAGTACTGAGTAGGAACTCAATAAATATTAGTCATTACCCAATAGGGGATCCCACGGTTCTCCAAAAACATCGTGCCCTTCCATAATGCTATGCATTGGTCATGGCACTGCCACATGTCCAGACCAAAAGGGCATCAATTCTCTTCTTCTATCTCCAGGTAATACCAATGTTTCAGGACTCAGTTCTAATCCCACCTCATCTGAGAGGCCTTCTCCAACCACTCTAACTGATAGTAATTTCTCCCTCCAAAAAGTTTCCTAGGAATCAATGAAAGTGGGAGGTCTTGAACAGTTTTAAATTATATTGTAATAGAAAGTATATTTTCTCCATGTCCCTCTCTCTTCCCCAGTTGACCTGTTAAGTAATGCCACAGTAACTGGAAAGTCACAATACAGCAAGGCCAAAAAAGATGGAGGAAGATGAGTCCTGAACACTTTTTGGGGTAGAGCCACCCAACTCACATCAGTCCAGGGGGGGCGGTAAGTAAGAAACACACACAATGTGCTAGACCACTAATATTGGGGGGTTGTTTGTTATAGCAACTAATCTGAATTAACCTAATTACAAAAACTAAAATAGATGTTATACTTACGGCATCTGTAAGTGTGCTAGACACAGAAGTCTCTCAGTAAATATAAGCTCCTTTTCTCTTCTTCTTCAGCCTTGGAGATGCTGGAATACTGTGTCTATTGACAGTGAACCCTCTGGACCCTGACCCTAGTTCATGTACCACACAGCCAGAGTCCAGAAGTTGATGAGTGAGAGTAGGATGGAATAAATACCTACAAACGTTCGAAGTCCCATCAGTTCCAAGACTAAGATTGTTTCTCAGCCACTGCCTTCTCTGCTCATATGCATCCATTCACAATAATAGCTAAATTTTATTATACTCAGGCGGTTCTCAGATGCATTTTTTTTTCATATTTTAGCAACTGAAATAAGGATGCATGTTTCAGTCAATGGTCTCTTGGCACTGTGTCACAGTTTAATTGAAAGCGTATTTTCTCTTTGAAGAAGTAACAGGTCATCTTATAATCTGTAGCATCTTAAATTCAATGACATATAGTACTGGGCACTTAAGTATATGCCAAGCACTATTCTAAGTGCTTCCCAGAAATAAATTCATTTATTTCTCAAAAAATCCAAAATAATCAGTACCACTATTATCCCCATTTTAAAGATGCGGAAATGAAGACCCAGAGGGATTCAATAATTTGCCAAGGCACACAGCTAGTAAGCTGAGTGGCAATAAAGATGACACCCTCTCTTTAAGGAATTTCATACCATGCCACTGTTTTTTAGCTCCTGGTTTTGAGGTGACTAAATAGAGTCCCCTTCTTATAGAGAAAGATCACACATGAATTTTATGTTTGGCAATATGGTGGATCACATATCTAAAATACTTCTCCATAAGAAGAATTTGGAAGGACTGATAAAAGTGTTCTCAATGTTTTTAAAATGCATCACAAAAAGATAAGCAATCTGGAGAGGCCAGGAAGAAAGCAAAAGCAGGAACCAGAGGTAATAAGCAAGAACTGAAGGAGCAAGAACTGAAGGGAGTTTTTGCCCTAAGAACATCTGCTACTGTACTCCTTAAGCTTCTGTTTCACATGTGTATGGGGCAGGGAAAACTAGGCATAAAGCCTAGGGGTTAGGGAAGGAATCAAATAGGGGTCCAAAAGATCGGAAGCTCAATGTTGAGAGTAAATGAGAAATAATCTTCCATACAGAAGAGGCAAGAAAAGTGTCCCAAATTTTGCATTGAGTAAAGGGAAGTAAAATCTCTCCCAAGAATTAATGACCACAATATGGCCGTCATATAGGTTTGTGGCCTGAATTCACACTATCTGGAAGGGAGGGACTCAATTAGAGAATTAAGTTTCAAGAAATAAAAGAGAGTCTTGGAAATATTTTCAAGGAACAAAGGCTATAAAATATGACCAAGCAGATTTGAGAAAGAACCAAATTTGAGATGGAACTTTTATAAATTAAAAAATGTATAATTAAAATGAAAAACTCACTGGACAGATTAATCACAGCTAAGGAATGAATTAGTGTACTAAAAGGACAAAAGAAATGATCCAAAATATAGCTCAGAAAGACAAAGGGAGAGAAAACGTGAGTGAAATAAAGCTAAGGAATAAAGAGTTAAGTAGTCTACCAAGTATTTAATCAGATTTCCAAAGACAGATAAAATATAAAGAACAGAGGAAAAAGTGATATTCAAAGAAACAGTGGCTGAATTTTTTCCCAGAAATTTTGAAAGACAAAGCAACTTTCAAATCCAGGAATGCCGATGAATTTCAAGCAGGAAAAATACAAAATATATACACACCCTAGAAAACTCCTAAGACTAAAGAACACCAAAGATAAAGATTTTAAAGCAACCAAAGGGGGCAAAAGAGGAGAGAGAGACAGAGACTCAGAGAGACAGAGAGACAGAGAGAATTAGACCAACAGGTGACCACTTAAGAGCAACAATGAAAGTTAGCAGGCAATGAGAAAATATCTGATTACAAAAAATAATTGTCCTAAAATTCTATATCTGTAGAAACTCTTTTCAAGAGTAAGGATAAAGAAATTTTCAAACAGGTAAAACCCCACAAAGGAAATTCTAAAGGATTTCAGGCGGAAAGAATATAATGCCAGAATGGAAGATTTGAGATACAAGTAAGAATGATGAGCAAACTTACTTGTAACATTTGAGTAAATCTAAACAAACCTTAATTATAAGAAACAATTACACCTCACCTATGAGGTAAGGGGAAAAAAGATAAATTCAAAATACTGTATGCAAATTCCAAAGATGACGAAAGTGTTCTAAATTTCTTTTATTTGAGGAGAAGGAAAATAGAGATGTAACTTTAGCCTTATTAGGTAATGATTAATGCTTTAATATCTAGGGTTACCTCATTAGGTTATGATAAATGCTATAATATGTATGCATAACTAAAATAATTTACATAAAAATAAAAATAAATATTACCACTCAAATAAGTTAAAAGGGGAAAAAAATAAATGAGTAATAAAAAAAGCAACAAAAAAGAAGAAAAAAGAAGTTTGGGAGGCTATTATTGGTGAATAATAGTAATCACAGTAAGGGGAGGACAAATTAAACGAGCTAATTGTAAGCAAAGATTATAAAGTGTGCATTCCACTTACCACATTTACTCACACACACACACACACACACACACACACACAGGAAAAGAGAGAAAGAAAAGTAGAGAAAAAAGTGAGAAAGTGTGCCATGTTCTGGCAACAATATCCTGAAAATAAAAAGACCCAAAACAACTTAAAGTTAAATGCTCCAAAAGATAAACCAGAGAAATATTTACTTAAAGACATCTTCAAGACAATAACCATTATGGAAATGAAGAAATTTGTTACATAAAAATAAAAAGACAGACCCGCCAAGAAAATATAATAGTGAGGATGTACATAATAACAACAATAATCTTAAAATATACAAAGCAAAAATGATAAAATTTCAAGGAAAAATGAACTAGTCCAGAATCACAGATGGAGAGGCCAACACAATTTTGCCATTAATTGATAGCTCAAGCAGAAAAATTATCAGTGAAGATATAGGACATTTGAATGACACAAGTTAGATTTAGTATTTATAAACAGAACACTGCATTTAACTTAACAGAAATACACATTCTTTTCAAGGATTCATGAATTGTTCTTTTTTTTTTTTTAACAACTAGATACTAGAGCATAAGCAAGCCTCCACAAATTTCAAATGATTGGTATCCTATAGACTGCAATCTCTACCCCAATATAAATACCCCCATAATTTGGATATTTTAAACATATAAATCAGAAGTCAAAGAAGAAATCAGAACAGAAATTAAAAAACAAATCCAAATTATTATAAAAATACATATACAAAAATCATGTAAAGAGATAAAATTAAAAGCAAAAATTACAGCATTAAATAAGAAAATATAAAAAGTAGATTTTTAACTTCTAAAATAAGACACTTTATTTTTTTGTTTGTTTCTTCTCAGCGTAGCAGTATTCATTGTTTTTGTACTACACCCAGAGCTCCATGCAATACATGCCCTCTCTAATACCCACCACCTTGTTCCCCCAACCTCCCAACCCCTGCTCCTTCAAGACCCTCAGGCTGTTTTTCAGAGTCTATAGTCTCTCATGATTCACCTCCCCTTCCAATTTCCCTCAACTCCCTTCTCCTCTCCATCTCCCCATGTCCTCCATGTTATTTGTTATGCTCCACAAATAAGTGAAACCATGATAATTGACTCTCTCTGCTCGACTTATTTCACTCAGCATAATCTCTTCTAGTCCCATCCATGTTGCTACAAAAATTGGGTATTCATCCTTTCTGATGGAGGCTTAATACTCTATAGTGTATATGGACCACATATTCCTTATCCATTCGTCCATTGAAGGGCATGTTGATTCTTTCCACAGTTTGGCAACTGTGGCCATTGCTGCTATAAACATTGGGGTACAGATGGCCCTTCTTTTCACTACATCTATATCTTTGGGGGTAAATACCCAGTAGTGCAATTGCAGGGTCATAGGGAAGCTCTATTTTTAATTTCTTGAGGAATCTCCACACTGTTTTCTAAAGTGGCTGCACCAACTAGCATTCCCACCACCAGTGTAAGAGGGTTCCCCTTTCTCCACATCCTCTCCAACACATGTTGTCTCCTGTCTTGCTAATTTTGGCCATTCTAACTGGTGTAAGGTGGTATCTCAATGTGGTTTTAATTTGAATATCCCTGATGGCTAGTAATGAACATTTTTTCATGAAGACACTTTATTTTTTTTTAATATTTATTTATGTGAAAGAGAAGGAGCACATGCAAGCAGGGGGGAAGGGAAAGAGGGAGAGAATCTCAAGCAGATTCCCTGCTGAGTCTGGAGCTCCATGCAGGGCTGATCTCATGGCCCATGAGATCATAACCTGAGCCAAAACCAAGAGTTGGACACTTAACTGACTGAGCCATCCAGGCATACCAACATAAAACAATTCAGAGAAGAGAATAATTCTAAGGAAATTAGCAGAAGAAAAATAGTTAAGATAGGAGAAAAAACATTAAGCAAAACACAATGAAGACACAAAACAAAATGTAAACACAAATGAAAGGATCAGTAGAGTCAAAGTTAGTTTTTGAAAGCACACACAAAAAAATAGACAAAACTCTGAGATGATCAGAGGGAAGAAAGATCAGAAAAAAAAGAACACAGACAATATTAACAATAAAAAGGAATTTATAACTACAGTGCAGCAGAGATAAAAGAATATTATGGATAATATTATATGGACAGGAATATTCTACAATATTATTATTCATACATAAGTTGGACAAATTTCTAGAGAAATGTGTTAGCCAAAATTGAGTCAGTAGGAAATATATCTACAACCATGAAATAAACTAATTTTCCCATAAGGAAAACCAAGTACAGAGAAGTTCACAGATGAGTTTCTATCACTTAAAAAAAATAAATAAATAAACTCACCGAAACTTTTCCAGAAAACACACCTCAATTCATTTTATGAGGCTGACATAATTTTGATACTGGAACTAAGCAAAAACACAAGAAAGGACATTTATAGGCCAATATGATATACAAACATAGATGAAAATACACTAAACAAAATACCATCAAACAACCCAGCTGCATATGAAAAGGTTAACACCATGGCCAAGTTGGTTTTAGCCTAATGTTTCAGCTGTTCTAACCTTAGAAAACAGATTAATGAAACTCACTGCATTAATGCGCTAAAAAAGGAAAACTTTATGATCATCTTAATAGATGAAGAAAAACAACTTTATAAAATTTGACAGCCACTTATAATAAAACCTTTTAGTAAACTAGAAATACAACAGATCTTCTCTAAACTGATTAAAGGGCATCTACCAAGAGAAAAAATACCAGGAATGACATACTTATTGATGACATGTTGAAAGCATTTCCTATGAGACCAAAAGCAAAATAAAAATCCCCAGTTCCCACTAACTTCTATTCATTATTGTACTACAGATCTTAGCTAGTGTAGAAAGAAAGAAAACTTATAAGAATGGAAAGAAACAAAACTGTCATTATTTGCAATTAATATGATTTTCCACAGGGTTGCCACATCTGCCTATGCACAACAGCACACAGCCAAGGGAGTGAGAGGAGCTTGCATTTGGCATTCTGCTGTGACCACCCAGTCACACTCCTTACACAGACACAAACCTGTGTCCCCTGGGCATGCCCAGTCTCCAGGGATTCACATCTCTCCAGATGTCGTTCCCTAATTCTTATTAAAATGTAGCATGAACTAGCGAGTCACTCTCATTGTGAATATAGAAAACTCAAAAATATCTATAATATAAACTATTTTAATTCATAAAATGGCTTAAGAAGTTGGCGTTAAATGAATATACAAAAATCAAGTGTAGTCCTAGACATTGACACAAATGTAAAGTGAAATGTAGAACAAAAAGCATTAATAAGAGCAACAAAAATATGTAAGGTATATACATGTTAATCTTAAAATGTGCAAGTTCCTAAATGAGAACAAATATTATTAAAATATATTAAAGAAGGCCAAAATAAATGAAGAGATAATTCACATATATAGATAGGAAAATGTCAATTTACTGTAAACTGATGTATAGATACAATGTAATCCCAATCAAATCCCCATAGGATTTTGTCCTAGAACTTCATGAGTTAAATCTGAAATGTATAACCAAGATTATTCCTGAAAAAGAAAAATAATATCTAAGGTCAAAAACAAGACAAGGGTGCCCACTTTCAACACTCCCATTCAACACAGTACCAGAGCCCTAGCTAGAGCAATTAGGCAAGAAAAGGAAATAAAAGGAATCCAAGGCAGAAAGGAGGAAGTAAAACTGCCTCTGTTTGCAGATGACACAATATTATGTATAAAAAACCCCTAAAAATAAATATATATAAAAAATTATATATAAGAACCCTAAAAAATACCCAAAAAACTGTTAGAACTAATAGATGAATTCAGTATATTTCAGGATTAAAAAGCCACATGTTAAAAAAAAGTTGCATTTCTAAACATTAATAACAAACTAAAGAAGAAATAAAGAAAATAATCTCATTTACAGTAACATCAAAAATAATAAAATACTTGGGAATAAATTTAACTAGGGATGTGAAAAATATGTACACTAACAACTATAAAACACTGATGAAAGAAAGTGAAGAAGACAAAAATAAATAGAAAGACATACTATGTTCATAGATGAGAATAATTAATATTGTTAAAGTGTCTATACTACACAAAGCAATTTACAGACCCAATATAATTCTTACTAGAATTCTAATGACATTTTTAAAAAGATTTAATTTATTTATTTGACACAGAGACATAACGAGAGCAAGAACACAAGCAGGGTGAGTGGGAGCAGGAGAAGCAGGCTTCCCATGAGCAGGGAGCCAATGCGGGGCTCCATCCCAGGACCCTGGGATCATGACCTGAGCTGAAGGCAGATGCTTAACAACTGAGCCACCCAGGTACCTCTCTAATGACATTTTTTCAAAAAAAGAGAAAACTATCCTAAAATTCATATGGCACCACAAAAGCCTTCAAAGCAATCTTAAGAAAGAACCAAACTAGAGGTTTTCTCCTTTCAAACTATATTACAAAGCTATACTAATCAAAACTGTGTGGGAAAATGATAAAAACAGATACCTAGACCAGTGGGGAAAATTGAGAGCCCAGAAATAATCCCCCACAAATATGACTAACTAACATTTTACAGGGAGCCAAGAATACTCAATGGGGAAAAGAAAAGCTCTTCAATAAGCAGTGCTGGGAAAACTAAATATTCACATGCAAAAGAATGAAATTGGATCCCTCTCTTATAGTGTCCGCAAAAATTAATTCAAAATAGATTAAAGTCTTTGTTGTCAAACCTAAAACTATAAAACTAGAAGAGAGCATGGGAGAAAAACTCTCTGAAATTGGTCTCGACAATGACATGGTGGCCGCCCTAGGCTCATGAGGCAATAAAAAGACTGTGACGGAGAGGAAGGGTCTTCCTCCTCCCTCACCCCCTTGTGCCTTTCTTTCTTCCTCCTCCTCTCCTTTCCGGCCAAGTCTCATCCATTTCCCCTAAGGGCACTCTAATGCTACATAAAGGCAAGACTTCCCAGCACCGCAGGAAAATAGGGTGCAAGCCCACAAACTATTTCCCCATCATCACTTGTGCAAAAACTGATTTGAACGCCTATCTGGGTTTGAACAAAGGCAGTGCCAGGATTTCAAGTGTCTCTGTTTTTGCACTGGAGACCCTTCCCTGCTAAGTATGAAGATGAAAAAAACTGGAAACTGATCAAAACCTTATTCAGAGTTGGAATGGAAAGATTTACGGTGACAGCACTACCTGGCTGAAACTGTTCTGAGATTGCTTTGCTGTAATTCCCCTGAATCCAGTCACTGAGTTTGGAGGTGAGCTGCACAGAGAGGGAGGAAAACCCATCTGCCCTTCTTGCAATGCGGTTTCGAATCATGCTCGCAAGGCTGCCGTTAGCGACCACCTCAAGTCCAAGACTCACACCAAGAGCGAGGCAGCATATGAAGAGCAAAATGTGAGAATGAAGCAGAGGCTTCTAACTGCATCCCTTCAATTCTAAAGTACTGCACAAACAGAAAGTCACTGCTATCCAGGACTGTGTGAAAATGTGCCTGGAAGCCAACATCCCACTTGAGAAGGCTGATCACCCAGAAGTCCATGCTTTCCTATCTCGCCATGCGAAGAACGGAGCCTCCATACCTAAATCAGACCTGCTGAGGAGAGCATATATGCCTCATGGACATGAGAATGAGAATAAATTCCTCAACTCACAAGACTGTTGACAAGGAGGTTGTGTTAACCATGTTATCAAGATAAATGTGGAGTATTTGAGTTGACAACAGCAAAAGAAAATACAAGCAACAGAAGCAAACAAAAACAAAAATAAAAAACAAAACCAAATGGGACTATAACAAGCAAAAAAATGAAAAGACAACCTGTAGAATGGGAAAAATATTTGCAAACCACACATCTGATAAGGGGTTAATATCCAAAATATATAAGGAGCTCCTACAACTCAACAGCAAAAAACAAACAAACAAACAAACAAAAACCCTTAATTTAAAAATCAGTTTAAAATGTAAAAAGGCTCAAATAGACGTTTCTTCAAAGAAGACATACAAATAACCAACACATACATGGAAGTTGCTCAGCATCACTCATCATCAGGGAAATGTAAATCAAACCACAAGGAGATATCACCTCACCCCCGTCAGAATGGTTAGCATCAAAAAAGACAAAACAAATGTTGGTGAGGATATGGAGAAAAGAGAAGCCTTGTGCAATGTTGGTGGAAATATAAATTGCTAAAACCACCATGGAAACAGTATGGCAGTTCCTCAGGAAATTAAAAGTAGAACTAGCATACGATCCAGCGATCTTACATCTAGATATATATCCGAAGGAAATGAAACCAGAATCTCAAAGAGCTACTCATATCCCCACATTCCTTGCAGCATAATTCAGAAGAGCCGAGGCATGGAAATATCACATTTTCTATATATATGGAACACGATATATACACATATATATAATATATACATATACACATACATATATATACACACATATATATGTATATATATATATATATATATATATATATATATATGCGTGCAGTGGAATATTATTCAACCATAAAAAAGGAAATCCTGCCTTTTGCAACAATATGGATGGATCCTAACAGCATTATGCTAAGTGAACTAAATAAGGCAGAGAAAGAGAACTATTATATGACCTCACTTATATGTAGAATCTAAAAAAGCTGAATTCATAGAAACAGAAAGTAGAATGGGGGTTGCCAGGGGCTGGGGGTTGGGGGAAATGAGGAGATATTGGTTAAAAGGTACAAATTTGCAGATGAATGTGTTCTAGGGATCTAGCATATGGCCCAGGGGATGACTATAATTAGCAAAACTGTATTGCATCTTTGAAAGCTGCTGAGAGTAGATCCTCAATATTCTCACCACAGTTACAAAAAAAAAAAAAAAAAGTTAACTGTGAGTTGATGGGTGTGTTAACTCACCTTACTGTGCTAAGCATTTCACAGCCAATACATATATCAAATCATCACGCTATATACCTGAAACTTACACATTATTACATGTCAATTATATCTTCATAAAGCTCGGGGAGAAGAAAAAACAAGAAGGCCCAGGCTTGATCAGATACCTACCACCACGCTAACAGTCTGTGACAGAGAGCAGAGGGCCTGCTTTCTGCCTGGGCAGCCTGTGCATATCCAGGGACAGCCCCTCAGCACTGCACCTAGGGCTGCCCCAGCTTAGGATACTTTAACCTTACGGAGCACCCATGTGTGGGGGCTCATGCTTTTATCCTGATACTTCTGCCACCTGATTAAAAAAAAAAAAAAAACCCCACAGCCCGCATCTCATACAGTCCTTATGACTCCTTGACAAACCCAAAATGTGGCACAAAAAGAAAACAGACTAGCAGTTAAGAAACCAACAGTCTCCCCTCAGCTCTGCCAATAACTAACCTTGTGAACCTGGTCAAGTTACTAACCTCTCCAGACCTCTTTTCTCAAACTGGAGATAATAATACACTTTTGATTAATCTGGCACAGTTGTTGTAAAGACTGAAATATAATAATGGAGTGGACACTGCTTTGTATCGCTACACGAGGTCATGAAAGTTAGAGGGATTTTGTTAGGCAATATGGTCTGTGGAATAAGAGTCTCTTAAAAGACCCGAAGGAATAAATCTAAAACAGTGGGATTTCAGGCAAAGCGAAAAATGAACCCAGGACCAAGATAGAAATCTAGAAGTTGGGGCCTAACCAAAAATCTCTATTAACATAATGTAAGCAAGAAACCCAGAAGGTTATAAGAGGACAGGTACTCAAGAATTGGCTTTTCCAATCCTGCAACTTGTGCAAAGGGAAACCAAGCCCGGGAGAAGGTGAATGACTTATCCAAATCACAGAGTGAATTCGTGGCTGAACCCAGACTAGGACTCAAGTACTTTCTTCCCTCCCTCTCAGTTCTGTCCTGATACTGGCCCATGATGCTATGCTGGTCTACTCTGGCCCACAATGCCCCCTTGGAGAGAGAGTGTAATGACCTGTCACCTGAAAAAAATGCCACTGCCTCCTCACTGAGGGATGCTGAACTTGGGGGCACTTATTTTCCTGCATCTGCAAGTTCAGCTTGTTCATGAGGATAAGTCACTCTCCTCCATGTGGAAATCCCTCTGCCAAATCCACAGTACAAGACAAACAGAAAGTGTTGACCAAGAGCTTAAGAACCAATTCCAAACCCAGTACTGACCCAGACCACAGGGCCTGGGCTGGCAGGAGCTACGGCCCAAATCCCTGAGACTCTTCATAAAACTGTCTCCTGTTCAGCCCTCCCCACTAGGATCCTGGATGTGTCAAAGGACAATTCCATCTGTAATCCTGTCTTCAAGTTGCAGGCTTCTGCATGCTGTGGTGAGAGGACATGTTCTTAAGGAAGGGGCTTCTAGCTGGCTGGGACAACAGAAAAGCAACTAAGTGGGTCTAGTGAAGTCTCTGGGGGCTGAGCCTCACAGACAAGACCAACTCTGGACTTGTGTCCCAAATATGCATCCCAGGTATCTATGTGGGGGCTGCCTCCCACAGGGGAGGCTCCCTATCTCCTGCTGGGCAGGGACTTTGTCTCTTGCAATGACCTCAGGCACGGGACACCCTGGACTATTACACATCCATCTCCTTACCGTCTTGGCAGTCACTTTCATGGGTAGCCTCCCCCTTTACTCACTCACACCCATGGTCCCCAGTGAGGCTTTGCTAAGAGCTCTGAGTATAACTGCAGTAGAAATGGTCACAGGCCAGGCCACACGAGTGCATGAGGGATCCAGAACCAGGCTCTATCCACATCGGCAGGCAGCCCACCTCTGGCCCAGCCTGAGACCTGTCTAACACCTTCTTGGTCTGGATCAAGAGGGAAGGCGGCATGGTCATGGTTGGGGCAGGGGTGTGGACAGAGCATCTGCTCTGTATCAGGCCCCAGCTAAATGACAGAGAAGTAAATGAATCAAACAATTTTCTTTTTCTTAGAATTTCCTCTTCCACTGAAAGAAATATATAAATGTATAATTCAATCTAGTAATTCCCCCAACAGGAGTTCAAATAAGATGCTTGACCTTTCTCTTGCCACATGTGCTCTCTCTATGGCCTTAAACATCTTATGTCCCTTCTGGGGACCAATTGCCAATTGTCCTATCTAGAAGAGGAGGGGAGTGGATCAAATGAACTTCTACTCTGAAATTTATGTTCCCACAATCCCATGACTCCCTCCCCAGAAGCTTCTACAAAAGTCATCATGGCCAGAGGCCAGACCCAAACTCTTCTCCAGATTGTTCCGCCCACAACTCAGCTTGTTCTATGTTCTTTGCTCAAAGGTGAGTTACAGAAGACATTTGGAATTTGTCCCAGTGATAGCTGTTCACATCACCTGCTGCTATCATTGGCCATTAGAGCCCCCACAGCATTGCATTCCTGCTCACTGGGCACCTGGGGGCCACCTCAACAGTCTCTCCACTCTCAGAACCTATGGGTCATATAGCTAAGAAAGCTGGCACAAGGCAATTGTTTTCTTATTGGCCTCAAGCCTACCCCAGGCATTCTGGTGTTAGTTTCAGCCCCTTAAAATATAGCTTTCATAACATCTCCTTGAAAACCCCTTACGTCTCCCCATTATCTCTCTTTTTAAAAACATTTTATTTATTCATTTGACAGAGATCACAAGTAGGCAGAGAAGCAGGCAGAGAGAGGAGGAAGCAGGCTCCCTGCTGAGCAGAGAGCCCGATGTGGGGCTCGATCCCAGGACCCTGGGATCATGACCTGAACCAAAGGCAGAGGCTTTAACCCACTGAACCACCTAGGCGCCCCTCCCCATTATCTCTTAACTCAAGTCTGAACTCCTTAGCCTGGCTCTCATGACTCCCCAGACCCTGCGTCCAGGTCACCCCACCTCAACTGGCATTACCACCCTTTATTCCCCCCATCCTTTATGTTCAAGCCACAAAGCAAGTTTCCTGCTATTCTTTAGAACTGATTTGCTGCCCCCGCCCATTAAGATTCAGCATAAATGTGGCCTCCTCCTGGAAGTATATTCACACTCCCCAAACCACAAGGCATCCAAAATACTGAAGCATTGATATGATTTATTCTGGTCTTGCCAGGGCCCACTTGGTTTTCTAACTGACTGGTTATCTCCCATGGATGTATCTAGCACCCCCTTCTGGGGTCCAAGTCCTTGAAGAATACGTTCCAAGCAACCAGCCTTTAGCATAATGCTCTATGTGCGGCAGGTAAAGACTTACTAAAGACCGGTAAAGACTTGTAAAGAATTGCCTTGAAGATAGCTGGACAGAGAATGGAGGGACAGGGGAATGGATGAACAGTGATGAAAAGCCTCAGACAGAGGCCATGTCACAGTGGTAAAAGAAAGACTGAAATGGATGGAGAAATAAATAAGTAAGACCTCGGTCCTGGCCACCATAATATCTCAGCTGCATTACTACAACAGGCTCCTAACTTGCCTTCCTGCCTACTCTCATCAAATTGCCATCCCTGCAGCCAGAGCATGTCATTTCTCTACTCAAAATCTTCCAATGTCCACATGTATCACACAGATTAAGAGCCAAAGTTCTCCAATAGCCTTCATGACCTCACCAAATGATTGCACTGACTTCAACTCTTTGACTTTCATTTCATTCCAGGTATATGGACCTTCACGTTCCTCAAGCATTCATCAGGACTTCCACCTTTCTCTTCCCCCAAATATTCACACAGCTTGCCCTTTCACTTCCTCCTGGCCTCTGGTTAAATATTTGCTCATCAGAAAAAACCCTCCTGAGCCTATATAGATACATAAACCTTCCCCCACACTTGGGATTCCCTTGCCTTTGTTGTATTTCTCCACAATGCTCAGGACCATTTACATGCTGTATATCAACCTGCTTACTGTCCATCTTCCCACACCAGGAAGCAGATTCTACAAGAGCATGTGTTTTGCTCACTGCTGTATCTCCAGTGTCTAGAACAATGCATGGCCCAGAGGAGATACTAGGTGGATAGCTGCTGGCTGGATCAGTGAGGAATTCAGTGAATGGGTCTGTAACTGAGATCCCTGACACCTTCGGGCATTTTTCTAAGATGTTTTTGTCTGATGTGGTTGACATTGTCTTGTGTCTGCTCAGTTCTAGCCCTGTCTAATATTACAACAGATGGACAGCACACATTCTTAGGGGTTCTTTGTAAATGGAAAACTTAAGAGAACTGAACGACATCTTCTGGAGGGGATATGGCCAGAATTAGTCTACTGCCTGCTTCCTAAGGCCACATTGTAAAATCCTGCTTTCCCTCTTCCTGCCAGCCTCTTTGCAAATTCCACAAGGCTAAAAGCACAGTTCTGGTAGAAGATGAAGAAGAAAACAAAAGCGTCCTCTTTCCCATGGTGGAACTCTGAGGGGGCTGTGTTTCTCTTGGCCCTTTGGACCCCAGGCCCAACCACCTCTGCAGAGCCCAGCTACCATCTTCCATTTATCTGATCAAGGAGCCTAATTCCTAAGCTCATATCACACTGAAAAGGGGGACAGGACACTAGAAGAATAGAAAGTGGGATAAGAAGGACAATCGTCGTGACAGCTTCTGGTCTCCCTTTCTTCCTGTTAACTACCTACAATCACACATGGCCCTCAAACAGCACAGTTGACATCTCTCCACCCCAATGGTCTCTTTGTCTGAGCTTTTGGGGTGTGAGAACCATGTGAAAGAAGGATGAAGAAGAGGGACTGCGATTCACCATTCTTGAGTCCCTCTACAAACCCAATACAAATTCTTGTCTGTGGCTGAACAGGTGAGTGTTGAAGGAGGGTGAAGGGAGTAAGTGACTTAAGTGAACACCAAAAAGATCATTGAATGGGTGAGTGAGGAAAGGAAGAGTCAGTGAGCCACAGTGACTGAATAGGCTATCTGTCCCAGTGCTAATGGCCTCATTGCAAGGATGGCTCCCTGGGCTTAGTAAGACTCTCCAAATGCTCTTGTAGACCTAAGTCTAGTACAACCTCAGGGGTGGGAAGAAGACTGGCAGCTCCTGTTCCACGTATCATGCAAATAACTCTCAAGCTCCAAGCAGGCTTCATAAGTTTGTTAAGATCCTTCATAAAAGCAGCCATGGAGCCAAGTCAGGACCACCTGGAGGCCTCTCAGATCTCCTGTATCCTCTACAAACCAGGGTAGATGGGTGAGCCACAGCTCAGGAATGCCTTGTGACTTAGCTCCCTTCTCCAGGGAGCTCCTTAAAATCCTCTAAGAATTAGATGTCATCTATCACCAGTCCCCCCTGCAGAAGCTGCTGAATGACAAGTCTAATTTGTGTTGCCCAAAAGATGGTAAGATCTTTGAGAGGGAGGGGCTGATAGGCACCTCAAATGCCATATGTCTTAAAACGAATTATTATCTCCCTCCCCCCACAATCTACTTCTTCCTTAAAATTTTTATTCTACTGAATGGCACCACCATCTACCTGGGTGCTCAGCTGATAAAACTTCACTCATTCATCCACCCAACAAATATTTTCAGCATGTCTCAGTAACATATTAACTGCTAGGATCAAGCAATGAGCAGCCCTCATGGAACTCATGATCTAATAGGAAAAAAAGACATTATCATGTGATAATTATAAATAAAGGTGAAGTTACAACTGTGATAAACACTTGAAGGAGGTAAATGGTATTTTAAAGCCTTACAAAATGGGATTTGACATAGTCGTGGAGGTCATGGAAATGACAGCTGAGCTACAGACTGAGAGATAAGTACAAATTCAGGATGTGAAGATATGAAGGAAGAGTGTGCTAAGCAGGGGAACAGCAAATGCAATGCCCAATGGTAGGAGGGAGTCTGACAAGCCCAAGAGACTGAGACTACACTAGCATGGCAGAAGGAGATTGCTGGATAGGAAGACACAGGAGATGGTGGTAGCATTGGACAAAGGAAACCTTGTAGGACTTACTAAAGTGTTTGGTCTCTATCTTAAGGTCAACAGGAATCAACTTAAAAATTTTCAAGGACGGAAATGACATTAACAAGTTGTGTTTTGAAAGGCACTCTAGCTGTTCTGCAATCAACAAATTGGAGAGAGCTAGCATGGATACAGCTGGACCGGTTAGGAGGCTCCGGTGGTTTTCCAGAAAGATGAAAATGGTGCCTTGAACCAGAGTGATCCTAGTGGAGATGGACAGACAGAAGTGATGAATTTCAGAGATATTTACAAGAGAACATCAACCAGACTCGGTGAGGGATGGGACGTGGGCTCTGAGGGAAGAGAGGTGCTGAGGAGGATTGCCAGCAGCTGCATAGAAGAAGGAGCTGGTCAAGGAGATCTGACATATCTGAAGAGGACCCCACAGGAATGGGATAGTACCGGGAAAGAGCCCAGAAATCCCGTTTCAGACATGCTGAGTTTGAGAGTCCATTTGACTTTTTTGTCTCCCTGCCTTTCTGCATTTGACTGGTCATCTGATTCTACCTCCTCTCCGCCTTGTCTTAATTAAGGTCCTTGTCATTAAAACAAACTCCAGGCTTTCATGAAATATCACCTCCTCAACGAGGCCCTCTTTGACCACTGAATTAAAAGTACCCTTAAGCTACTACTCTCTATTTCAGTCACATGTGGGGTTTTTTCCTTTCTAAAAATAGAGAATAATTTCTTGTATTTTTAATCATAGAAATAAATATGGACATACAGGTCTATGTCTTAGCTCTGTTTGCTAAGAGGGCATAAAAGCAATGACACACCCAAAGCAAGGAGCACACGTTGCCCCAGAATTTGGTTTCTAAACACCATTCTCCACTAAAAGGATCCAGAGCTTCTTGGAGAAATGGCTAGTTCCAGGGCTAGAAACCTCCTATTATCTCTCAAGATCCAGACCAAGAGTTTTCACCTCTGGGAAGGCCTCTCTGATTTGCCCTAGTAAGAGAAGATAGGTAGGTCCTCTTCTGATATGGCAAGGAGTCCTGTAGCCGCTGGAATCATGTCCCACAGATAGGCCTGTTGCTTACTGTTCACAAGCCACGTGATCTGACTGCAGCTGGAAGACCAGAATATGCCCTGCTCACATTTCCCTGTGCCTTGCACAGATCCTGGCACACCCCAGGGTCTCAATTAATCTGTGTGGTATGAATAAATGAATAATAGTAACTGAGAGTTCTGTATCTTCTGAGAGATCCCCCTGACTTCATTATTCTCAAAAACCACAGTATGAGAGAAATTTGTTCTTGCCTTATTTTACACACATGGAAAGTGAGGCCCCGAGAAAGTAAGATAACACAGAGTCTGAGTTAGAGCAGGAGTCCAGGGCTGTTGCCAATCAGTCTGGTGTTCTTCCCCCAGAAAGGGAGGGGGATACAGAGGAAAGATATGCCATTCATGGTTCCCCTATTCTATGAAAGATACTATACTTCAGTAAACTTTCTAGTGCTAGCAACACCCTAACATTATAAGGAACCCCATTTTACAGACAGGGAAACTGAGACTCCAGGTCAGATCTGTCTGTTTTTCTCTGCACATGGCTGGAATGTACATCCCTCCTCTGACCCTCCATCAGAGGCAGGGAGACAGCCTGAGTCCATCATTCTGTCTCTCAACCATGTCCTTTAAACCAGCACCACACACAGGCTCATAGTGCAGCCCACACTCCCAGACCACAGGCTGTATTTTACATGGTTTCCAAACCCAGGATATTTGGGTTGTAAGACAAAACCTCCATTTCTCCAGCAGAAAGTGAACACTACACATAATTACCCAGCCAAACTGCTGATGTCTACAGACACTGCATCATGCCGAAAAGGGTCTGGTCTGCCCAGAGACGTCCTCGGCGGATCCTAGACTCCCCCAGAGCTTGGCATTAAGGGGACCCTGGAACTGGGGGAGGGAGACTGAGCTGGCTGGATCACAGAGTCCTGGGGGAGCCTCCATTCCTTGGGCAGAGACTGATCCAGGGGAGAAGTGGAAACACAGAGGCCCAGCACTGCCCACCCCAAGAGAGTGGGGGTGATCCCTGCCAAATCCAAGAGACGTCCCCACCCCACCCCTGCTTCCCACAGCATGGCAGTCTCCATTTGTGACTGGTAAGGCTGAAGATGCTCATGTTCAAGTCCCGGAGTCAGAGACGTCAAGCCCTTAGCCCTTCCCCAGTTGTCCTAAGGGGTGGATTTTCCTGTTTTCAGAGCTTTAGAACTGGGGGAGTGGTTAGCAGACATTCCCTACAGACCCTGATGGCAGACAGACCTGGAATGGACTTGTGGCCAGCTCTTACTTAACCTCGCTGGGCTTCCGTTGTCCTATCTTTAAAACAGGAGCGCCTCTCTCACAAGGTGGTTCCAGAGGTTTCATGAAACAAAAGATGCAAAGAACCCGCAAGGGGCTGGCCTTTAGCAGGTAGTAAACAAATGGGAGCAACCCTGCGTAAGTCCTCCCCCAGCCACTCTGACTGCTGGGCCGGCCACATGCTCTTGCTGGATTTTAAGCCTGTTCTCATTTGGTTGAGCTAAAAGTCCTGAGAACACCCCAAATCCTTACCAGAGACACAATCAAATCGGTCTTACCTTTTTGAGATGACATTTACCAGTGAAGGAGGAAACCACTCGCCTCACCCTGCCCCCTGCCCGCCCCTGCCCCCACAGCATATCTCCCAGCACCAGGTATTTATTTCCCAATGCCTCAGGCCAATGACTCCTCTTTCCCACTTTGAAACCAAACGTTTTGGGGAGGCTCAGTCTTAAATGTGGTTAACAACAGCCACCAGCATGTGGGGGGTGGGGCAGGGTGGTGACTTAATACACAGAGAAGCAGAATCCCAATACAGTATCTGAAAGCCTGCCATTAGAGTCCTTCTAATCATTCTTTAGTACTAAACACGCCCCCCCACAAGTGGTCCCCCTGTCAGACATTAATAGGGCAGGGAAAAGTAGTCAGTCTTGGAGTCAGTTAGTTAGTAGAAGTCTCATCAACTTTCAAAGCAGCCCGAGCCCTGCCCTGCATACAGAGGCCCCTAGTGACCAACATCTCTTATGGGTAAGAGGTGACAAATGATGCCCTCACCACCTGATAGACTTGAAACCCCTTCATTGGGAAGGAGAAAAAAGTGAGCATTTATCTATGCCTGCACAGGTCCAGGAAAGGGGGCAGAAAAGCCTCCACATTTCAGAGCCCAGACTCCTCAACCTGAGCTCTGGTTATAGAAGAGCCATCATGATCGGAGACCATGTCGTCCACAGTGGGGGAGGCAGAGCTCAAGTCCAAAAGACACAGACCTCCCAGCAGAGCCCTGGGCCTAGACAGGGTCATATGAAGAAGGGGTGGCCATGGGGTCAGGGCCAGGCTTAGGGCAGGGGTCAAACTCCTTTGGGCATCCAGACACTCACTCTTTTGAGACAGGGAAGCACTGGCAGCTGAAGTCCTCAGAGCAAGGGGCATTTATCAATGGCCCAATTCATTCTCAACAATCCCCATTGTCTGAGCCAGTACAGAGATAGGCATTATCACTCAGAGCAACTAGAAAGAATAGCCCCAAGACACAGTCATGAATCCAAGGCCAAAGATACAGAAGCCAAAATTGAAACATGGCTTGGAAACCATGCGAAATATTTGAAATTGGAGCTGTCCCCCCACAAATCCAGGCAGCACACTTCCCATCCTCACAGGCAAATAAAAGGCTTAATTGCTAGTTGTTCATTTATTTATTCTGATCTCTTTCTACAAAGGATGTGGGAGTTTACATTTAAAGATGTGTGTACTATGTAGTTGTTAAAGCAGAAATTAGAAGTCAAGCCAGATTTCCAATGAACACAATTACTAGGCTGGAGCAATATGACAGACTAAGAGCCTCCTGGCAGCTAGAGTAGGAAGAGAAACCCACAGGTTCGGTCATGCGCTCAAGTCACGGAGACCTATAGAAATCCCTTGAGTGCTCTCTGCCTCAGTTTCCTTATCAGGAAAAAAAAAATGGGACTATTAACCTAAGAAAGTTGTTGTGAAAAGTAAATGAAATAAAGCAGATTTTTTTAAATAAAGCAGATTTAAAGATTCAGTCCGTATGTTTCTATTACCATTATGACACATGTGATTATTACCATTACTTTGTTGTCTGATTTCTCCTTTTTAAACTGGAACTATGTGAACTTAGTGGGGTTGCCCTGATGCTTCACATTGTTGTTCTGAAGTTCTGACTGGCAGGTATATGTATTTGATTGGGGGGGGGGGGATAGATCAGGACTGAGTCCCTATGAGTCCTCCAGTTTTCCAGTCTTGTCTTGAGTCCTAAGGTGGCTGGGGCCCTACAAAGGGTAAGGCCGGAGAAAGTAGGCAGACTTCTTCACTGTGCAAGAAGGCTGCCAGGCTGACCTCAGCCTGCCTCATTGAACCATCCCCAGGGTTCAGGCTGAGGACCAGGGCAGGGGAGAATAGATCCCTGCACCCCATTCAACAAATGGCTGAAGATCATCTCTCCCCGCATACAAGGAGACTTGGTGGGGTGAGAGCTCAGGCACTCCTTGGACTAAACCATAAACCCTAAGTAAGGGTAAATCAATGTCATCTTTCTAACTTCCCAGTTGAAGGAGCACATAAGTCTGGGCACCCCACTGAAGCCTGTCCAGAGGAGAATGACCTGAATGGAAAAGGTCTAGAAGCCATAATAACAATAACAACAACAACAACAACCTGATTTTGGGTCACCTACCCCTCCAAGCACAGTTTAGTGTGTCCCCAGTGGTCCCCAGAGGAAGGAGATCAGGGAGAAAAAGATTCTGTCCAGGGAAGGGATAACCACTGGGGGAAGGGGGAGGAGCAAAGCCAAAGGCAGCCCTTCCAGCCTAGCGGAGATGAGAGACTCAACACAGGACCGAATAAGACCAAAGACAAAGAATCAGCCCAGCTCAACTCACTGTCCCTCTCTGTCAAATGACTGCGTGGCCCCAGCCCATAGAAGACTCATGGTTTTTCTACAGCAGGGAGAATCCAGAGTGCAAACTAGAGCCCAGTACAAATTACAGGTGCCGTGCTCTGCCTCAGCCTGCAAGCCTGGCCTTTTCATTTATAAGAGGGTAAAAGCTGTTTCTAAGGCCAGACCCTTAAGCCCCAGGCTATGTGGGCAGCCTCAGTTCTAGACCAAATGGGAAACCCCAAAGACACTGTGTTACCATCTTCCCTGAAGAACCTGCAGCCAAAGTCCCTAACTTAAGATCATCCCTACTGTGGCCAGCTTCTTGGACTCATTGTCCATGGTCCTACGGGTAGGTTAAAGGGGACCCAAAAAGGGGATCTGGAGGCTGAGAGTACATTAAGCCAGGGGGGCATATCTATGCATATGCACATTCTACATGTGTTGCATACATGTCACTGTCCACAAGTGTATGTATTGGAAGTGCGTGAGTATCTGCAATGGGATGTCCTGACTGGAAGCGCGTGCAAGGCTAGTGTGTGTGTGTAGGAATGTATATACATGGGCAGCTGTGAGTGTGTGGGTGTGAGTGCCCTCTCAGTGTTTGTGAGTATGCACAACTATGTGGTCTGCCCATCCACTCTCTCTGTCCTCCTGCTCCTTCTGTCGTGACAGTGGGTACCCCAAGTTGTCTCCTCACCCTGGCCAGCCCGCTGGGGTCCCTCAGAGCCCCATCTACTCCAGTGTCAGGGGAAGACACTGAGCTCGCTCCCTGCTCACAGCCCTGAGAAACCAAAGCCGCCAAAGTGACCCACAGAGAAGGCACCCCAGCTGGGGACAAGTTTGGTCACCCTAGAAAGTCGGAGTTCAGATAACACTCTTTATCCTTATTCTGTCTTCATGGGCTCACTCACACACAGAGTCAACCGTCCCCACGGGTGCCCTCTCTCAGCCCACCTGCAGGCTTCCTACCCCACACGAATGTAAGTACAGGAAAAGGACACCCATGCCACCTGTGGATACTTTCCTCTCCGCCCCCCCCCCCCCCCCCCCCCCCCACACACACACAGGTACATACTCTCTCAGAACTCATACTCCTACCCTGGGACGCATGCTAGAAAGTTCCACAGGCTTAACACATCCACCCAGGCACTCCCTCCCACTGCCCACTGCCACTCCTACACCTACTGTCCAAAGAGTCGCAAGCATGCTGCACCCCCTACTAGGCTGGCCCACCTGGTAGGGCCCCAATCAGCTGGCCCAGGGGGGTTACTCACCTCGAGGGAGCGGGCGGGGAGCGGGGAGCCGGGTGCGTGCGGCGGCCGGCGGTGGCAGGACGCAGCTGGGGCTCCAGAGGCCGGGCCAGCCCAGGGGCCGCCCGCCGCCCTGCGCCCCCGCCCCGCTTAGCCCCAGCCCGCCCACTCCCCGGCGGCCGCAGGACCTTCCACGACAGCGCGCCCCCTGCCAAGCCTCGGTCCCGGTCCCGTGTCAGCCACCGCCGCCGGAGTCTCCACCCGGCCTCGGCCTCGAAGCTATTTTGGTGCCCCCGCGGTGGAGACTGTCGCTCTCTGGTCTGCGGGGAGCGCTGGAATGGGGACGCGGTCAGGCTGAATTAGAGCCCGGCTCACCCCGGGACCGGCAGGAGTCGGGGCTGGGAAGCACCCGGGAGCCCATGAGGCAGGGGTGCCCACGTGTGCCCCGTGCCCCGTAGGCCAACATCTGGAGAGGGGAAGGGAAGGAGAGGCGAGCGCTTCCCTTGGAGCTGAAACAAAACAAGGAGGGGTTTGGGTGCGGTTCACAGGCTCTGTGGACAGAGCCGCCAAACTTTGAGCAGTCCCCAAAAGCCTGGAATGCGCCTGGGTTTATTGACCACAGGTGCTTCCCTTTGGAAGCTAAGTCACCCATAAAAGATCACCGACCTCCAGACCACCGACCTGCCAAAACCCACAGACCTGTTTGTTGAGCGTCCTTCTAACTTGGAGCACATCAGTCTTCCCCTCTGGATGTCTTTGTGTCAGATGGCTAAGTCTAGAAAAGAAGGCTGATTCCTACCCAAAAGCTCAGGAATGTTGCATTCCTGAATTCGAAGGAAGCTGCAAGGTCATTCCGTCCAAGTCCCTCCACCCTGCCCGGAATCCAGTGGGGTCTGAAGGGCCTCTACCCACTCTGGGAGATCACCAAGGTAAGTCAGCCCCTAGCCTCCCTGGGGACCCCGTTCCTAAGCTCACACCCTCTAGTTGGCAGGAAGTTCTCCTTGGCATCTAACCTAAATCCCACATGTGTAAACTGTATCAATAGGCTCACACTAGGCATTCAGAGGGAAGAAGGCCAGCTCCATCTCCACGCCAGAAGGACTGCTCTCAGGTCCCAACTCAGCCTCCTCTTCCTTGATGCAAGTACCCTTGTTCCCTTTTCCAGCCTTGGGCTAACTAGGACAAATGCACCCTTACCCTGGACACCCTTACCCTGTCATTAACTCAACTGCATCAGCTCTCTGGGAACCCCAGCTCTGGGTGCTGGAGTCATTCTGACGAGCCAGCTTCACCGGCAGCATCCATCTCTCCAGGAGAGCCTGATTCCACTCCCAGTCCCCTGAAGGCTTCAGTTCCTATCTCAGTCATGTCTGTCTCAGGGCCTGGGAACAGAACTGGGGCCCCAGCCACCCAGCTGGGCATTGACTCTGAGGCCACAGCCTTCCTCCAATGGGCATGGTTTGCAGAATCTTCTCTGAGTCCGTTTCTGGTAAATGGGTTGTATTATAAAAGTAGTCTGGACTTGCTCCTCAAAGAGATCTGACTTTGCATCCTGCATCTACTGCTTTCTAGATGTGTGTCCTTAGACAAGTCACTTAACCTCTCTATGACTCTATTTTCCTGTATTTACAATGGGAATCATAATAATTCTCCTAGCTCAGAGGGTGTTAAAAGTATGAGATGAGATCAGGAATGTAAAACTACCTGGAAAGCCAAGATATTTTTTAGTATGCAAGTAATGGGATGAGGTTAGATCATAAAGAGGATAACTACTGGCAAAAGCCTCAGAAATCTTTTATTTCCAGGACCAAATTTTGTGCCTGGGTTTCAAAGCAAGAGAGGAACAGACGTGGTTTGCTAGAGGTTCCTTTAGTGCACTTGTATGAATGTCTCCCACCCTGCATTCCCTGACACACACACACACACACTGACACACACACACACAAACACACACACTTTCCCAGATACATACGGCACAGTTCAGCCTCCTGGCCTCCTGTCGGCCCCATAGGCCCCAGCTGCCTCTACCCTCGCTGGCCGCCTCTCCATTCCCAGGAGGACGTCTCATGGCTCCGGTCCTGGCTGCAACAACTCCAAATCTCCCTACGGAGGCCCCTGTGGGCAACTCCTCTCTCCTTGCCCCTCCTTCTGGGCCATGGCTCCAGCAAGGCCTGCAACTCAAGGCAAAGGTGGCAGAGACCTTCTCCAAGGCAGTTCAGAATTGAGGCTGTCCAAGGGAGCGCAGAGCTGGAACATCATCCCCCTCGACCCCCTCCCCTCTGTCTGCCTGGCTTCCCAGTGCTGTCCTGTTTAATTCTTAATGGAAATTCCATCCCTAGCGCCGGCCTGGCTGGCTTATGGCGTCCAGGTTTGGGCCAACAGCAAGCTCCACCCAGAGACATGCAGCCTGCCTGACCATATAAACATAGATACATCATAAGCACATATGTGTATACACACATGAGCAGAGGACTTACCCAGAGACATTCACAAATTCAGAAATTCTCACCCAGATACAACCGTATACAGAAAGATAATAGGCACCCTAATCACTAATAGTTAGGGCATGGTGCTAAAGACTTTGCAGATAGCAACTTCTCTGATCCCCACAACAACACTGGGTTCTGTTATTATCAGCAATGTACACATGAGGAAACTGAGGCACAGGGAGGCTAAGTCATTTGCATAAGGCATCTAGTTGCAATAGTCTGACAAGTGGGTGCTAAGAACTATGGAAGGGGCTTATGTGTATTTCATTTTGCCACTGCGGTCATTTTTCACGGAAGTTACTCTTATCCCATTATACAGACAGGTAAAATGGAGGTCAAATGGTTTAAGTCACCTGCCTGTGGCCTCACAGCTTGCAAGCTGCAAGGAGACTTTACAGAGATATGCACAGGAACCCGCACAGAGGAGCATGGAGACACACAGGTAAGGAGATGCGTGCATGCACACACGTGCACACACACATAGAGGCACAACCATAGTTTCTTCTACCAAAAGAAGCCTGAGGAATTGTCCAGCGCTGCCTTAGGCAAAAGTCCCCTGTAGCCTAACTCTACGCTCTTCTTCCTTTCCAGCTCCACCAGCTTCACAAATTGCTTTAGGAAGGACAAGTTCAGAGCTAAATGGAGGGAAGATTTCAGGTTTATAGTTTACCCAGCCAGGTCAGCAGTCAGCCCCCCAACCTGGTGCTGAATCTGGTTTGCCCAGCACCCACTCCAAGGTCAGTGGAAGAAGACCCATGTGTCCTTTCCTGAAGAGATCGTCGGGAGCATCTTAGAGACTCTGGGCACTGTGGAGGATCTAGCCTAGGAGGGCTTCTGGCTGCCAGGGCCAGAGGAGGATGGACGAGCCCCAGAGACCAGGTACAGCACCAGAGTGTCAGGCAGAAAAGAGCACATGTTGCCCAAGGGAACTGGAGCCACAGTACAGACATGGCAAGACTTTGGTGGGAGGGGGAATGGAGCAGAAGACAAGGCAGGGCCATGATGTAGGACAAGTAGCCAAGTCCAGAGCCCAGGGAGTTAAGAGAACAGGCCTGCAGAAGGACAGAAGAGTTTAGCATCCAAGAACTTGTCTACTGTTTGAAGCTTCCACGCTAAGCTAGACACCCCCAAAACAGAGGCTGCCCTGGCCCTGGGCCTCCTCCCAAGCAGCTCCACCAGAGACCACCCAGGAAGGTCTGTCATAGGCTTATATCCATTGGCTCTTGTGGTTTCTCACTGCCTCCCCATCGCCGTCCAGAATCCCCGGTGTGCTGTCACAAGCCCATCCCCTCTGTGGTCTGAGGACAGCTCAGCAGGGCAGCCCCATGGAGCATCTGGATTGGAAAAGGGTTTTAGGGGAGACAAATGCTAAACCTCCACAAAGGAACCGGCCATCACATTGTCAGGCAAGGGCTCAAGAGGTGGAGACATTCTGAGTGTGCAAATTTGCCTTTCTAAAAGGTTCTCAGATGCTCCCCATTTGGGCGTCAGGCTATGAGAACTCCTGCTTTATAGAATAAGAGAAAGTCAGAGGTCGCTCCAGCTCAAAAGTAAATGTGCAACCTAACTGAAGTTAGGTGAAAATGGATCCTTCTGCAAGGTCCCTAAAAAAATAATTGACATCCCAGGGGTCGTTTCCACTCCCCCCTCCCCGAGCTCCATCTTCCCAGCCTCTGTGCAAGCCCTGCTATCCATTACTACAATACTACTGTGTCTCCTGTGGGCTCCATGATGGCCCCTCTGCCTTGGCACTTCCCAAGTGAGAGACAGTATCCTCCACTCTGTACTCCAACTGCTCAGAGAAGGTTATCAGGTTGAGGGACTTGCACAGAAATCACTGCCAACCAAGGTGGCTGGAGATATCAGATCACAAGGTCATGCTGACAGCAGGAAGGCCAGGGCACCCAGAGAGATGAGAGCTGGGAAAGGGTCCCAGGAACCACGGCTGTTCCCTCATGTCCTGTAACCCCTGTCTCCATCCCTGAGGCATGCACGCCGAGGCAGTGCCCTGCCTCTGGGTGTGATTGCATGACAGGGCACTCTGGGAGAATAGGAAGAGCTCAATCTGGCCCCAGAGTCCCAGACCGGGACACACTAGGCCCACCAATCTTTCCAGGATGTCTTCTGCGATGTTCTCAAAAGGGAAAACTTGCCCCAACTTCCAGAGCCAGTGTGAGAATTTGTGATATAATCAGAATGAGGCAGTGTTAGGGCCAGAAAGATCCTCAGAGATCTCTAAGCGCAGGGGTGCTGAAATTGTATTAGTCACCAGAATCACCTGGGTGGGGGGAAATGCAGATGCCCAGGGTTCCTTCAGAGATCCTGATTTTGTTAGCCAGTGATGAGTTGGGGCCACAAGGGCACCTCTCTTCCCAACTCCCTGCTCAGTGACTTTCACCTTGCTAGCTTGAAACTGGCCATGGTGGGATGTTTGTTTACATCACAGAAACTGGGCAAACATTACAAATTGGGGTGTTCTGTTTTGTTACACACTGTTTTGCTTTGTTTTGGAAATTCTGTTGTGGACCATTTACTAGTACACCATGAAGCATGTGGGTCTCTATTTTCAAGGATCCCAAGGAATTGTGATGCAGACCCATTTTGAGAAAGAAACACTGATCCAGGAATGAGGTTCTAACCCAAACCCATCATTTTACAGATAGAGAAACTGAGACTCAAAGAAGGGAAGAATCTCAGTCACCGTCACTGTGGTAGGTCCCTTGTGGGGTCATGGCTTCTCAGTTCAGAGCAGTGGGAGCTTGGGGCAGTCCTGCCTGTTTTCTAGACCTTTTCCTGTGGCCTTTTCACCACACACCTGTGGTGGTTTGTTGGTTAAGAGAGACAATGCAGGAAGGGTCCCTTTGTGGATCAATCATATGCTCTTATCAGCATCTGGAATTTGAATAGGCTGGACTAGAGGTTCTTCATGGCCAGATCATTCAACTGGAGTGCCCTGGAGAGCAGATCCATGAATTCCAGGCATGGAGGGCTGCAGGGCTGCCCTGCCTTTCCCAAGCCTGAATTGTTCATCTCTTCATTAAATTTAGAGATCCTCCCCACAAATTCCCCGCCTTAAAGTAAAAAGCTATTTGCCATTATTCCTAACCAAAACCTCCAGAAATACAGCCACAGAGCAAGTTAATAGAAGTAAGAATCCAGGATCCCCACCCCTTTGTCTTGCCCCTATGTCCAAGCTGCAAAGGAATGAGTGAACATGAAAATAAGCAATTCCCCAGGGCAGTGGTTTTTGCAAGATGATCCCAACCAACAGCATCAGTGACCCTGGGCTTGTATAGGAAATGCAAATTCTCAGGTCTTCCCTCAGAATTTCTGAATGAGAAACTCTGAGGCTAGGGTCCAAAAAGCTATGGCTTTACAAACCTTCCAGGTGAAACTGATGCCCCCCTAAATTTCAAAGACTGCCATTCTAAAGGAGGGGCTGTAGTTTCTGTCTCCCTGACAATGAATCAAAGGCTGTTTGGCTCCAGAGGAAAGGTCATCCTGGTGCCAAGACCAGAGCCAGCTATGTGACCACTCACACTCCCTCCTGGCCAGCCTCCTTAACCCCATGCTCCTGGGAGTGTGGGGTATCAGAGCTGTAGCCATGCTTCTTGAGCTAAGACAGCGACCCTCTTTTCAAAGTCTAAGGGGTCAACATATTTCCAAAAAGAGCAGGACAAGCTCATCAGAGATACAGTAGAGAATTTCCCGTCACTGTCTTGGTGTCTGGTTGAGGGAGTGACTCAGTGGACATTGCCTGACCCTCTGAATTCTCAGAAGCTTTCTCTGGCTGGCCTGGGGACAGCTTCAGGAATCCTTCTAGAAAGAGGCCTGCCAAGAGCCTGGCCTTAGAAGCTGCTTCAGCCTCTTCAGTGTGAGTCCACTATTTTCTCTGCTTCTCTGCTCCCAGGTTCAGGAAGAAGATGAGATTTGAGGGTAATTTAAAAAGTGAGGTCTTGGAGCATCTGGATGGCTCAGTCTTTTGAATGTACGACTTAGCTCAAGTCTTGATCTCAGGGTGGTGAGTTCAAGCCCCACATTGGGCTACATGCAAAAAAAAAAAAAAAAACAAAAAGTTAGGTCTTTGGAAGAGGGACAAAATAATAATAAAAAGAGTTACTACTGTTTGGACAGGAATTGACTTCTTTCTGTGTATCATGGTTTACCTAGTTTATGTCTCATCATGATCTAATGATATCATTATAACTATCCCCACTGTAGAGGTAAGGAAACATGGACTAAGAAAGATGAAGTAGCTTTCCCAAGATCACATAGCCAGGGAGTGGAGGATCAAAGACTCAAACCCAGGTCTGACAGACTCTAGACCCTACAGACTTCACAAGGTACAACACAAGAATACAGTGCAAAGGTTCACCCAGGGCAGGAAGAAGGACACCTGCTGCTGAGACCGATAGCAAGAGCTAGCTCAGATGGGATGGAAAGGAGAGGTGGGAGGGACCTTTTCTATAGTGCGAGGCCAAAATAGGGACAGAGCCCTGAAGAGTCGAGGAAGGAACAGCCAGCTCGCCTAGGAAGCAGGGGAAGAAGCAAATTAGGAATGACAATCATGGCCAGGTTAGAGTTAAAAAAGAGACATTTGAAATGAAGCTAGGGAGAGCAATTACACAAGCCAGAACTCAGTAACTCTAGATCTGAGTTTGGAGTTAAGAGCTGAGAGGTGTCCTAAATGGGGATTGGAAGGAGCTTACCGTCTAAAGGCAGAAGGGGAAATGGCTGGGACCCTGCCTCACTATGGTTGGGAGATGTCCCAAGTAGGGCATTGTGTGGCCCAAGCTGTTCTGAAGAACTTTGTCCCCAGCCCTGGAAGAACACGGCCCAGATTCTCAGATGGAATAGGGTCTGTCAATAGAGGTGGTCAAGGTGGAAAGAACTTTCCCCTCCCAGAGAGTGGAAGGCTCTGGAAATGGTTGTGACTTGGAATTAAGGCAAGTCATTAAAGGCACCACCTCTACCCAGCTAATCAAAAACAAATAAATAAAATAAAAAACAAAATAAAAGTCATTTTTTAGTTCCTCTTAACTCATCATTGCCCTCTCCTAACATCCAGCTAGTCAGTCCATCCTATCTGTTCTAATTCCATATTGAATCCATAACCTCCTAGACTCCATTAATCACAAAGCAGTCAGAGTCATCCTCTAACAATATAAATGAGATCACATTCTCCTCCAACCTAAGTCTTCAACGGCTTCTTATTTTTGCACTTAGAATAAAAGTTCTAGACCCTTTACTCTGGCTCATAAAACTCTACATGATTCTTCTCTCCATTAGGGTCTCAGATCATGTCATAGGTCTTCCCTGACCACCCAAAAAAAAAAGAACCTTCCCCTGCCATTCTCCTGTTAATATCACTTATCACTCTCTGAAATTTTCTTGTTTATTTACTTGCTTGATTATTGCCTCTCTCACCTTCTGCTCCACAAGAACAGAGGCCTTATCTTCTAGTGCAGTGCCTGTCACATATTAGAAGTACCAGAAACTTCTGTGGAATGGTTCAAGCATGGTGGAACCCCATGTAACAGAGCAGAGAAGTGGCAGAGATCACCCAGGAACCAGATGCTGAAAATATAAAGGGATCCAGATAGACACCCAGCCCCTAAAAGGAAGAACACTTGGGTTTCCAAAAATTTTCCCTGAGAAGAGCATTTGCATCCATGGTTTATGGGACCCAAAAGCTTCCCCGTCCTGGAAGTTCCATGAGATGACACTTTTAAAAAAAATTTTCCTAAGCTGGCTTGAGTTTTTTTTCTTTTGCTTACAAGTCAAAAAGTACTAATTTATACATTCTCCCCATGTCTCTTTGGTGAATATGGCATCAAGAGAAGATCCAGCAGTTGGTGGGAAGAGCACAGCACAGGAGATAAGGTTCCTAGGTTTATCTTTTCTCGCTGTGACCATAACTCAATGTCTTCCTTTCACTAGGTTGCCAACTCTATACCATTTGATATCTGGTCTAAGAGTCCTCTCAGGTATATCTGACAAGGACTCTGAGGTCATGAACTAAGGAAAAAAGTTATCATTCGGCAGAATGTATATTCTATTTATTTTCATAGCCCAGGCAGGTCCCAGCAGGAAAAGAAATCTACTCAGTTGGGATATGGAAGACAATTTAATGAAAGGCTATTTATGTCAGGGTTAAGAGTAGAACACCTGCTGTGAGGCACCCAGGTACTGACAAGTGGGGAAGCTGTTATCACCTCTAAGCCTAGAGAAACAGAGGGGAAATAGCTCACAGGTGTTCCAGTGGAACCATGGAAGGGGCTATGCATCCATGAAAGAGATCATCTCAAAACCATAGCAACAAGCAAGGAAGGAATTCCCTAACCTCCCTCTTCTCGTTTTTCTAATCCCCAGCCACTGCCTCCATTGACAGAATCCAACCAGAGAGGCCTGGTGGTATGATCTGAGGACCAGCTCCTCAGAATACAGGGCAAGAAAAGTTGGGGAAGCTGTTGGGGATGGTGTACAATGTAAATGGAAAACAACCAGACCCAGAAAATAACCATGATCTACAAATGCTCTCAATCTCCACATCTTCCCTCTCATTTAAATCTCTCTATAGAAGCACTAAACTGTCCAAGAAGCCACTAAATTGCCATAATGGTCTTGATAGACCCAGATTTACAGCTTTTGGCTAAGAGCTTGCCAAAGACAGAGGCAAGAACTTTAGCTATGGATCAAGCACAAGCAACAGCTGCCACAAGACCTTCCAGAAAAATTTCACCAGTAAATGAAAACTTGGACAATTTGAATAATTGGAAAGCCTTAATGCCAACCTCCAGATACATTATTGAGAATGAATGGATAATTAGCTAGAAAGAACCCTTCTGATAGAAACCATACCCTGCCTAGGACTTTGTAGGGGAAAAAAATCCCCCAATAGATCTACTTTAAATTTCCTGCAATTAATGCCCACCTTTGGTTTAAAAGGTCTGGCCTCAAACACACCTTATTTGGTTACAACAAATCCTCCACTAAGGCCCTAGATAAAAAATAGTAGAAAAACTAATGACCAAAGTACAAAAATCTTGGTCATGCAGAATGCTGGGTTTCATCCTGGAGCTAAGAATATTTCTAAAGTCATACAGACGTTTTCCATTCCTCTGACTCCATTCTTCGCCCCATCTCAACAAGAAGTAACTAGAATGGTCATTGTCCCAATTCCCTCAAGAATGAGGAATGATCAAAGGACAGTGGAGACTGAAACCAGCAACCAAAGGGTTAATGGGACTAACTGTTCACAGTTTTAGACTAGCAAGCTCAGCTGCAACTTTTTACATAGACCTTTTCATTTGCCTTTAAATTTCCCTGACTCTCCCAGGGAGAAGCAAATTTTAGGTTTGCACTCCCATCTCCTCATTTGGCTGCCAATCAAATAAACCCTTTCTTTGCTGAGTCCTTGGTGCCTCAGTGATTATCTTTTTGTGCATTAGGGAGATGAACTTGGGTTTGGTTATAAACCCAGGTCATTCTGTCTATTTCTACAAGAAAATATTTTAAATATGCAACTCCATACTCCCCCCCCCAAATACATATTTCAAATGATAAACTTTTTTAAATTTTTTATTATTTTTTAAATATTTTATTTATTTATTTGACAGACAGAGATCACAAGTAGGCAGAGAGGCAGGCAGAGAGAGAGAGGGGAGGAAGCAGGCTCCCCGCTGAGCAGAGAGCCTAATGCGGGGCTCAATCCCAGGACCCTGGGACCATGACCCAAGCCAAAGGCAGAGGCTTTAACCCACTGAGCCAGCCAGGTGCCCCTCAAATGATAAGCTTTATTAGGATTTAAAGTAAAATGGGAAGTATGTGTCTGTTACATTATTTAAAAAATGAATTTAATTTAAGAAATAAAAAGTCTGACCTCAGACACACCCATTCTTCCTGGAGGGAAATTCTCCAGAACCCATCCATGCCCAAGTCCCATTAGAAAAGCTGGAAAGAGGGGAGAGGACAGGTTTTAGTCCAGAAGACTAAGACCCTTCTAAGACAAAGAACATTCCAAAAGAAAGAATGTGCCATTTCAGAACATAATCATCTCACTATTGCTAGATATTTAGTCCAGCAAACAATGAATGAAGACTAGCCCTGCACCTGGCACTATGCACATCACTTGGGATGCAAGTGATCAAGGCAGTCTCTGACCTTGGGATGTTTCACAGTATAAGAGTGGGGAAAGAAACATAAATAAAGCGCTCCCATACTAAGAGTTAATTAATAAGAGAGGTGTATCAAAATGTCTCACCATAATTGTGGATTTCTACTTTATACATTCTGAGGTTATGTTATTAGGAGCATATACGTTTAGAATTCTTACAACCTGTCAGAAAATGTTGGGTTTTATTATTATAAGGGCCTCATTATCTCTGTGATGTTTTTGATTTAAAGTCAAATTTATTCAAAATTAATAAAGCTAGATTACCATTATTTTGATTACTCTTTTTATGGCAAATTGCATTCTTTCCTTTGCCCATTTTATATTCCTACATTTTGATATTTTTTGTGAAGAACCTGCAGTTAGACTCTTTTTTAAATCCAATCAATGTATATAGAAGTAAGGGGTTTATGTGTTACTACTCAGCTGGTTATCTGGGAGAAGAGCTTTCCAAGAAAAGGAAACAGTCCAAGCAAAGACTCTAAGACAAGTATGAATCTAATGTTTAAGCAAGAGCAAAAGACTAGGGAACTGGAGCAAAGTAAGCAAGGGTGGGAGGGAGGGGTATAGGAAAGAATGAGAGCGAGATGGAGAGTAACTGGAGGAATGCCCTTGAGTCATGGGAAGAGAATGGGATCTATTGCACAAATGGAAGAAATGGCTTTAGCTAGGAGCAGTTAAAGTTCATCTACAGCAACTAGTGGGAGAAGCGGACCAGGAATCAGATACCAGTGTATAGCACTTTTGGTGGAGTCTTTGAAGGGTTTCTTCTGATTGATGTTGTTTTCTCAATGAAGTAGGAAGCAAGGTCAGGTGCTGGAGGAGGTATTGGGATTTTTGAGGAGAAGGTGTGAAATAATGATCTAGAAGTATATGGGAGAGTGAATGGACTAAAGACATATGATTTCCTGGCAGTAAAACAAAACAAAACAAAACAAAATAAAACCAATTAAGGCTCAGGCTCATGGATTCAGGGATCTAAAATGAGGCAATCAATGAATACAGCTGTGTGTTTTTCTCCAGGCATTGAAGGTCCTCAGTCCTGATGCCAAGTAGCAGACATCTTCTGCACCAAATTCTATTGAATGGTCATCTGGCCTCTCCTTGAATACCTCCAGTGACAGGGAGCCTACCACTTCCAGAGAAGCCTATGCTATTGTTAGCTCCGATTGTTAGAAGTGTATCCTTATCTCTTCCTGTTTGTTCCTCCTATATTTTAACTTCTGTGTCTGTGTTTTATGTCACTCCATCTCTCCCTGTGTTAAGTCATCCAGAAATTTGACAACATATCCAGGAGGCGAGACTGGGAAACACAAGGATGCTCACACATGGCTGGTGGAATGCAATATGGTACAGTGCCTGTATCTAGCAAAGTTAGATATGCATTTACTCTTTGACTCTACAATCTCACTTCAGAAAAGATAAAAAATAATTATATCAATTAGATTAAAATTGGATTAAGATGATCCCAGGTTGTGTCCATGTACACTCCCTCTAAGGAAATAGCCATATTTTACAAAATTTAGCTCTAAAGCTGATTATTACAGCATTTTTAAAAAGATTTTTATTTATTTGAGAGACAGATTACAAGTAGGCAGAGAGGCAGGCAGAGAGAGGAGGAAGCAGGCTTCTTGCTGAGCAGAGAGCCCGATGTGGGGCTCGATCCCAGAACCCCGGGACCACGACCTGAGCCGAAGGCAGAGGCTTTAACCCACTGAGCTACCTAGGTGCCCCTATTACAGCATTTTTTACAATAATAGAAATCTCTCTAAAAGTAAAAATATACAATATACATTATGTACACAAGGGATTGATTAAATAGACCCTGGCACATTTCTTCAATGGAATGTGAAATAGACATACAGAATAATATAAGAATATTATATTATATTATATTATATTATATTATATTATATATTATATTACATACAGAAAGATATACATTGAAAAAGACAGGTTTCAAGGAAGTATGTACACAGAATATAAAAGAAAGACTATACACCAGACTTAATAGTGGATTTCTCTGCCATGTAAGATAAATAACAAACACAGTCCATCCTCTTCATTTTTTTTTTTTGCTTTCTTGTATTTTCTAAATTTTCTGTTATTTTTATTTAGTAATTACAAAAAGAAGTTATTGAATTTTTAAAAATAAACCTTTAATTTTAAAACAGTTTTAGATTTCCAGAAAATTTTCAGTATAGACACTTCCCATTTACCATGTAGCTGGCTTCCTCTATTATTAACAGCTTACATTGGTATGGCATATTTGTTACACTTAATGAGCCACTGTGGATACATTATTATTAACTAAAGCCCATATTACTCAAATTTCCTTAGATTTTACTGAATGTCTCCTATTCTAGGATCCCATCCAGGATACCTCATTACATTTAGTTGTCATGTCTCCTCAGGCTCCTCTCAGTAATTTTTTAAATTAAAAAACCTTTTTAATAAATAAAAAAACCTACCCTGCCAACACTTCTGCATTGAGTTCAAGACTAACTCCTCCAAAAACCTTCCATAAAACCTAATTTTGCCTTCACCCAATCCCCCAACTCCAGACAGGAGATAGTTATGCCTCCTCTGAGCTCAGACAGCATTTTGAAATAATAAATCTTAGAAAAGAGACTCAGGAGGAAGACCAGTCCTGTGTCGGAATGCATGATGCTGAGTTCATGTCCTTGGTGCCCCCTGCTCCCACTACTCCTTCATCTCTGTCTCAGCCTGTGTCCTTTGAGGGACATAGAAGGTAACCAAACAAGTCTCACTATGGCTGCCCTTTTTCTAGTCCCTGGGCATCTCAGACCAGGTCCCCAGACAAGGAGAAATTTCTAGTCTCTCTCTTCCCTAAAGGACTACCATCTACCCCAGAATTCTGAGTACCTTCGATAGGATGTTGAGGAAGTCGTTATTATCCCAAACTTATAGACCAGAAAACCAAGGCTCGGAGAGGGAAGAATGAGAGGTCAATCTGAGAGACCTGCTGGAGAGACTGGGTGGAAGGGGTCCTGGCAGAACAAATTTAAGTGCCTGCTTTGTGCGCCCTCTGGTGGAGAAGGGGCTGCTTTGCACTCCGAGGAAGGGCCTGGGGGAGACAGGGTATTTTAAGATGTTGCCAGGTGGCCTACACTTTTATTGTTGACATCCTCACCCTACATTATATTAAAATGCACCTGCACCTAACATTAAATATGGTTTATATAAAACTACACAAGAGTCGAGTTGGAGTAGACCAATGTCCATGTAGATATTTAAATAAACATTTTTTCAATGTTTCACAATTTTCATATTTTGGAGCTAATCACTTAACTTTGGAAACTTGAGCATTGTCATGGGTCCTTGAAAAGTTTTTAGGCCTTTAGCTCATTATTCTGGTATCTTAGTGACAAAATGTCCAGATCTTTGCTCCAGTCAATATCAGCTCAAGTTTGGGGTCTCAAGAAGGCAGCCAGAGCAGGGACCAGAATTTGCACACAGTCTGGCTCATGATGTTCCATATATGAGCCTCAAGAGAGATATAGTATATGTTCATGCTTCTCACTAAGCTTTACTTCCTCATTCTGCATTCCCAAAGCAAATAACCCCAACAGTCAAGAGAAAGTGGACTGTGGCTTTACATATATATGACGTCTCCAGCTCATGCAGAACACAGGCTCTTCTTCTAAGGTACCCAGCTGAGTCTGCCCAGAAGTTTCACAGATTTTTTTGAATCCAGACGGAGAACAACAGGTAAATAAAAGCTGGGGGAATAATAAGTCTAGCTTTATTGCCAAAGGCTGGGATTACCACAAGGAGTTCATTCCTAGGGCTCAAAGGCCTTTAACAATTCACTTCCATCCCAGAAAGACTACCATCAACTAGCTTCAAAAGGTTGGCCACCTTCCTGGGGTCCTGCCTTCTCAATTCCCAGCCTGCCTCCTTGTGGTCAGTGTCATCTTAACACCCAGCATCAGTGAACCTCCTTCTAGCCATCCTAACATCCCTTCTCTGAAATCAAGGCCAAAGATGAGATCAATTCCCTTCCAGTTACTTGGGACACTTCTCCCTAGTATTAGTTTTATTGGAGAAGCAGGCCTGCTTCCCTAGATAACTGGAACAAGGAATAAGCTTACTCTATAGGAGAGACCTTATCTCTAATAGAAGGGCTCTGGTTTTATCCTTTACTGTTATATCCCTATAGGTGAGCTCCAAACACAATATTCATTGAATAAGAATGAAAGGTTATACAAGCAGAATATCATTCCCTAACACAAGACATACAAAATATTGGAAATTTTGTCTCTTTGTCTGCAATAGATTAAAGTAGAATGACTTCTACTCTTTTTCTTGAGGCTCAGATTTGAGGCAACTGAAGAATCATCAGATGGATGGATGCTATTATTTAGAAAGGATTATTCCTCTCCAAAACAAACTCTGAAAGACACTTGCTACATTTGCATTACCTTGTATTCAAATTCCAGTGACTACCACATCTAATTACCAGCAGAGGTCAATAAAAGCTATAGATTGTGTTAGCCACGTAGGAGTCCTCAACTCTATATGACTATATAGAATATTGTCTATTGACTAACGTGTCTAGTGTCTTTTTGGAGGGGGCAGTGAGACATCTAGTTTTAAAACTTTCTTTCATATTAGCACCCTGACCTCCCATCTGAAGAATTCCTTATTGGGTGTAGTCTTGGTGGAAGATGGTTCTTGTTTCTCCCAACAGAAGCTGAATGTCTCCTTAACCCGTCACAGTGGGGATGCAAGCACATGCAGCAGTCTCAAAAATCTCTAAGGATTCTAAATCTTGAATGAGTGACCAACAGTGCTGAATGACTGAAGGTTATATTCATCACAGTGGCAACAATGTAAAGATCTCTGTTCCCACTGTGCCATTTTCTGAAGTTTTACTGGCTGGCCTTCAAGACCATCCCTATTTTCTTCCTGTTTCCTAGCTTTGTCCTCCACTTCCATTGCAGTAGGAAGTCTCAAAGACAGCCCCCAATGATCTCTTCCCCTAGTATTCACACCTTTGTGTAATTTCCCCCACATTGTACTAGGGTTGGTCTGTGTGATGAGCAGAATATAACAGAAATAATTCAGATATGAAAGACCCTGCAGCTTCCATCTTGCACTCTCATTCTCTCCCCCAACCCAGCCATTTTCCTCCTTCAATCAATTGCTCTGGGATAAACCACAACATGAATGATGTTATGAAGAGGGCAGCATGACAAGAAACTGAAACCTCCTGTCAACAGTCACATGAGTGAGGTTAGAGAAGACCCTCCATTTAAGTCTTTGGAGACTGCAGCTCTGACTGACATCTTAACTGCAATCTCAAGAGAGACCCTGAGCCAGAACCACTCATTCAGCTAAGCCTTCCCCACATTCTATGGATTCAGGAATTCAGTGAGGTTCCTATATTCTTCCAAAGAGATTGCTTTCCCACATGACAGTACCCAAGTCCAATGTTATTGCTTCCAGCCAAGAACTTTTACTGACACGCAGATTGATGCCATGAATGGAATGCAGGAGACAGATACTTAGGGAAATGTTCAGAAAAAGGAAATTTAGGATATTTAAATATCCTAAATCCCAAGTTTAGGGTATTTAAATATCCTAAGTTTAAATATCCTAAACTTAGGATATTTAAACTTAGGATATTTAAACTTAGAATATTTAAATTTAGGAAATTTAGGATATTTATTTAACTGAAATAGGTAAATAGCATAAAAGCCCATTCACATTCCAGAACGGAAATACAGCAACTATGACACTCGTAAGAAATTGGTTACCTGGAACCAAGTTCCCGTTAAATGCAAGGATATTGGTAATCCAAGAATCTCAGGGTCGAGGTGGATACTTATGTCCCTACAATCCCCAAATTCTCAAACTCAAGGTGTGAACTCAAAGACTTTGAGTTTTCTCAAACTCAAGGACTTTGGGTTTTCTATGATAATGTTGAAGAAATTTCTCATCAGTTGTAGGACCAAAATGACCAAAATCCAAACTTGAAGTTTAAGCCTGCCTTTATGGAATTATATCATATGATCACCAGGTGTCCTATATGAAATTAAGACATTAATCAGGAATGAGGATGATCCTGAGATTTCTGAAAGGAGATCTTTCAATAGATTCAGGGAGATTTCAAATATTTAAAGTCATTACTCTTCTATTGAGGCTCTTATACCTCAGAAATAAGCCTCCCATACCCAGTTCAGAAGGTTATTTTTTCATTGCTTGAAGATACTTTTACTTTATAAGAGAGGGCCTATTTCTCTCATGTCCACTACATATGATGGGTGGCAGGTAAGTAGGTAGGCAGATAGATAGACAGACAGATAGATAGATAGATAGATAGATAGATACCTCCTATATTTATATGATACAATGCTATCCTTTATTGATCATATGTGTTACAAATACCTCTACTAGTTTGCCAATTGTTTTTTCATTTTGTTGCATTTTTTTAAAAAATAGGAGTTTTTTAATTTATTGACTTTTCTTCTATGGTTAGCACTGCTGAGGTTAAGATGACTTCTTTACTCTGAGGTCAGAAAGACTTCCCTTATATTTTCTTCTAAATGTTTTAAGTATTTTCTTTTCACAGTAGAATCCCAACCCATCTTGAATTGGTATTTTTCAAGGTTCAAGATAGGATTCAAGTTCATTTTCTCTCCCAAAGGTGTAACCAATTGTCCAAACTCATTTACTGGGTAGTTCTTCTGGCAAAATTTTACATATGTGTGAATCTATTTCTGGGGTCTTGATGATTTCCCATTGAGTAATTGCTAGATCAATACCCCTTTGTTTTAGTTGATATAGGTTTATAAGGTAAGCAATCCTCAAAAAATATTATTTTTTTCAGGAACATTTGCCTGTTCTTAACCATTTTCTTTTCTATATAACTTTAAAATCAACTTGCCAGATTCTAAGGAAAACCCTAGTATTTCTCAAATTTGCTTTGAATTTAATTATGAGATATTTGACACCTTTAAGATACTGAGTTTTTTCAGCTATGCACATAGGATGTTTCTTCTACTATTTTGCTCTCTCTTTTTTTTTTTTTTTTTTTAGCATCTCTCAATAAAGTCTGATGGCTTCTCAGCACATATTTGTTTAATTTATTCCTAGATTCTACACATATATATGTGTACATACACACACATATACACATTGCTATTGTCATTGGTATCTCTTGTTTACCATATTTTCAAAACATTTACTGTAAGTCAGTCTATTTAAGGTTTACTAATCTCATGGCCAGCCATTTTCCAAATATTTTTATCAACTCTAATAATTTTATTTCTGTATTGTTTGGGGGATTCAACATATAAAATTATTAAAACTTCTCCCCCATTTTAAAAACTTCTTTTCTCTTTCTTGTTTTAGTGAATTAGCTAGAATCTGTGTAATTGCTACATAGAATTGTAAATTGCTACATAGAATCAGTGATAGTTGGTTTCTTAACTTTTTACCTGATTTTAAAGGGATTCTTTTTAATGTTATTCACTAAGATTGATAATTGTTGCAGATTTTTGGTCTATAATCAGGTTAAGAATGTTCCTTTCTGGGTACCTGGATAGCTCAGTTGGTTGGGCATGACTCTTGATTTTCGCTCAGGTCATGATTTCAGGATCATGGGATCAAACCTCCTATCAGTCTCCATGCTCAGTGGGTAGTCTGTTTGAAATTCTCTCTCCTTCTGCCATTCCCCTGTCTCTTTCTCTCTCAAGTAAAAAAATAAATCTTTAAAAAGAAAATAATGTTCCGGGGCGCCTGGGTGGCTCAGTGGGTTAAAGACTCTGCCTTCGGCTCAGGTCATGATCCCAGGGTCCTGGGATCGAGCCCCGCATCGGGCTCTCTGCTCAGCAGGGAGCCTGCTTCCTCCTCTCTCTCTCTGCCTGCCTCTCTGCCTACTTGTGATCTCTGTCTGTCAAATAAACAAATAAAATCTTTAAAAAAAAATCACTAACATTTATAAAAAAAAAGAAAGAAAAAAAAGAAAAGAATGTTCCTTTCCATTCCCTGATTACTCTGAGGTTTTCTCAGATCATTTTATCTACTGAGCTAATCATAATATTACTAAATTTATTAATTTTTTATGGATTAATGGATTTTCAGATGTCAAATCACTCTTATGTTTGGGAAGCAAGCAATTATTGGTCATGATGCATTGTTTTAGGTATACTGTTATTTTTGTTTGTTATAGTTCTGGTTAGGATATATGCATCTATGTACATGAGTGGGATTGAATTGAATTTTTTCTTTCTCATGAACTTATTTTCTGCTCTTAATATCTTTGTCACACTGGCCTTCTAAAATGAGTTAGGCAATATTTCTTCTTTTTCTATTTTTGGGAAAATTCTGTATATAAATGGAATTGATACCTTGAATATTTGAGAGAATTCATCATAACTTCAGCAAGTCTATGCTGTTGTTGTGATAAGATTTTACAAAACTGATTCAATATATTATAGTTATAGACATATTCAGTATTTCCACTCCCACCAAGTGAGTTTTAATACTTTCAGATTTTCTAGGAATTTGTCCATTTTCTAGGAATTTGTCCAATATTATAAAAATTGGGGGCATAAAGATAGTTGTGATATTCTTTTACTATAATTTCATCTCTGCTCTATCTATAGGCATGTTCTCCTTTTTATTCTTGGTATTATTTGTGTATGCTCTCTTTTTTTCCTGCTCAACCTCACTATTTGTCAATTCCACCTACCTTTTTAAAGAACAAACTTTTGGCTTTGTTGATCTTCTTTATTTAATCCTCATCTCATAGTTAATGTCTGTTTTATCATCTCCTTTTCATGTTCTTTAGGTTTTTTCCACTTTTCTTTTCTAATTTCTCAAATTGAACATGTCAAGTGTCCAACTGAAAATCTGAAGTTTAGCTCATTACAAAAACAAACACAAAACAAGTAACAAAGTGACAAAAAATACATATCTATAAATAATTATTTTGAATGCAAAAGGACTAAACACTCTAATCAAGGGGACATAGGGTGACAGAGTAAATTAAAAAAACAAGACCCACTGGGGCATCTAGGTTGCTCAGTTGGTTAGTGTATGACTTTTGATTTCAGCTTAGGTCCTGATTTTGGGATTGTGAGATCAAGCCCCACATCAGGCTCTGCTCTAGCCATAGAGCCGGCTTAAGATTCTCTTTCTTACTCTCCTTTGCCCCCCCCCACCCACCCAGCCCCCTCAAAAAAAAAAAAAAAAAGAAAGAAAGAAAAAGAAAAAAAAAGAACCATCTATATGCTGTCTACAAGAGACTCATCTCAGACCTAAAGACACCTGCAGATTGAAAGTGAGGGGATGAAGAAACATTTATCATGCAAATGAATGTCAAAAGAAAGACAGTAGCAATATTTATACTGGACAAAATAGACTTTAAAACACAGATGGTAACAAGAGACAAAGAAGGATACTATATAGTCATAAAAGGGATAATCTCAAAGAAAATATATCAATTGTAAATATGTATGCACCCAACATGGGAGCACCAAATACATAAAACAAGTAACAACAAATATAAAGGAACTCATTAGCAGTAATACAATAATAGTAAGGAACTGTAACAGCCCATTTTCATCCATGAATAGATCACCCACACAGTAAATCAACAAGGAAAGAGTGGCTTTGAATGACACACTGGACCAAATGGATTTAACAGATATTTTCAGAATATTCCATCCTAAAACAGCAGAATACATATTCTTTTCAAGTGCACATGGAACATTGTCCAGAATTGATCACATATTAGGCCACAAAACAAGTCTCAACAAATTCAAAAAGATCGAAGTCCTATCATGCATATTTTCTATGAAACTAGAAACCTACCACAAGAAAAAATCTGGAATGAGCACATGGAGGTTACAATAACATGTTATTGAAGAATGAATGGGCTAACCAAGAGATTAAAAGAAGAAATTTTTAAAATTACATGGAAACAAATGAAAATGAAAACACCAAGGCCCCAAACTTCTGGCATGCAGGAAAAGCAGTTCTAAAAGGGAAGTTTATAGCAATAGAAGTGCCTCAAGAAGTAAGAAAAATCTCAAATTTACAACCTAACCTTACAGTGAAAGGAGCTAGAAAAAGAAGAACCCAAGCCCCCCCACCCCAAATCCCACAAAACAAGCCGAAGGAAGGAAACAATAAAGATTAGAGCAGACAAAAAAAAAAAAAAGATTAGAGCAGACATAATGGCTATAAAACTAAAAGAAAGAAAGGAAGGAAGGAAGAAAGAAAGAAAACAATAGAATGGTCAGTTAAAAAAATAAAATAAAATACAGCAGTACAGAACTATGTAAAATAAACCCATAAAAGGAAAACAATACAAAAGTTATGGTTGAATTAAACTTACTGAAATCTGTTATCATGGCTGGATTTTTCCAAACTTTTGTAATTCATTTTTCTTACTTTGCTTAATTAAGCAATATAATTATGTTTATTATAGTATATGTAATAATAAGCAGAATATAAGGTATTATCTGTAGATTATTTGGTAACAATTATCAAGCATGTAACTGTATGGGGACAGAGATTAGAAGGTAATTATAAAAATAAAAGACTTTTTAAGGAAAAAAAATAAATATACTTGCCAAATGACAGCAATCCCATTCCAAGGTATTTACCTAAAAAAAAAAATTGTAAATACTTTATTAGTTTCCTGGGGATATCATAACAAACTGCTACAAATTTGGTGGCTTAAAACAGCAGAAACTTATTCTCCCATTCCAGAGGCCAACAGGGCTCTACTCCCTCCAGAGATTCTAGGGGAATATCCACTCCACGCCACTTGTAGCTTCTAAAGGTTGCTGGCTAACTTGGCTTCCTTGGCTTGTGACTCTCTGCTTCTGTCTTCACATCACCTTCTACTCTGTGTGTATTTTCTCTGCATATCTCTTATAAAAGCATATCCTTGGATTTAAGACCTACTTAAATAATCCAGGATGACCTCATTTTAAGACTCCTAATTTAATTACATCACCAAAGACCCTTTCCCAAACAAGGAAATATTCACATACTGCAAGGATCAGAACATAGACATATATTTTTGGGGAGCCCCATTCATCCCACTACACTTATTTTCACTCAAAAATCTATTCACAGAAATTTATAGGAGCTGAATTCATAAATGCCAAAAACTGGAAACAATCCAAGTATCCTTCAACAGATAAATGAATTATCCAACTGTAGTACATGCCTACAATGTCATTCTGCCCAGCAATAAAAGGAAACAAATTATTCATACATGCAACAACATGGATAAGTCTCAAATGCATTATGCTAAGTAAAAGACTCAAAGCTACGTACTAATTTCATTTATATGACATTCTGGAGAAGGCAGAAGGATCTGAATAGATATTTTCCAAGTAAGATATACAAATGGCCGATAGAAACATGAAAAGGTGTTCAACATCACTAATCATCAGGGAAATGCAAATCACAATCACACCGAGATATTATGTCACAACCCTTAGAATGACTATTATCAAAAAGATACAAAATAATAAATGTCGGCAATGATGTGGAGAAAAGGGAACCCTTGCAGACTGTTGGGAATGGAAATCAGTGCAGCCACAATAGAAAAGAGTATGGAGGTTCCTCAAAAAATTAAAAATAGAACTGCCATATGATCCAGCAATTCCATTTCTAGGTATTTATCTGAAGGAAATGAAATCATTATCTCAAAAAGGTATCTGCACCTGCATGTTCACGCAGCATTACCTACAATACAGAAGATATGATGTTAAAAAAAAAAAACTATCAACAGATAAAGGTTAAAGACGATGTGATATATATGCCATTTATATATACGGGGAGAAATGTATAGATATAGGTATAACGGAAGATTATTCACCATAAAAAGGAAAGAAATCCTGACACTTGTTACAACATGAGTAGACCTTGAGATCATTATGCTAAGTGAAATAAGCCAGATAGAGAAAGACAAATACTGGATGGTCTCACTTATATGTGGAATTGAGAAAAAAAAAAAAAAAAACACAAGCAACAAAAACCAAACTCAAAGGAACAGAACAGATTTGTGGTCGCCAGAGGCAGGGGCAGTCAGTGAAGGGGGTCCAAAGGTACAAACTTCCAGTTATAAGGTAAGTAAGTCCTGGAGAATGTAATGTACACATGGGGACTATAGTTAACAATACCTTACTATATATTTGAAAGTTGCTAAGAGAGTAGATCTTAAAAGGTCTCATCACAAGAAAAAAATTATTATTATGTGTGGTGATGGATTCTGATTAGACTTATTACGGTGACCATTTCACATTATCTACAAATAGCAAATCCTTATGTCATACACACAGAACTAATACAGTGTTATGTGTCAATTATATCTCAATGTTAAAAGGTAAATATAAAAAATACACTAGATGGACAGAGACATAACAGTTGTTAGCAGGGGTTGAGGTCAAGGGGGCAAAAGAGAAGCATGGGAGACTACTGAAGAACAATGAAACGTCTTTGTATCTTTATTGTGGTGGTGATTGCCCAACTCGGTGTATTTGTTGAAATTTATAGAACTATACACCAAAAAGAATTGACCTTTCTCTACGTCAATTTAAAACAATATGCTGTAACAGAGGGACGGAGCTGGGACTCTGAGAGCTGTGTTTTCCTTCGTCAGGTGGATCTCAGAGTCTGCCAGTTGGGAACACTTAAAGGAGATAAGAAGGCATGAAGAAAAAGAAACTTGCTCTTTCCCATTTTGATTTCTGTCTCTGTCAGTATCACCTTCAGAGTTTACTCTGGCAGGGAAGTCGTTTCCAGTTTTATTTTGTTTTCCCATACTCCTTGAGCAGTTTTGTCACACCCTTGCAAAGATACTGCATCAGCCCATCCCCCCTCTTAGTGGTCTGAGCGTCCTTCTCCAAGGTTCTAGATTTTCAGCACCCCAACTCTTGTCTTTGTTCCCCAGCCCCTGAGGATGGCAGCCGCCTCCTTCACTTTCTATCTCTGTGCTAACTCTTGTTCTCTTTTGCTTTTTTAGAACTCTACTACCTGCTTCGTCAGTTTCTTAAATTATACTTTCTGTTGAAAATTACTGATGCAGTTTCTGCTTTACTGAAGAGAAGCTGACGGGAAGTCGAAGTCTTTCCTGTGCCCTATAAGGTCCTACATGATCTGCCCTTCTCATTACTTCTCTGACCTTGCCTCTAACTTCTCTTTCTCCTCACTCACTGATTCTCAAGAAATAAAGCAGATAAAGAAGCATGTTAAACCTCACCACAGAAATGTAGTCATCAAACTTCAAAGTGTGGAAAGCCCTATTGGACAAATAATTAGTTTCTCCAACAAATAAAATTGCAAGGGGGGAAAAAAACAATGGAACAGCCAACCTCTAGATCAAAAGGGCCTTAAAGCATATAGACCAGAAAAAAACAAAAAACATATAAACCCACAACAGTGTGAAGATATAAGTTTGAGCCCTGATTTTATATATGCACATTATCTTATGGATTTGAATTTGAATTTGAATCATGACTGGATATAAGATATAGGAATTAAGAAATTACTGTTAATTTACTTTAGTTGTGATTATGTTTAAAAAGTCCTTCCCATGTATGGGGAAGTATTTATGGTTACATTGATGTTATAATACATGTGGGGGGTGTAAGAGATGATGCATAGATGTAACAACATTGACCATAAAAGGATCATGGTTGAAGCCAAGTGTCTTAGTCTATTGGGACTGCTATAACAAAATGCTACAAACTGGGTGGCTTTTAAATAACAAATATTTATTTCTCAGTTCTGTAGCCTGTGAAATCCAAAATCAAGACACCCACAGATTTCATGTCTGGTGGGGGCCCCTTTCCTCCCTCAGAGCAGTCTTCTGACTGTGACTTTTTATGGCAAAAAAAGCAAGGGATTCCTTTCCATCCTCATTTGAAAGGACACAAATCCCATTCCCCAAGGGATGGCCCTTATGACCTAATCACCTTCCCAATGCCCCACCTCCCAAGACCATCACTTTGGGGATGAGGTTTCAATATACAATTTTGGGGGGGATAGGGACACAAACTTTCAACTTGTACCACCAAGTAATGGGGCAGAGGGGATGCATTTTATTATATAAAGTCTAGGTTGTTTGTATGTTTTGGGTTTTTTTTCCATTTGTCTTCAAAATCTACCATGTCAGGCCATTAGGTCAAAGAATAATGCATGGGTCTCTGGAACATGTCAGAAGCCACTGTCGAGAAGTATACAACACAGTGGTTTCAACTGTAGACTCTGGAAACCACCACCTGAGTCTGCCACGATCTATGTGACTTTGGACTTAACTTCTCCAGGCTTCTGTTTCCTCAGATACAAAGTGGAAATAATAATGGCATCTCCTTCATGGAGTTGTCATAAAGATTAAATGAATTAATAGGTATAAAACACTGTCTTAGAATATCATCTGGCCTATTTTGAGTTAGCACTCAAAAAACATCAATGACTACTATTATTATTATTACACTGGGAAACAAGTTGAAATGAACCACCAGGGTCTCAAAACACATGTATCCAAAATATGTTTTTAATCTTGATGAAGTTCACAAATGGTACAATATTGAGATTTCCTTAAACAAAGTATACAATCATGTTCTTAGACAACAAGGCAAAGCATCACTGTTCCCATGTGTCCTAAAGGCCATGAAGGCAATGATTTATTGCCCCCGCTAAGGCTTGACAGAGCCACCATGATCATCAGGATAGCTCTCAGAGAACCCATTTGCTATCAGATAAGCCAATAATAGATGCCATCACACTGCACACATAATCAAATATATTAAAAAAAATACACAATACATATGGAATTAGCTTATTTTGCATTCAGTTTCATTCCTTTCAAGTGACAAAGGTGCTTTTTTTTTTTTTTTTCCAGTATCTATTGGGATGCAAACATGTATATCTTCCATGGGGCCTTCTCACCAGTGTTGTCAACAGAAATTAATAGAAGTGGTGAGTTCAGCTTCATGGTTACCTGAGATGGGAAAAAATAAAAATAAAAAAAGAAGAGGAAGAAGGAGGAGGAAGTGGAGGAGAAGAAAGATAAATTGGAGAATAAGAAGAACAAGAAGGGAACATTCACAATTATTACTAAAAAGAAAACAAATTTACGGGAGTGCTTCCTTAAATAGCATTTACAAAGTATGGGTCTGAGGTATCAATAGGCTTTTAGCAAAAATAAAAAAAAGCAACTATCAATCAGCAAGCTTTTTTTTTTTTTCATATCTCCTCTTAGAAAGATGACACTGCATGTCTGCAGCCTATCCCAGTGCTCTGATTTCAGGCTGAGGTACAAAAGAAACTCACTATTCAGAAGGAAGAATGCTATTGGAAGGAAGGGATCTGAACACCCTACCAGGTCCAGTGGGTTCAAAATGTGGATCATAACCTCCAAATTCCTTCCCCTCCCATTCAACAATACAAGGGTGGTCACCTTCTTCCTGGAGTCCAGTAGCTGCTCAGGCATGAAGGTCCCTGCGGCGACGGCCAAAGGCTTCAGAGCCCACATCGGTGGGCACAAAGTTGTTCTTGACCACAGCTCCAGATCTGCTGAGCAAGCCTGCCAGCCGATGGGTCACACAGGTGGCAGTGTTGCAGGATCTCTTCTGGGCAGTGATGCTGATTTGCAGGATGGAGAAAGAAGACAAGTCCTGTCAGTGAGAGGCAAGAGGCAGGAGCTTGCCCCATGGGGCCTTCATAAAGAGAATTGCAGCTCTTTGACATACCACTTAAGAATAAGGGTTTCTCCTAAATGCAATTATCAAAGCTGTTAGGAGAAATGGCCTGGCAGCTTTGGCTAGGAGCCCTGCCCAAAGACCTTCATGAAAAACACCCCACGCCAATGGTACGGAAGTGTGCAATCACTATAGGGTATGCAGGAAGCTCATGTTACACTGCACTTTAACTACCTGGAACTTAAAGAAAAACTTAAAGAAAAAGAAAAAGAAAAAACCCAGTGCTAAGCTAGACTCCAGGACACACGTACTAAAACCTACAGTTATTGGCACTTACATCGAATTCTTTTAGAACCAGGAGGAAGGGACGACCAAAGGCGCAGCCCTACCCCCAAGACATGCAAGGAGCAACCAGCAGCCCGACGGCAGCCACAGACACCAACAAAACCACTTTCCGTGGGAAAATAAAAACCCCTGAAGTCTTACCTGGAAGGGGCTCAGAGAGCACGGATGCCGCATCCTCCCCCAGAAGTGTTTACCTGCTCCTCAGCACACCTGTTCTTGATGGTGGAGCTGGTTCATAGGGACCACTCACCAAGGCCTGTATCTGGCTACCCTGAGGCTAAAGCTACGTTTGAACATAGGCTCTGGTCACTCTCAAGCCTCAGACAGGGACCAGAGTAATGACCACCACAGTGCAAATTCTTGTAGAAAATAGGTTTATTCATCAATGGTGAAGCATGAGGGATGAAGCAGAAATGGGAGGGCTCTGCTTTGAAATCCTCTGGGATCTCACAAAGCTTCCCTTGCTCTTACCTCTAACCTGGTCTAGGAGTCCTGCCCTCTTCCCTTCCACGCTGAGATCCCCAGCATTCTCTGGCATAAGCAAAGCTGCCAATACCAGCTTAAAGAGCTGCCGAAGTGAAATCTGCATGCGCTAAGTTCATCAGTGGGAGAAGGAAGGGAAATCAGGAAGGAGTGGGAGTTCAGTTGGCATCCTGGGGCGCCCCAAAGTGGGGTTAACTGCCCCTCTCCAAGCCGCTGGCTATGTCCCTTCTCTTCCCAGGTGTTTCAGCCCCGAAGCCGATGCCAGAGAATGTATGAAAGTTGTTGAGGTCCTTCGAGTATGTGCCCAGCACACAGGTACTCAGATTACTGCACCGCTTAGCTCGGAAGCTGTCCAGGCTGCAGGGAAAAGACATGCCAGACAATACCATGCCCAGGGTCTGCCTCAGAGGGCAGTCATGCAGAAGGCTGGGCCAGGGAGGGGGGCAGTTGGAGCAGAGGCAGGAGGGGCAGGCAGCCACACAGCTCTCAATCCACCAGTAGGAGAACCTAGAGGTTTCTTGAGCCAGGGCAGGGTGGGGAAGGACTGTGGTGGGGAAGGGGTAGTCTTCTCTAGCATTCCTCATGCTGCAATACCTCAGTCGTCATGCTCTGCACTGAGATTTGCAGGGTAGCTGCTTGTGTATCTCATGCCTCTGAGCCAGCAGGGCCACGGCCAGGCCGGGGCTGGTGTGTGCTCCAAGCTCAGGGGACGCAGGGAGGGGAGGCAGGAGCAGGGCATGTGGCCCCCCGACAACGTGCGCATCTTTGCACAGCCTACACATTTAAAGACCCCAGACCTACCTCAGACAGTGCCCTACAAACCCTACCCTCCGCAAAGGCCTTTGGTTTCACCTTGCCAACCTGCAGTAAAGGCTCCTTGTCAGTGTGAAAGAACACACTGGTTCAATTTCTGAAACATCCTGAGATATACCAAGTCCATCCCCTGGCTTCACACTTACCAGTCCCAAGCCAACCGATGCTGGAATTTCTCCTCAGTAGGGCAAGACCAATGCCCCATGTAAGGGGTTCTACACTTCCCCATTCTATCTCCTAACAGCTTTCAGGAATGGGCCTTTTTAATGTGTCTAACCACAGTCTCTTCGGCTCCACCGGGACCGGTCTTCCACGAGCCTGAGGACGGCAGCACTGCATGGCCTGGTGAACAACCACAGGCTGCTGGACTCCTTCTGGCCAAAGGCTGTTCTTCCTACCTCTCTCGGATACGTCTTTCCGGATGTGCCAGGGCGGAGTGGGGAGGCTTACCTGGAGCCCTCCATCTCCTCCTGCTCCTGCTCCTGCTCCAGCTCATTTGCCTTCCTCTGCACGTAGGCCTTCACCAGGGCAGCCAGCAGGAGGCGGCCTTCCTTCTCACTGAGCGCAGTGGGGTCTGGGAGGCTCTCCAAAGCAGACCTGAGGGAGGGGAAGCAAACCCAACAGAGGCTCTGAGCCCCTGCCTGCCTCCTCCCCAGGATAAGCAGCAAGGCTTCCTGGTCTCTGTGACTTTCCCTGAGGACATGCCTTCTACTCCCCACCGCTGCTGCAGGGCTGAATTCAGTGTCCACCAAGCATCTTAACTGTAGGGGTGACTTCAGAAGCAAGGACTGCCTGATCCCAGGGACAGTAGAAGGGGAAGGTTCTAAGGCTTCAGGCTGCCTCACCTGAATGGTGCCGCCTGGAGGCTGCCTGCCTGGCACAGGACCAAGATGCTGAAAGCCAAGAAGGGGGAGGACTTCCAGAAGCCCATGATGCCTCTCTGTAAGGAGAGAAAGACATTACACGCTGCGCCAAGACCCAGCAAGGCCTGGAGCCCACAGACCTGGGTTCCTGTGCTGCCTCAGTCACAACTGCCTTGTGGCTTCAGTCAAGTTGCCCCGCCTCCCCCAGCTTCCCTGCACTTGCCAGAAGGGCTGTTGGGAATTTCAAAAGATACCAGCAATGAAAGGGGTTGTAGAGCAGAAACAGGTGTCCTGGGGCTGGTAGAGTTCTGTGGAAAATCAGGGAGAAACCACACACCAGTGCCTGCAAATACATGCACACCCTTCTGCCTTCTGCAGTGACCAAGCAGGGCCCACCCTAACACACAATTGTTCTCCCACTGTGCCACTCTTCTCAGGGACTGAGAAATCCACGACCACCTTCCCCTCCCCGCTAATGCGTGGGAGAGGGAAGTGGGAAGGGTACCTTGGAAAGGAGCACTGACCTCTCAGTGAGTTTGGACTCGGCGAAATTTTTAACCTGCCAGTTACTGGTGCCTTTGGGCTCTGGCACCCCAGCCCCCTGTGCTGGAGTGCAGTTTAGCTGTTGCTGCTGGTCGCCAGCCTCCGGAGGTGAGCCCCTGCCCTCTTCAGCTGACTGCACAGCCCAGGTCCCCGCCAGCGTCTCAGGACGCTCGTGGGCTGGCGGACCCTCATAGGAAGTCTCAAGGATCCGCCGTCCTGAGAATCAAACTTGATTCCTCAGGGCACAGATCGCGCAGGGTACTCCCAGACCAAACTTAGGCTGGATCCTGCACGCCAAGGTGCACAAACGCAGGGGCCGCAGACCTGCCTACCTGGGCTGGCGGAGTTTCCAGAGCCCAGGCGACGCCCAGGGAATGCTTGGAGTTCCACCTGCGCTAATTAGAAAACAACGCTCTAACAGCCACCTTCCTTCCCCTGAGCCCGACAGAGAACTAGGAGCACCTGCCTGCAGGTGGGCCTCAACGGCCTTGAGAGGCAAAAGGCAGATAGATGGAGCAAACCAGATGAACTAATCCAGAGGCAAGTTACTAGAGTTAGCGGAGTGGGAAGTTCCTCACCTGGATACTGGAGTTTCTGGAGAGCTCTAGCGGCCGGTCCGCCCCGATGGACACAACGCCTGCTGCGGGCGTCTTCCCCGCGGAGCTCTGGGCTCTTATTCCAGCGATAGTGGGAGGGGGGTCCCCACGAGTCCGCGCGGCCAATCCAAAGTGGCCAGGACCTATCCAGCTCCAATTGCGTCATTGCTCGCCCTCCCTGCACTGGTTCTCTAGGGAGGGGAACCATCCGCTCCGGCTGTCTTTTGCAATGAGGTCATTGCTTGGAGAGCGGGAGGGCGTGGAGGGGTGGAGCGCTTTCGACGTCCAGAAAGTGGGGACCCAGCGGGGAGTTTGGCGTTACCTACGGTGAGGTGCCAGAGCTTCTCTCACTTTCTTGGTGCCTGAACTCCGTCCGATCTCGAAACCCCTCCTACTATACCAGTATGGGACCCTCCTCCCCCACCATCCGGACTGGCCGCCTAGACCCCCAGGAAGTTAAACAGCAGGCTGGGGTCCTATGAAGAAATCTCAGCTGAAATAGTCCCCTGTGAAGAAGTGGGTGGGGGCAGGGGGGAGGAACTTGGAAGACTGATCTCCTTGGACCACCTTGGGTACTCCTGAGATATCCTCTGCTCTCCCCTCACCCCCCACACCACCTGCGCCACGCAAAGTTGTTCTGCTTCTAGTCTGGCGAGCAAAGCCACCTTGGCCTCACTCCTCTGGGACGGTTGGGAGTGGGAGGGAGGACAGGGGAAGGGGCTAAACTGGCATTTCCCTCCTACTCCCGAGACCTGGACTGCCGGCTCAGCATCTTCCACTCTAACCCATGACCCTCCACTGCATCGCTGGGCTGGTTTACACAGCTGTCCTGTGCTTCAAGATTCTGTTTGCCTAGCTGCTGCGCTGGGACAGACTGTGTCCGGGTTTCTACCTGCGTCGCACCACACCCCGACCCCACTTCTCTGAAGCTCTTGATTGCGGAGCGGGTGGGGCTCCTGCGCGGTCCCACAAAGGAGAGCCGGTGCTGCAAGCCCAAAGGGCAGCCTTCGGACTTTCACACTCGTGCTTCTTTCAGCTACAGGCGGGCTGGTGAGTGCACTCACGCTGCGCGCGGGGCGCACGTCCGGCACTGACACACCTGGACCCCAGCCACCGCTCGGCTTTTCGCATTCACACGCGGACACTCGGTTAGAGCCAGTACTTGCTGCAACTTAACGCGCCTCCACCCGCTGTTAGCAAATGAGCGCGCGCCCAACAAGCTAAACCAACGTCTCCCAAACCCAAAAGCGACCCTGCCAGTTTCTGCTTTGGGTAACAAACACGTTTTACACATATAGGGGTGCACATTGTTCCCTAAGCACGCGCGCACTCACCCTGTCTCAGCTTTATCTCTTTAAGGAGAGCCGGGTTCTTGGAGCCCTCGCTGCGGGCTCTCGCCCCACCTGGACGCGGAGAGATCCCCAGCTCTTGGCGAAGGGCCATAGAGTGAGCTGGCGGATAGAAGCAGTAGGAAGAAGTGAAGATTCCCCCCCCCCCCTCCACACACACACACACCTCGGGGCCTCTGGCTGGTCCTTTTAAGGGGTGAGGGCTGTGCCCCCAAATGCGCCCTCTGGCCCATCCTGAGCTCAGAAGCCTCTCGAATAGCCTCGGCTGGTGGTGAAGGGCAGAGGGTGAAGCCAGAGGCTCACGGGATCCCACCTGCCGGTGCTTACTGCTTCTGCAGATCAGAAGGGCGCTCAGGGGCTGCCTGTCTGGGCCCTCTGGGTCTTATTTGCCATTGCACCTGGGCAACTAAACTCCAGGTAACAACCCCAAAGAATCCTGATCCTGGAATACGGTGGCTCTTGCCGGGCCTGCTTGCTACCCCAACAAGCAGAGTGCACAGTGGCTGCATGACCCAGGTTGCCCGTAGCCCCGGTACGCTGCGCCTAGAGTGGCTCAGAGCAGTAGAGGCCGGGAGAAGCCGGACCCTTTCTCCCAAAGCCCTGCAGAAACAGGAGACTTCTGTGTCCCTCTCTCCCGGATTCTGGCAGGAATGGAAAGGCACAGCTGGGAGGCACCACCTGACTAACGTCTCTGCCCTCTACACCGCCTGTTCCCGGACGGCTGCTACGGTCTCTGAAGTCTGGCAGAGCCTGTAACCGGCTCCAGGAGCTCAGGGTTGCACCTATCTCTCCCGAGCTCTGGGGAACTTGCGGAAATAGCTGGGGCGACTTAGGGGACGAGGGGGAGGGGGAAAGAGTAGGAAAGCAGTTCCAGAAGACCTCAGACCCTAAAGCCCCAAGCTGCCTAGCCAGACGAAGCTAGTGGCGCCCCGAGCCTGGGAAGCAGATGGGGCGCGTGGGTGGATTCAGGTTGGGGTTTGGCCTCCCAGGAGGCCCACAAATAAGAATTTGGGGAAAATTTTTCCAAGTTTCCTTGGGATTGAGGACTGGAGAGAGCCAGAGCTTTCCTGAAGTGTTGGGACAAGCTGCGCAGCCACCAAGAGGAGTCCCCAGCTGTGCCCTCTGCCCCCACGGCGCGAACTGGGTCGCCCACAGTCCAGCAAACAGCTGCTACCTCGGATAAAGTCCGGGGATGTTTCTTGAAAGGCCTCTGACAAGTAAGGTGTGTACCCCACCCGCAGGCAAACAACATCAAAATACCTGGGTCCGCGCTTTGAGTATCTTCTTGCGCACTGCAAAGGGACCGGCTATTTCACCTGTAAGCATCCAGACTTCTTTGACATGGTCTTCTCTCTCCTGTCTTTGCACAGTGTCTGTCGCACAGTAAGTGTACAGCCAATGTTCGGTGAAGGGGGAGTCAGCAAGAGGATGAAAGAGTGTGGAGTTCCATGGGTTCATAACAGTCAGAATCAGCAGTAAATCCGCAGCCAAGTTGGACTAAATAGACCCAATTTAGATCCATTAGATGGCAAAACAGATCCTTGATCCAAAGACGCACCTCTTTACCGAACAGAAGGAATCGGTGTCCTCGTGAAAACTTTCTGGAATCTAATGTGAGAGGAAGTACTAAGGACTTCTCTTCCGAAGCACACCAGCTCAAAAGCAGTTTTCCTCACCGCATCCTTGTATTATATTAGTGAGTGGATGGAAGGAAAAGTCAATACAATAACTTGCGTTCTAAATTGAGAAAATTAAATTTTGATTTCCCTGGAACTGTTTGGAGCTCCAAGGCATCCCCAATCAAACCAGCTAGCATAAAGATTTACAAAGGATAGTTTCTCAGGAATGCCTTGTGCTTTTACATCATCTCAAGTATTTTGATGCGCTTGCTTAACTATCTTATGTAATTACTTTTAAATTTTGAAATTGCTAGTCTTTTTTTGCTAGTCTTTTTAAAAATAATTATTTTTCAGTGTTGCAAGATTCATTGTTTATGCATCACACCCAGTGCTGCAGGCAATATGTGACCTCCACAATACCCACCAGCAGGCTCTCCCAATCCCCACCTCCCTCCCCTCCAAAACCCTCAGTTTGTTTCTCAGAGCCCACAGTCTCTCATGGTTCATTGTCCCCTCCAATTTCCCCCAACTCACTATTCCTTTCCTTCTCCTAATGTCCTCCATGTTATTCCTTATGCTCCACAAGTAAGTGAAACTATATGATAATTGACTCTCTCTCTGCTTCACTTACTTCACTCAGCATAATCTCCTTCAGTCCCATCCATGTTGATACAAAAGTTGGGTATTCATCCTTTCCAATGGAGGCATAATACTACATTGTATATATGGACCATATCTTCTTTATCCATTCGTCTGTTGAAGGGCAACTTGGCTCTTTCCACAGTTTGGCAATTGTGACCATTGCTGCTATGAATATTGGGGTATAGAGGGTCCTTCTTTTCACTACATCTTTGGGGTAAATACCCTGTTGAAACTGCTTGTCTTAACCAATTTTAGAGAGAAAGAGATTCTATATACTAAATTTTTAAAGTTTATTTTTACTTACTCTCTGTTTTCTTTACAAATTTCCTAGGAGAAATATTCCTTAGGAGTAAGTTTCATACATGCAACAAATATTTATTTGAGGACCTACTATGTGCCAGACATCATTCTAGGCACTAGCAATTCATGATGAACAAAAACCCTGCCCTCCTGATGCTTGTATTAAAATGATGTATTCTTGGGTGGCTCAGTTGGTTAAGCGACTGCCTTCTGCCAAGGTCATGATCCTGGAGTCCTGGACTCTGCTTCTCCCTCTGCCCCTTCCCCTCTCATGCTCTCTCTAATGTGTTCTCTCTCTCATTCTCTCTCTTTCAAATAAATAAAGTTTAAAATGATGTATTCAACAGAAATCTTTGTGTATTACTCTACCCAAATAAAATACATCCCTACCCTACTCACATCCTTTCAGTGTGGTAATGTCATATATTTATTTGTCAGAAGGATATTAAGGGTTTACATAATTAAACAATGTAAATATTACTTATTCTCAGCTGATCAACATAGTATACTTTGATTACAATTCCTTGTTTATTTGTTTTACGTCTAGTAATTCCCTCACTTTTCATTTGCCTAATTTTCTTTCTGCTCTTACCTGTTTATTCCTTTTCCTTGATCTTATTTGTTTCTCATCTTGGTTTCCTCTCACTTTTGTGGATCACATTCACCATTATTTGATGGATAGATTTTCTGGAAATGGAATTCTAGGCTGCAAATTACTTTCACTCAGATTTTGAAAATATTCTCCACTGTTTTCTATTTCCTCTGTGGAAACCAACCTTCCTTCCTTCCTTCCTTTCCTTCTTCTTCTTCTTCTTTTTTGTTTTTTGTTTTGGGTTTTTTTTTGTTGTTTTTTATCTCTCTCTCTCTCAGAGTCTTCTCACTAGTGTTCTAAAATACCATGATGACGTACTTTGGCATAGGCTATTTTTATTTATTGGTATGAGTACTACAAGAACACTTGTAATCTGAAAATTCATGCCCTTCACTTCAGGGAAATTTTCTTGCTTTATTTCTTTGATAATTTCCTCCCTCCCTTACCACCTTGGGTTCAACATTCTGAGCTGGGGGGTTCTTTTCTAATTTACCTTGTTTTTAAGTTCTCTTGATTGTATTTTTAATTTCCAGGAGGTTTTTTGTTTTTATTTTGTGAGTGTTACTTTTTACATACTCCTATTTTTATTTAATGAATACAACTTTGTCTCTAGTTTGCTGAAGCTATTATATATGGGTTTTGTTTTTCCCTAGGGGAAATACCCCTAAGGAATATTTCTCCTAGGAAATTTGCAAAGAAAACAGAGTAAGTTAAAATTTGTTTTGTTCTTCTCCCATTAGAGGCTATTCTCACACCTCTAGTTCTCCTTGACTGCTCATTTATATTTAAGAGAAAGGTAATAAACTGCTAATCAGAATAAGGGACTTGTCAGAGTTGTCCATCAGTAGGCCTCAATATAATGATTAGATGGGAAACAACCTCTCCATTTTACTGGAGGGGATCCTAAACTATGAGTGGGTATAAGAATTTTTCCTTGTCTTTTCATTCACCCTAAGAGTCCTCCAATCTCCTGCATGGGTCAGTGGGATGGGGTACGAGGTAGAGTATAATCCAATGAGTAGGGAAGGAGGCTAACAGTTTGCCATTCATTATAGTAACCCTCCAGGTTTTCTAGGACCCAGGAGGGATAAACATCTAACTGCATGGGATATAGAAAGAAATCTTGTGTTTATGTATTCCTCTGAATGTCTTGCAGTTTTTTCACTTTTCAGTCCATCCTGTATCTCCAACAACAGAGACAACCAACTGCTCAAAGCCCCAAGTTTGTCCTGGGTCCTTGCTTCATTCTTTCATTCTTTTTTTTTTTTTAATTTTATTTCATTTTTTTCAGTGTTCCAAGATTCATTGTTTATGTACCACACCCAGTGCTCCATGCAATACGTGCCCTCCTTAATACCCACCAGCTGGCTTTCCCAACTCCCCACTCCCCTCCCCTCCCAAACCCTCAGTTTGTTCCTCAGAGTCCACAGTCTCTCGTGGTTCTTCTCCCACTCCTATTTCCCCCAGTGTCTCTTCAACCAGTGTCCTCCATGTTATTCCTTATGCTCCACAAGTAAGTGAAACTATACGATAATTGACTCTCTCTGCTTGACTTATTTCACTCAGCATAATCTCCTCCAGTCCCATCCATGTTGATACAAAAGTTGGGTATTCATGCTTTCTAATGGACATAATACTCCATATTTCTGATGGCATAATACTCCATTGTATATATGAACCATATCTTCTTTATCCATTTGTCTGTTGAAGGGCAACTTGGCTCTTTCCACAGTTTGGCAATTGTGGCCATTGCTGCTATGAACATTGGGGTACAGACGGCCCTTCTTTTCACTACATCTGTATCTTTGGGGTAAATACCCAGTAGTGAAATTTCAGGGTCATAGGGTAGTTCTATTTTTAATTTCTTAAGGAATCTCCACACTGTTTTCCAAAGTGGCTGCACCAACTTGCAGTCCTACCACCAGTGTAAGAGGGTTCCCCTTTCTCCACATCCTCTCCAACACATGCTGTTAACTGTCTTATTAATTTTGGCCATTCTAACTGGTGTAAGGTGGTATCTCAATGTGGTTTTGATTTGAATCTCCATGATGGCTAATGATGATGAACATTTTTTCATGTGTCTCTTAGCCATTTGTATGTCTTCTTTGGAGCGGTGTCTGTTCATGTATTCTGCCCATTTTTTGACGTGATTAATCTGTTTTCTGAGTGTTGAGTTTGAGGAACTCTTTATAGCTCTCGGATATCAGCCCTTTGTCTGTAGTGTCATTTGCGAATATCTTCTCCCATTCCATGGGTTGCCTTTTTGTTTTGTTGACTGTTTCCTTCACTGTGCAGAAGATTCTGATCTTGATGAAGCCCCAAAAGTTCATTTTCACCTTTGTTTCCTTTGCCTTTGGAGACATGTCTTGAAAGAAGTTGTGGCCGGAGTTGAAGAGATTACTGCCTATGTTCTCCTCTAGGATTTTGATAGATTCCTGCCTCACATTGAGGTCTTTTATCCATTTCAAGTTTATCTTTGTGTGTGGTATAAGAGAATGGTCAAGTTTCATTCTCCTATACATAGCTGTCCAATTTTCCCAGCACCATTTATTGAAAAGACAGGCTTTTTTCTGCTGTATATTTTCTCCTTCTTTGTCAAAGATTATTTGACCATGGAGTTGCAGGTCCATATCTGGGCTCTCTACTCTGCTCCACTGATCTCTGTGTCTGTTCTTGTGCCAGTACCATGCTGTCCTGGTGATCACAGTTTTGTAGTCAAGCTTGAAATCTGGCAATGTGATGCCCCCTATTTTGTTTTTCTTTTTCAACATTTCCTTAGCAATTTCTGATCCCTTCTGGTTCCATACACATTTTAGGATTGTTTGTTCCAGCTCTTTGAAAAATGCCAGGACTTTTGATCAGAATGGCATTGAAAGTATAGATTGCTCTAGGCAGTATAGACATTTTAACAATGTTTAAAATTAAAATGTTTAATTTTAAATGTTTAACAGTATAAACATTTTAACTATGTTTATTCTTCCGATCCATGAGCATGGAATCCTTTTCCATCTTTTTGTATCATCTTCAATTTCTTTCCTGAGTGTTCTGTAGTTCTTTGAATATAGATCCTTTACCTCTTTGGTTAGGTTTATTCCCAGGTATCTTATTTAAAAAAAAAAAAAAAGATTTTATTTACCCATTTGACAGAAGAGATCACAAGTAGGCAGAGAAGCTGAGAGAGAGAGGGGGAAGCATGCTCCCCGCTGAGCAGAGAGCCGGATGTGGGGGCTCAATCACAGGACCCTGAGATCATGACTTGAGCTGAAGGTAGAGGCTTAACCCACTGAGCCACTCGGGCACCCTTATCTTATGGTTCTTGGTGCTGTAGTTAATGGAATCAATTCTCTAATTTCCCTTTCTATATTTTCATTGTTAGTGTATAAAACAGCAACTTATTTCTGTACATTGATTTTGTATCCTGCCACATTACTGAATTGCTGTAAGAGTTCTAGTAGTTTGGGGGTAGAGTCTTTTAAAGTATCATATAAAGTCATATGATACTTATATGTCATATAAAGTATCATGTCATCTGCTTCTTGTTGGATTTCCCTTCCCTACCAGAGTTTATACTAGAAATTTATGTCTTTGCAATGCTTTCTCTTCTACTCAACCAGTTAAGAACACTGGCTAAAAGAGGGAGATACAGACAGTCTTTGCAGAGCTCTCAAATTAGACCCAGTTCACTAGGCACTTGACCTCAGCTGATTCCCACTCCCCATCACAGGCCACCTGCCTGGAGACTTTTTCCCAAATCCAAGAGAAATAGAGATGCCAATATTTAACCCAAAGAAGTCCCTTCTAGAGAATATTTTTAGAATTGTCTCTCCTTGCCAGAGAATGAGCAAAGCATGGTGGCCCGGACCCAAGCTGGTCACTGTTAGAGATGGACAGACTCAGTGAATGACGTCAAGGAATTACTCAGGTTGGGTTCCTCTGAGATGATTAAAATTCTCTCTTGGCTCAGACCCACAGGACCAAAATTGACTCTCTCTTTGCTGTCTGAGAGCATTGCCCCACACTACAAAGGAAGTAGAAATACAGTCCTTAAAACTTTCTTGTAAAGCTAATTAGAGCAAAATCTCCTGATTTCAAAAAAAATGTCAGAAAAAAAGGGAGTTTCGGTAAATTTCCAGGTAACTGAAACATACTTTATATGGAAAAGTGTACCTTTTTAACAGCCGTTTTGGATGGAAACCATTTTTAATGCATACATTCTCCTCTTAACCTTCTCTGGATGACTCACAATTATCATCAGTCACAATGCTATATCCTCAGTAAGGGCCTGAGTTAACTGGGATGTTTACCTCCAGGATTGTAGACCTCAGATGCTGTGATTTTCAACTCCTGGCCAATCATTTTTAGTCATCTTATATTCATCTTAGTATAGTAGTTATTCATATTTAGTTGCCTATAAGATCCTCTCAATCAAGATTGCAGGATAATATTTTTTATTTCTAATAATTTCTTCTGGTCTCCAATAATGTATCTTCCCCTAGCCCTAGGCCCCGTGTACCTGAATTTTCACCTGCTGAATTCAATGCCGTCAAGAAAAGCCAAAAGAAGCATGCTCAGTAGAACTGGCTGGAGCAAATCAAAAGGAGGATTAAGGGAAAGAAGTGAGTATATCTCTTATGAGCAGTGCTAAAGAATTCTAATGTACTTTCCTATCTTTTCTGGTCCTCACCTATGTCCTATATAGAGAATGTTTCTGGGGAAGTGAGTGTTTCTATGGTGTTAAAGAAATATGAAATAGGCCATAGATATAAAATGGGGTCTTGCATGACAGTGCTATCTAATAGAACTTTCCATAATAATGGAAATGTTCCATATCTGTGCCATCCAACACAATAGCCACTAGCCACATGTGGCTCTTGAGCACTTGAAATATGGCTAGTGTTCACTAAAAGACTAAATTTTTAAATTTAATTTAGTTTTAATTAATTTAAATGTAAATAGCCAGGGCACCTGGGTGGCTCAGTCGGTTAGGTGTCCAACGCTTGGTTTCAGCTCAGGTCATGATCTGACAGTTGTGGGATTAAGTCCCACATCAGGCTGTGCTCAGTGCAGAGCCTGCTCCAGATTCTATCTCCCTCTCATTCACACACATTCTCTCTCAAATAAATAAATAAAACCTTCTAAAAATAAAAATACATGTAAATAGCCATATTTAGCTAGAGGCTACTATAATGGACAACCACAGTCTATGGAATAGAGCAAGTGGTTAAATGCACAGATTCTGGAGCCAGAAACCCTATCATTCAAATTCTGACTCTCAAACTTATTAGCTGTTTGACCACAAACCTCTTGAAGTTCCTGTGACCTTCCTTTGTAAAATGGTGATACTAATACTGCTCATTTCATAGCATTGCTGTGAGGATTACACAGGTAATAAACATGGAGTACTTAGAATAGTGCATCACAAACTAGTAAGTGCTGTATAAATGTTAACCACTGTCTTATATTGGATTTTTCCAGAAGCATAACCCAAGATAAGAACTGGAGTACAAAATATTTATTTGGGAGTTCTATCAGTAAGGGAACAGGAAAGGGAGACAAGGAAGAAAAGATAACCATTACAGAGTATAGTAATAGGTAGGTTACAGCTGCAGGCACTGGGGCTTTAGCCTGCTTGGGACCTTCTGGAATACTGTAGAAAGAAAACCTAGAATTGTCCCATCCAACAAACTATAAGCTATCTATCTACCAACTCCAGTCCATCACTGCTTTGGGGGTCCACCCAGAGCACAAACTCCCCAGTACATCTAGCCAGTCCCACATGGCCAAGCTTCTGGCCCAGGCAGAGGGTCCTGGGGGGCTTACACTAGAAAGCTTTGGGTACAAATGGAATTGGGAAACACTGATGGGGCATGAAGACAGTCTAGTATAGTCATATTTATATTATAGTCTGCCACTCCTTAATGACCCTCCCTAGAAACGGGCAGGAATAAGTTTCTCATCCATAATATGCTGTGAAAGATTAGCAAACAGGTTGTTCTATGCTGGTGTTATCTCCACCCATATGACTCTTAAGGTCTTTTCTCAGAGTATCTAGAAAGCCCTTTGGCACTCCCTGAGTCCTAGATACTGTTAACGTCAGTGCTCCTTTCATCAGTAGATGAACACACAGAAAGATCAGTGCTCTATTCTCTTGAAGCAATAAATCAAACCCATGCAGAAGGCTGCCATTCAAAGGAAAATATAAAGGATGTGTTGTCAGAGATTTATTAATGCTGGATAAAGGCCAGCAGCAGGAGTCAGTAGAGCGGGTGTGGGGGGTTCTCAATCACGATTTATTAGTTTTCATGAATTGATTTTCTATTTCTTGTTGAACAGACCATATTTTCTCAAACCTCACATCCTACAAATTTCCTTGGCCAGGAAATTACTGGAGAATTCCTTCTGCTTATTGTTGAAGATAATTATATCAGGATTTTTTTTTCATATATAGGTGTTTTCAGCTTTCAACCTTGGTGAGTTAAAATTAAATTTTCATACTCACTCCTGAAAGGATGGAGGGCTATAGAACATTGTAGAATAACTCTTACCAATAATCCTAATTGTTAACATTTGACATTGTATCCAGCAGAGTGCTTAATGTCATATAACAGAGTCCTCTAAACTAATTTAAACAGGACAGTATTTGTTACAGGTTATTGAGTAGCTTACAGATTTTTTTTTTTAAAGGCTAGAGAATCAGGTCTGGATGCCACACAGCCAGGAGAAACCAACCACACCATGGAAATGTTCTAGTAGGAAGTTGTTACTATTCACCTATAGCAGCTTTGCCTCCAGGAAACTCCTCCATGAGTGCCGCCCGCAGAATATCCAGGACCCTCTCATACTGCCAGTATGCTAAGATGTTCACTCTTGCTTGCTTTCCAAGTGTTCATGAATGTCTGGCTGTTCATGAAAGATTGCCAGAACCTAAATTTTGTGCAAAACTCTAGCTTCAAGTGGATCTGAGAGGAAATGGTTTTAATTCTCTAACCTCTAAAGGAAGGCTTGCAAGAAGGGGTTTGGATGGTTATTGAGTAAGCTACACTCAGCTTCACGTGGATACCTAATAATCTTTTCTAAAAAGGAATTTTACAGGGTTTTTTTTTTCTATCCAAATCTATTTCTCCCTCACTTTTACCTTTCATAGTAAATGGAAGCACCAATAGCTTAGTGTGTTCAGCTCAAAATTTAGGTATTATCCTTAATTCCTCCTTTCCCTTTATCTATATCCAGTCTGTCAGTAAGTCTTATTAATTCTACTCTCCCCACCCCAAACACACCCCAAATACATCCATTTCCATCTCCACTAGTATCTCAGTCTGTTTGAGCTACTGTAACAAAATAACACACAAGGTGGCTTATAAACCATAGAGATTTATCACAGTTCTGGAAGCTGGAAGTCTAGGTGCTAACATGAGCAGAGAAGAGCTCTCTTGTGGGTTACAGACTTCTCACTGTATCCTCACATGGCAGAAGGTGACAAGGGAGCTCTCTGAGATCTTTTTTCCATGAACATTAATCTCATTCATGAGGGTTCATGACCTAACCACCTCCCAAAGACCCGATCTCATAACACCATCAGATTGAGTATTGGGATTTCAACATATGGAATTTGGGAGGACACAGAAATTCAGACCACCACAACCAGGGACCCTGGTCCAAGCCACCATCATCTCTTACCTGTAGAATCCCAGTACTCTTTGAACTAGTCTCCTAGATATGACTGTTGCATCTGTGCTCCCTTCTCCACATAACCCTTACAGTGATCTTTTAAAAGCATGGATTATACTGAGTCACTCCTTTACTTACAACTCTCCAGAATAATTAGAATAAAAAATTAAATAATTTTATATAGCTTTTAAGACAGATGTAACCTCCCTCTTATCTGTCTCTACAGTATCCTCTGATGGCAATCTCCCTTCACCCATATAGCTACACTGGGTTTTTGAAAAGTCCTAGAGCTATCAAACTGAGACCTTTCTTACCGCTGAGCCTTTGATTTGCTGGTTCCTGTGCCTAGAAAAGCCTTTCTCATCTGTCAGTCTTTCCCTTCTATGATAATACCCCCACCTAACACATATACACCCACCACTCTTTTGATGGCTGGCTCCTTATCACTCCTTAGTTTTCAACTTAAAAATCAAATGTCATCCACTAAAAGACTTCCCCTCACCACCCCCCAATCTAAAGAAGTCACTTCAATCTCTTTGTGATATTAATCTATTTTTTAAGATTATTTATTTATTTATTTATTTGGCAGACCACAAGTAGGCAGAGAGGCAGGCAGAGAGAGAGGGAGAAGCAGGATCCCCATTGAGCAGAAAGCCCAATGCCGGGCTCGATCCCAGGACCCTGGAATCATGACCTGAGCTGAAGGCAGAAGCTTTAACCCACTGAGCCACCCAGGCGCCCCAATTTTTGCCTTCTTTACAGAACTTACCCTTCTTTGGAATTATCTCTGAAATCTACTTATTTGTGTATTATTTGTCTTCTTTCACTAGAATGTTAGCTCCTTGAGAACAGTCTTTTTAAATATCTTAAATATCAGGTATCTCCAGTACCTGACATTGCCCAGCACAAAGCTGGCTTAATAAACACCTGAAGAGTGGCACCTGGGTGGCTCTCTCTGTCAAATAAATAGATAAAATCTTAAAAAAACAAAAAGCAAAACACCTGAAGAATTATGGAAGTGTATGAATGCTGACTCTGTAAAACATAGCAGTGTGCCAAGGGCTCTACTTTGATCATTTTACATAATCCTTATGTAATAGTCTGTGTTCTCCAGAGAAACAAAATCAATAGGGAATATATATGTATTTACTGTAAGGAATTGGTTCCCATGATTATGGAATCTAAGTAGGTTAAGATCTGTAGTCAGCAAGCTGGAGACTCAGGAGAGTAGATAGCATAGTTCCAGTCTAAACCCAAGTCTGAAGGCAGGAAAAGACTGACGTCCCAGCTTAAAAACAGCCAGGAAGAGAAAGAATTATTTCTTACTCGTTTTTTTTTTTTTTTTATCATATTCAGGATTGAGTGTATGAGATGAGGACCACCCACACTGGGGAAGGTAATCTGCTTTTTTCAGTCTACCAATTCAAATATTAATCTTATCCAGGAATACCCCCACAGATACATCAGAAATAATGCCTGACAAATTTCTGGGCACCATGTGGTCTAGTCAAGATGACACATAAAATCTACTATCACACCTCACAACAACTCTTTCAAGTAGATACTGTTATCCTTGCTTTCTATTTGAGAAAACCAAGTATTGAGAAGTTATATACTAGCCCAGTATCACATCAAATAAGCTTAAGAGTAGGATTTAAGCATAGACAGTCTGACTCCAGAGCTCACACTTTAAATATTTATATTTATTTGCCTCTTTCATAGCAATTATAGATATTTATGGAGAAGCATAACGCTCCTGATAAATGGTCTCCTGATCTCCACCAATGCAAACAGGCATGCAAAGCAGAGCAAACTCTAGGCAGACCCAACTCTCTCTCCAGGTACCCAGACATAATTACTAAGGAAGGCTTTTGGGGGCCAAATTCACTCATTTATACACCATCACATTCCTTCAGTCATCTCTTTTTATCTCTTCAGTGTATTTGAAGACCATGACAGTATCTTAGAACTTTTCAGAGAGGGTGCCTCCAGTCCCAAGACCAGAGCCCCATCTCTCCTAGGATGCCTACTTCTCCACAAAGGGTAGATGGCATGGGTCAGAGATGATGTCTATTTTCCACAACTGAATGAATAAATGAACTACCGGGTATAGAAGTTAGAATTTACCCAAAGTCTTGACCCACGGGCAACAAATGTGATATTCCAATTGAAACCAGGTTCTAATCCTGAGAAGATAAAAATTCGACACAAATTTCTGTCCATAGTGCTTAGACCAGTGCCTGGCACACAGTAGTCACCCAACATATTTTGTTAAAATTAAAAATAGTAGTATAACAACATTTTTTGCTTGTTCGTTTATTTATTTTGTTTATTCATGATTACCACTGTCTTGCTAGATCATTGAGGTATTTGGATATCTAATGTTGTGATCTGGACTTGGGAAAAACTGCACTTGTTCTGTACACCAGAGAGATTAAAAAAATGAAGTTCCTTTTTAAAAAATATTTTATTTAGGTGATGCCTGGGTGGCTCAATGGGTAAAGCCTCTGCCTTCAGCTCAGGTCATGATCCCAGGGTTCTGGGATCGAGCCCCGAATCGGGCTCTCTTCTTAGCAGGGAGCCTGCTTCCCTTCCTCTCTCTTGGCCTGCCTCTCTGCCTACTTGTGATCTCTGTCTGTCAAATAAATAAGTAAAATCTTTAAAAAAATAAAGTAAAAAATTAAAAAATGTTATTTATTTATTTGACAGAGAGAGAGAGAGATCACAAGTAGGCAGAACAGCAGGCAGAGAGATGGGGGGGAAATAGGCTCTGCACTGAGCAGAGAGCCCAATGTGGGGCTCGATCCCAGGAGCCTGAGACCATGACCTGAGCCGAAAGCAGAGGCCTAACCCACTGAGTCACTCAGGCACCCCTCAAAAATGAATTTCCTTTAGGGGAGTCTGGAAGAGATGTGTGAAAGAGAAAGAGGAGATAATTGAGGCTTGAGAACTCACAGGGGTGAAGAGGTTGTAAGAAACATTTCCTGGTAGTTAGGGAATGAAATGAAGGACAAAAACTAATGAAAACAAAATCCCCAATATAAAAATTTAATTTATTTTTCTGGAAAATGGTGACATGACTTCTCCTTTGCCCTACATCTTTTTATAAAATTGATTATAATTATTTTCTGTTTTGTTGAACTGGGTCTTTTTTTTAGGAAATCAAGTAAGAGTTTGAGCTTTATTTCAGATTTCACAGGAGGAAGAATCAAAAGACTAGTTTTTAATTATCTAACCTCTAAGGTTAGAAATCAAAAGACAGTACATACAAAAACTGAAACTTAGAAATAATGAGGCATGAAATCAGAGTTTGAACTGACTCTATCTTATAAAGGGGCGCAAAAGGGGTTGGCAGAGCTCAGCTCACATCCGCGGCTTTACCAGTATCAGGGCAGCCTTCAATGGAGAAATTTCTCAAGGTTATTGTCTTCCATTCAGTAGAAATGGGAGTCATCCCCATCCTTCTCTCCTGTGAGATCCCATTGGGAGTTGTTCACTGAAAAATCTTCATGCCATTGCATCAGCTCCCTTGGACTCACCATGCCTGCCCCTAGCTCAGCAGTGACTCACAAGTACCTTGTTGCAAAAAGGAAATCCCGTAGAGGGCAAAGCTCTCACCTTATATTCTTTATTAAGAGTTTCAGTATTCTCACGTGTTATTTGGTAATTGAGATTGTCAGTTAGTCTCTTCATTTCTGGTCTTGATTTTCCTCTCTTTCACTAAACTCAACCTTCAATTCACACAATGGAAGTCAACAAAATGAGGTAACAGCTTTCTATGTGAGTCACTCTGGGTGACACTGTGTACAGAGAGCCCTGTGGGGCAAGTGGACAGAGTCCTCCAGGCTAGTGTTTCAGCCATCCAAGAACTGGCATTCAGCCCAAGAAACACTCTCACCTGATGACGGACTAGTGGGATGAGTCCTGGAGGAAATAGTTCCCAACAGCCAGAGTCTCTTGGCTCATGCACAGCAGTGCTCTTCTCGATTAAAAATGTTGTCATCATTCACACTGCAATGTAAAATCCTCTTACACCATGCTCACATTTCCATAGGCTTCCATCTACTCTGCATATTAAAGACAAAACCCTTCCATGAAAAGGTGACATTTCTAAGTTACTGTTTTGCCTGAATAGCCCTAAATAATGGACAGAAAATGATTTGAAGCCCTCAAAGGGCAAATGCAAGGAGAGAGATTTCTATGAGTTATTTCTCTTTGCTGGGCACTTAGAGGAAAATTATGAGAGGCTGGAAGAAGCCTCTGTTTTCTGAAAGACTTTTAGTTATTCCTGAGAAATCCCTCTGCTTATTCCCGGAGAGAGGTCATCTCTTAGATGCTGTCAGTCAGACAGAGATCAGCAATGGAGGAGGGGTGCTCAGAGAGATTTCCAACTAATGCAGCCAGAGGAAAACTGCCAAAGAAGCAGGGCTCCTTAGGATAAGTAAATGGAAGGATATTTGGGGGATAAAAATAAAGCCTTTTTGAAAATGAAAGATAGCAGGATGCTGTATATGCAAATTGCCTCGTACATCAAATTCTGAACAACAATGTCGCCATGGCTGACTGGGCAGATCAATGACGCAAATAAAGATCTTCTCAGCTATGCTTGCTGGCCCTTTCCTCCAAAGGTAGCTGTCCTGTTTCCATTCTCATTTTTATAGGACTTGTAACACAGTGCTCATAAAGATTTCACTTTGGTCATAATCTCTATGGCTCCCTGTTGAGAACTCTGGGGATACAGAGACTGGGGAAATACAGGCTAAAGAGAGAGATGGGCAGAGGAAAGGTAGATTGTCTAGCCTAGTCAGAAAGGACACTGCCCCAGAGCTTTAATTCCAGAAGTAATTGCCACTGACTACCAGATCTCATTGGTGAAACCAGTGATGAGGAATCCATAAAGGGAGGGACCACTCAAGAGTCTGAAATATTTCAAGTACCAGAGTATGGATCACACCCCAACACCCAACCAGAAAATTGGTGGAACTGGAGCCAACCTCCCCCACCCGCATGAAGGTAAAGTTGAAATTGCAGCATCAGAGCTGTGTCCTCATGATGGAGGAGACAGAGCTAATCAGTGAGTATCAACATAGGAATTCAGTACTGTGTAGGGTCATAAGAGAAGTAAGCAGAGTACTAACTTGGTGCTAGAGGATCCTGAAACACTGGTTCCTAGTTTTAACTATTAGCAAAAAAAAAAAAAAAAAAAAAAAAGTAATAAAATAAAATTAATAAAATGGTGGTCTGCGGGGAAAGGATCTAAAAGGACCCAAATGGGGGCTAAGCAGCTGGCCAGTAGTTTGAGGACTATGACAATTCCAAGTCCTCTAAGGTGGTAGGAGAGATACTATTATGGAGGGTGTGTATTGCATGGAGCACTGGGTATGGTGCATAAACAATGAATTCTGGAACACTGAAAAGAAATTTAAAAAACAAATTAAAAAATTTTTTAAAAAGATATATTCTGCCACAGTGAGGCTGTTCTACCAGAGAGGATTTGTAATTAAAATAGGCAAACAGGAAATATAAGACAGCGTCCAACAGTGGCTTTGTTGCAATTCTTAAAGAACTCAAGAATAAAACCCAAAAGACTAAAAAGCTGCTGATTGAATTGTAGAGCACCAAACAAGCAGTCAGGGGTTTTTAGAGTTTTGTTAAGTCTTGCTTACCCTTCCCTGTTCCACTCCCAATTTCAACTATTCTGTCTACCAGAAATGCACCTAAGTCCCTGGGCTTGGTAAAGTAATGTGTGTGCTCAATACAAAACTGGTAGTTCAACAGCAAAGCCTGAGGACAACCTGACTTCATCATTTCCTGGGGCACACAGTTACTTTAAAGTAGGACCACTTATAATAATGATAATAACAATGAAGACCACATTTATTTCACAATTTCATACATCTAAGCTAACAGTTAGCATTTATTACCCACTGTGTAAATCTTTACAACAACCATATGAACTATGTCCCATGACTGATTCCGTTTTACAGACAAGAAAACTGAGGCTCAGAAAGATTAAGCAATTTTCAAAAAAAAAAAAAAAAGATTAAGCAATTTCCCCAAAGTCACATGGCTAGTAAGTGCATGCGACAAATAAAGAAAACTGGCTCATTCAATACTCCCTTACTCCCTCCAACTTACTTCTGGTATAACACCAGTATCATAGAGATTGGAAAATTAGACACTACATTTCCTAGACCCCCTTGAAACTGGTCTCCCATGTGTAGCCTGGGTTCTCACAAGCAACATCTGGAGGCAGAAGGGACTACTAGCAAGAGCCTCCATGCACAGACATTGTGGTCTCTTCAAGTGTTTCTTCCAGAGCAGCTGTGTGGAAAGTTCAGTTTCTGGTCCCCAGTGTCGTAACTGCAGCAGCAGCAGAAGCAGTGGGACTCCCCTAAAATAGTCCTATGATGTGCTTCATTGTTTCTCCAAGCTGCTGTGTTCTCAGCTGTGTAGAAACCAGGCTTGGTTCTTTGGGCTCTCTAAAACTCCTCTAAGCTACATAACCTCCACTAACACTTTCTGCTTCGGTAGGTAAAAGAGAGTTTTGTCATCCACAACTAACACCCTGAATAATCACTGGGAGAGCTAGGATTCAAACCTAGACTCATCTGACTTGAAGCCCAACACTTAACCTGAGTTTTATTAAGAGGCAAGGACAAGGGGCGCCTGGGTGGCTCAGTGGGTTAAGCCTCTGCCTTTGGCTCAGGTCATGATCCCAGGGTCCTGGGATCGAGCCCCACATCGGGCTCTCTGCGCTGCAGGGAGCCTGCTTCCTCCTCTCTCTCTGCCTGCCTCTCTGCCTACTTGTGATCTCTGTCAGATAAATAAAGAAAAAATCTTTAAGAGGCAAGGACAAATGTTCATTGTAGGGAAGTCTATCAAGCAACATTTGACACAACTTTCTTTAATCACTTAAGTCTCTGTGAACTATCAAATGTTCCACACCCAGCTAACCACACATATTCTTCCTTCACATATTGGCTGTCCCTCCACATATCAGCTGTCCCTTCATGATGCCCCACTCCCGTTATTTAAAGGCACCCTTGTAGTTTCCCTACCCCTGCATTCACCTACTGTGCCTGCTCATTTCAGTGACCATAACACCTGTTAAAGTGTAAGGTTCGGGAGGCAGGGCCCAGGAACATCTTACTCTCCTCTGTATTCCCAGCACTTATCACAACCTCAGACACACAGTGGGCACTCAATAAATATGTACTGAGTTCTCAACACGCACCCCAGGGAAAATAAATAAATCTAGAAATCTGAGAAGTGGTGTGTGTGTTAATGAACTAGATGTGGAAATCCCTTCCCAAGTCTATGTATCTCAAAACACCATGCTGTACACTCTCAATAACTAATACTTATATTTGTTGATTATTCCTCAATGAAGCTGAAAAATATAAGACAGATAGATAATTGAATAGGTTAATTACAGAAACAATGCCTATGTGGTGACACATAGCTAAGGGCATTTGCCAGGCACTGAAGGAAGGGTAACTGAATCCCTGTGTCCTGTATTGCATACATTTGTTGCTGATAAACTCTCTGTATCAGGGATGGAACTTTGGGTAACTGAAGACAGGGTGAGAGTTCTTAGTAACAAGTGGGCTATCAATAGTACCAAGAAGTAGGCAGTTTAGGGGGATCAGACTAAGTTGTAGAACATGGAATAGAGATTTCTAACCTGGGATGTCTGGGTGGCTCAGTTGGCTAAATGTCTGCCTTCAACTCAGGTCATGACCCAAAGGTTCTGGGATGGAGCCCCACACACGACTCCCTGCTTGGCAGGGAGCCTGCTTCTTTCTCTCCCCACTGCTTGTGCTCTCTCTCGCTATCTCTTTCTCTCTTTGAAATAAATAAATAAAATCTTTTTAAAAAGAGAGAGAGAGAGAGATTCCTAACCTGGTTAGTGAAATAAGAAAGGACTAGAAAGAGTCAGCAATTCTCACAATTCTGGTTATGGGCTTCACTAATGCCTTAGTGAGAAAATATTGGTAGATGGCCCCAATACACACTGCAGAAGTGCAGTGATCTGTCTGCATTTGTAGTATTTGTAACATAAGACAATATTGGAAATATATACAACATATATTGTTTATAATATAAACTACATATAGCATATATCATAAAGCACATATATAATAAACATGTAAGTAAATTCTCAATAGCTTCTGTTTCCATATAGTTCATCCTTGCCAAAGGCAAATTTGTTGTCTTTATTATGAAAATACTTTTAGGGATCCCTGGGTGACTCAGTCAGTTAAGCATCTGCCTTTGGCACAAGTCATGATCCCGGGGTCCTGGGATGGAGCCCCTCACTGGGCTCCCTGCTCAGTACCTCTCCCTCTCCCTCTGCTGCTCCCCCTGCTTGAGCTCTCTCTTTCTCTCTACCAAATAAATAAACAAAATCTTTAAAAAGTATGTTTTTAAGGACCTTTCAAATTGTTGTTAATGAGTAATACCTGAATGAAGTAGAACCAGTTGTCTAATGGAGTAGACTAGGCAGCCATCCCCTTCCATATCCATACATATCCTCTCCTCTGAAAGAACACTGAAGATCTTTATTTAATATGAGTTATTGCAGATGATTAGCACAGTTGAAACCATCCCAATGGCTGATTATTTTTATTTGTTCTATTGATATATGAATTCTCAAAGGTTACAACTTACTGGTGTGGGTTGAATTTCACAAAATGAGAGTTCAAGCACTTGAAATACTGACTGAGAGAACTAATTCATTAATGCTGGCAAGAAATCTTATATCTTAATTGGCTGGAATATAGGATTCCTTGGTTTTAAAAAAGAAAAAAAGAACAAAAAACCTTCCCCTGTTTCCAAACACCAATCAATGTATTTCTAATGCTCCTTGGATCCCCTCCTATCTTCTACCCTCTGCCATTTTCTATTCTTCCCTACGAACTAAATATTAAATGTACCAATTAAACATGTAACCTGAGCTAGTGGGTTTTCCTGCTTATTTTAAACCAAAAATAAACAGGTCTACATTTTTACAAAAGGGTGTAAGAAATACCCTAATGAGAAAACATGACTTAAATTCCTGTATGTTCAAAGAAAAAAATAGTAAACTTGTTCAAGAAAGGATAAAAAAAAATCATTCAGTAGGTAGAGATTTAAGTCATAGAAATGCACCAGGTAAGTAAATGTCCAAAAAAGTGTATCTTTCTTTTCATTTTCTTGCCTAATATGTACACCGTGTGAGACACTGACTCCATAAACCAGTGAGGTAATTTTTCCACTGGGTCCATCAGTCACTGGAGATGGCTTCAAAAGAACTATAAGGCTTCTCAAGCCAAATTGCCCAGAGCCTTTTATGTGGCAGGCACTTTGCTGGGTGCCCTAGAGAAAGCAAGGAGTATAAATGTTTTACAAGAATTCGTGCTGGAAATGTATTCCTAATTACTCCCGCAGACTTTTCCAGTCAGATAAGAATGTAGTGGGGTATAGGCCTGGGGCAGATACCGCTTTTGTGAATGCACTTACACGAGACTCAGTGAAAGCATTACCCCAGATTCTTGCAGGCACACCTACTTGGCACGCCCTGTGCCCACTTCCACCCCAACCAAGCAGTAGGCTTCACACAGTTCCCATGGTCACAAAGCACATTACCAAAGCTTCGCTAACTCCCACCACACACACACACACACACACACACACACACACACACACGTGCGTACATCAAGTGGCCCCAGACATAGGACTGATTGGGAAGGGGGACCAGTAAAAGACCAACAGCTGCTTGGAGTGGTGAGACAGCATAACCCACACATGCAGAGGAAGTGAGGCCCTTTTAGAATGGACTTAGCCAGTAGAAGACAAGACAGGAGGGAGCCAATATATGTACCTTTCTTTCCCTCTTCCTCCTCAACCCTGGTCCAATGCCCACACCATGGACAGTTTGAAAGTGCAGTAAAAGCTTATCTGGTGTCTCTGAAGACATCCCTGAGGCCAAGCCGTTGACAGGTTTGTTGTCCATGAGGTGGTGGTCTGCTCAGTAACACATCCCTGGATTGTCCTTCCTCTTTTCCCTGCCTCACCTCTCTTTTTCCTTCACTTTTACTTTCCAGGGATGAAACTCTCCTCTAAAATGTTAGGATGGAGGTGCACCTAAATGGGTCAGTCAGGTAAGCATTTGCCTTTGGCTAAAGTCATGATCTCAGGGTCCTGGGATGGAGTGCCGCAATGGGCTCGCTGCCCAGCGGGGGAGTCTGCTTCTCCCTCTCCCGATGCCCCTCCTGCTCCTCCCCTTCCACTCCCCATGCTCATTCTCTCTCTCTCTCTCTCTCTCTCTCTCTCTCAAGTAATTAAATAAAATCTTTTAAAAAATAAAATAAAGTGTCAGGATGGAAAGTTTTGTCTCAGATCCTGTTTTCTAAGAAACCTATGCTAGGACAGCCCCCATGGCCCTGGGAAAACAATCCTCCCAACAGGATTTGGAGTTGGATTATTCACTGATTTGAGGGCAACAGAGACCCCGTGGATATAGTAAGCTGGGTGGCTATGACCCCTGGTATAGAGGCATTCACAATTACTGAGACTTTTTTCTACCTGTGGCTAACTGGAAGGCAGAACAACAGGATATTTGGTATTGAGATTATCAGGTGACTATTTCATTTGACTGGTATAATCTTATGGGGTTAACCTATTTTAGGGACTTGAGAATATTCCATATACCCTCAAGGTGGCAGCTATCTGTCCTTACTACAATTGAGACATAATATGGATATGAGTGTGCCTTCCCCATTCAGCACCACATCTCATGGACTTAAAAATGTCTGATCTACTGATATTGTGCCCCACACAACGTTCTCAAAGAAAGTGTGCAATTGTCTCCTACATACACATCTCCAGGAGTATCCAGTTTATGGAACGATGGAATAGCCTGTTAAAAGTTCAGATAAGGCACCATTTCAGGGCCATTTTGCCAAGGTGGATGCTTTCCTCCAGGATACAACACATGTATTAAACCAACATTTTACATGTTGTGCTCTGTCCTCCGATCATTATTCTCAGTGACCTACTTAAAGAATGTGTGCTTCCTATCTCTGCAACCTTAGGGTCTGCTGTGGATCTCATGAAATCCTGGTGAACAAGAAATAGATATTTGGAATGTCAGAAGGACAACTGGTTATATATATTTAAAAAAAAAAAAAACCTAAAGTGTACTGATCAATTGACACTGAGCTGGAAAGAAATTTGTAGTTGTATATCTAAGACTGCGTGAGCATTTAGATCAATGATTTGTATATATCTATTGAAAAACTTGCTCAGGGGCGCCTGGGTGGCTAAATGGGTTAAGCCTCTGCCTTCGACTCAGGTCATGATCCCAGGGTCCTGGGATAGAGCTCCACATTGAGCTCTCTGCTCAGCAGGGAGCCTGCTTCCCACCCCCTCTCTGCCTGCCTCTCTGCCTACTTGTGATCTCTGTCAAATAAATAAATAAATAATCTTTAAAAAAAAAAAAAAGGAAAAGAAAAGCTTGCTCAATAGAAATACAGAAGTATTCAGAGGATGCTCTAGTGCCCAAAGGAATGGACATTTATCACCAGATAGCACCAAGATGAACTCTGGCTTGACATTTTGGGGAGAGTTTAATGAGCAACCTGAGATCTGGGTCTTCAGCCAATATGCTTATATTTTAGGATATTCTGGGCACCCTAATTTTTGTCTCTTTGGAAAATGTGTTCCTAAATTCTCTTTTTGCATTTCAAGTACTTCACTATTCCATTATTCAAAGAATTATTCTTTTTGTATCATTTTAAACCAGTAATACATGGGCAGAACACCATTGACACCTCTACTTAGAAAAAATTTAAGGGTGCTATATCTATAAATCTCTAGAATGTCTGAAAGATGGTCACTGGCAAGAGTTTTAAGGAAAACAAAATACATAAATCTAGTAACAAAGGAGAACCAGTGAAGTTGTTTAAAATAAAAAGAGAATTTGAAAAGTGTTTCTGATAAACATTCACCTATGAAATATTCATAGAGACAGCTGTTCTAAGGACAAAGGTCCTTTTAAAGTTAAAGGATTATATTATTCCATGAAGTTCTATGGAACTTGTACTCTGAAGAATTACAGAAACCATTATCTACAGCAAGATTCTGTTAACAGAATAGGAAAAATTCCAAAGAGATTCACAAAAAGAGTGAATCAAAAATGTCCCCATTCAATGGGCTAGTGGCCCGAGGATTCCCATGATGTCTAATCTGCAATATGAATGAATGAAAACAACTTCTGTTTAACTTATCTCAAAGTTTCCAGCCAGAGTATTTTCCCAAAACATGGTTTCTACCTTCAGGTGCTAACTAGGCTTGGAGAGACAGACCCTGTTGAGTTCAGTGTTGTATGCAACTGTATTATGTCTAAACTTCCACTCAAAGGAGGAATGCACAACCATATTCAAACTTTCTTAAAGGTTCTAAAAATCTTCACTGATTTTTGGTATGAAATGTGTCCCAACAAGATGAGGCTTCCATGCAGATGTTTTGAGGTGGTGGGATGTTATGAAAGAAGAAATTATGAAAGATCCTGAAAATACAATTCTGTTTTATGTCCTGGAGCATTCTGGCACAGTTACCATGTATGCTGCCAAACATTCTATTCATGGGGCAGGGCTGTTCTGTAGGTGTGGCCAGAGAAGTAAACTGTTGTGTGTAGGAAGATGACACAAGAGTTGGCAGGTGGCAACTGACATGCCTGTCCAGACTTGGCAAGTGAGAAGATGGACAACTGAGTGTATCGACGGATATACAGGCTGGCAAATTCAAGCAAGGTATCACTATAGTCAGTATCTTGATCAGCTCTCCATATCCAAGCTCACATTCTAAGCTTTGAAGTGTAGAAACTCAATTTTTTTTTTTCAGTGCACTGAGAGTTGGCCAGTCTTGGGGAGTTGACCACCCCCCACCCATAATCACCACCATGAATTTAACTCACTCAAGTCTGGTGTATATAATTTATAATGCTTTTCTCTTTCCAAGGACCAAAATTTTATGTCATTTTCTAGAGATTGATCTTCCTCATTAAGATACCTGAGGAGCTAAATTATTAGGCTCTTGCTTAGCAGAAAAAAACTGAGGTGCAAGAAATTTGATAGCCAGCAGGGATATTTCATTTCATCACTGACAAATCCTGGTAAGATCCTGCCCCACAACAAAGGTTACTTCTTTGATCAGAATCCTCTGCTAGATATGGTCATTTTACTCCTTGGATAATGCTGAACCAATAGTGATAAATTTTTATTTTCCAGTTTTCCTTCTTATAGACTTACATAGGAGAATCCTACAAAACACAACCTCAAACGGATTGCAGAATTTATGTTTACTTATGCAAATATTTGTTTTTTGCAAATATTTCTTTATTGTAAATATTATGTTCCCTTCTCCCAAAAGACAGGTTAATACCATCAGTCAGAGACTGAATGTGTTCCCCCCAAATTCATATATTGAAGCCGTGAGCTCCAATACGATATAAAGTATTTGGAGGGGGGGCCTTAGAGAAGTAATTAGTTTTGGATAAGGTCATAAGGGAAGAGCCCCTATCATGGGATTAGAATCCTTATGAAAAGAAAAACAGCGCTTTCTCTCCAACACAAAGAAGAGGTCATGTGAGCACTCAGCAAGATAGCAGTTGCTACCAGCCAAGAGAAGAGGCATCAGAATAAAACCTACCTTGCTAGGATCCTGATCTTGGACTTCCTAGCCTCCAGGACTGTGAGAAACAACCTTCTATTATTTAAACCACTCAGTCTATGCTATTTTGTTATGGCAACCTGAACAGACTAAGACAAATGCCATTTGCAATAAGATAACACACAGTGTTACTTTCCCAGAGTTGTTTTTGAAGTATTTTTTGCTGGCCCATTTGGAACAAACAGATCAATTCTTAACCACTATACCTTGGCATGGTGAGTTGGGGGAGGGTAATGCTTAAATCCACCAATAAGTTTCTTTAATGACACCTTGGATATCTTCCAAGAAGAAGCATAAATACTCTGGGTTCATTTATAGGTCATAATTGGTAATTTGTCTCCAGGGTTTTTAAAAAGAAGTATGTATTTATATTCAGATGGATGGCCCATCATCCTTAACCCTGATTAAATAGTTTCGGGGCAATGTACAGGCTAGTAAAATTCCTGTGGTGGATATATTTCCTGAAAGCCTCTTTGAGCTTCCTACTCTCAGGGGTGTCAGGTAGTAAATCACTGGCTCTATGGAAATCCATCAAAAATTCCAGACCACAGATAGAGCTGTGGATATCTGTGCTATAGCTGAAATGTGAGATTATTGTTCTTATGGTCCCATGACAGATTTTTGTCCATGTTTGTTTCCTAAAATTTGCCAGGCACTTGGTACTCTTCTTTACCTACTTTAATGTTCAAAGTCTCTGCAGTAGATTATCTACTTTACAATTTGAAATATCCAGGCTAAAATACATTAATTAACTTTCTATAGATGTATATCTAGTAGATGGTTAATTCCAAGAAGGGAACTCTTATCCCTCCATTCTGTTTCTCTTTTTACCAAAGGCAGGTGCTTCTTAAATCAACCAAAGGTTTAAAACATTATAGAAGTAGTCATCTGGATAGGTACTCAAAAGGAACCACTAAATCCAAGAGTTAAGCCAGTACTACTAATTAATAGGAAATCTTTCCAGAAAATAGGTTTCTCCCCCCATCTATTCATCTGGAACTGTTTGAAAAGACCCCTAAAAAAGGTTGAAAATATTTTAGGGGTAAAGCCAGTGCCCAAGAAAGCAAAACAAATGGAGCTAGAAAGAGTTGGTTGAGCCATCTTTAAAACCTTGAATCTGTAATTGATCTGAAGAAAAGGTTGCCATAGTCTCTCCATCTATCTCAAAAGACAACTCCCAATTTTTGAAAATCCCCAAAGCTTTCTTTTTTGTTGTTGTTCTGTTTAGTTCTGTTTCATTTTTGAACATTCCTAAAGTTTTCTAAGTTATTCCAACAACATATGGTACACAAGCTGTTGTCATCCTTTTTGGAAATTCGGAAATTGTAGTTCCATACCCCTCAATGATTCAGCTCTCAAGAATCCCTTCATTTTATCCCATCCTCATGTCAACAGCAGTGGCACAGGGTGCTTATTTGGGGAAGTTTTTCAAATTGCAGAAACCTTTTGGCCTATGGACTATTCATGGGGAAACTGTTAAGGATGAACCAATAAACCAAAGACTAACATGTTTAAACTTTCTATTGCTGTGTAACATTCATTCATAAAAATTTATACATCTAACATTTAAACTGAGATAAATACACACCATTTCTCTTCTCCTCTCTCCAGCTCCCCTCCACACTCCCTCCTTGTCTTCCCCCACTACTTGTCCCTCTCCGCCATAAGAAATCAGCCTTCAGATTCTCAAAGAGCAGTATATACAGTATAAAAGAAACTTTGCAAGAGAGGCTAATAGTAAAAAATGAAGCTTTTTAATACAAATTAATTCCCTTGTAAGCCCTACTGTACAAGGTCTGACTTTGAATTCCCACTTTGATTTTCATTTATGATTTCACCCTATAACTCATGCTTTATAGATACTTTATCTGTTAATCAACACCCACCCTTGTTTTCAACAATGTCTGGTATTGCTGCCACTCTGGGTTGCAGTGTTTCTCATGCATGTTCACAAACGAGACACAAATAATAGTCACCACACGATATCCACCACCATCCCTTTGGCATTCACTTGGTGATGTCTACTGCTGCAGCCAGTCCCCACCAATGATCTTCATCCAGTGGTTATCATCGTCTTCTATTTGACCAGTAGCTCTTTGGAGACTCATCTCTGCTCCATGTTCAGTCTACATATAATTTGGAAAAGTGACCTCACATCTTGGTTGTGCAGTAAGCATATAACATAGGCCTAACCAATAGGAGATTCCCATCCTTTTTAAATATGTGATTGCTTCAGAGATGGGCTTGTAACTTAACCAGTACAATGAAAGCCATGCCTGGGAGTGTCCCTGGAGCCACTGGGAAAGTAGTGCTCTTTCCATCTGGGGATCATTGGCTGAAAGAAGAATGTATCCTAGGACCACTGGCATATCTTTGCAACCATACTGGGAAAAATCTGCTGTGAAAGGAGCTAACATAGAAGAAAGCCAAGTCATATATAGAAATAGAGTCAATCCAATGACAGCTTCAATCTTGGATCCAGCCATACCTGAAGGCGGTAACTTCCCAGTTAGTCACTTTTAAATAAAAAGATTCCTGACAAATGCACTTAAATAATTATACCTATTTTTTGGCTTCTACAGTCTCAAATCTAATATAAAACATAAACTTCCCCAATACCCACAGCTCAATCAGAAGTGAAATTTATTATAAGATCAAAGTAACTTCCTTCAATGTTTTTTTTCACCCATAAAGTTTCCCTCTATTTAAGGATTTGCCCAGATCAAGAACTTTTCCTCTTTTCTGGGCCTGAATACACTTTGGTTTGTTAAATTGTCCAGAAATCTCAGGACACTAAAAGGAAAAAAACAACAACAGGGCAGAAGGTTTCATGTGCCCTTTTATTCCATATTAAATATAATGTCCAATAATACTTCTGTATCACCTTCCTAGCATTCCACAGTGCCTGGAGGCAGAAAGTATCAATTATTCAGGCAGCCTGAACCCCAAACTAGATTGCTCATTCATACTGGGGACAAATAACATTGGGTGGAGTGTCTGAAGCCAGAAGCCAAGCCTCTGTAGGAAATTTCTGAGTCATTTCTACAGTACGGTCAAAGAGGTGCTCTGACCTTTTATTACATTCTCTGAGATTGGAAACAGAAGATAAATTCTACCCATAAACTCTCCTAAATTTAATCCCATCAAAACCTTGTTTGGTTGAAGTTCTCATTAGGCGAATCCAATTTGATCTTACACAAAGGTACTCACTTCCCCTAAATATATTAAGGCAACCATTCTCAATCTGCCTCAGAATCACCTAGGGCATATTTTGTTGTTTTTAGTACTTTCAAAAATAAATTGTCCAATTGATAACTATTTGGAGAAGGGTAAGATTATTTGGGGATTTTCTTGTTCATATTCTTTATTTTACTTTTTATTTTTAAATAATTTGAGACTTATAAGAAGTTACAAAGACATCACAACATGTGCCCTCCTGGATGTTATAGACACCTAATGAATCGTTGAACACTACATCAAAAATTAATGACATACTATATGTTGGCTAATTGAACATAATGATAATAAAAATAATAAAAGAAATTGCAAAAACAATATAGAGAGTTCCCTTACACCCTTCACCAGCTTCCTCCAATGACCAAACCAGGCAACTGACATCAGTACAATACTATTAACTAAAGTACACACCTTAATCAACTTGACCAGTTGCACATGTACTCATTTTTTAAAAACACAGGTGTCTTCTACCACCTCAGATTCTGATTCGGATGGTCCGGAGTAGAACCTGGGCATAAATATTTTATAAAAATTTCCCTGGGCAGCTCTGTAATGAAGGTTAGGAACCACTGAATTAAAGAGAGGCATATATTCAACAGGGTGAACTAGCAAAATTCCTAAACAAATGAATAGAATCCAAATATGTTCTTTATTTTTTCTCAGGGCAATCAGATATTTTACAATATGATGTTTATCCTACGACTTTAGGCCCTCCATAATCTAAGAATAACAATAATAAATTAAGGACCCACATCCCCATGAAAAGAAAAAATCATTATGTGGTAGCGCAATATGATATTCAAACTCTCCACATGAAGACTTCTCACAGATTCCCCTGTATCATCACTAAGTAATACCACCAAGGTCAGAGTGAATTGGACCAGGAGTCAACAGTAAACTGGACTCTTTCCTGAGAAACAAATATAGTGCGAAGAGGTGACTGCATTTTTTTTTTTTTTCAAAAAGCAAAGTTCAGGAGATGTGCTGCGGTCATTTTAGCCACATGGACTGGAAACCTGGAGCAGGCACATGGAAAGAATCTCTCTGGGTTTCTATCTGCTTTTCAGTTCCTGGTCCAGACTTTCCTGAGGCCTGACTGCTCTCTTGGCCTTAGGTTCCATTTTTCATCCTACATCCTTTTAAGAAAATCATTTTTGTTTAAGGCCAATCGAGTTGGCATCTAAGGCTTTATCCAAAGAGCACTAACTAATATACAGGATTCCCCAAATGCTAAATTGATCACCATTTCTCATATGCCAGCACTCCATTCTTCTGTGCCTTTGCTCATGCTCTTTCCCCCGGCCTGGAATTCAGCTATTGGAGGGCAGAGAGGTGTCATTCATCTTTGATTTCCCAGAGCCCAATTAAATATTAGAAACAAAGCAAGTGCTCATATACTGTGGTAGACATAATAAAAGGCCTCCCCAAAATATCAACATCCTATTCTTCAGAACCTAAGAATACTATGAATATGTTATCTTAAATGGGAAAAGGGACTTTGTGGGCGTGATTAAATTAAAGTTCTTAAGGTAGGGAAATTATCCTGGGTTATCTGGGTTGGCCCATTGTAATCATAAGGATCCTTATAAGAGGAAAGCAAGATGTTGAGAAAAAGTGAAAAAACAGATCTGACCCTGGAACCAAGTGTTGGAGTGATGCTTGTTGAAGATGGAGGAAGAGACCACAAGACAAAGAATATACTCAAACTCTAGAAACTAGAAAAAACAAGGAAGCAGATTGTCTCCTGAAGCCTCCAGAGGAAACATAGCCCTTCCACTACCTTGATTTTAGGCTTCTGACCACAAAAACTAGAAAAGAATAAATATGTGTAATTTTACGCCATTAAAATTATTGTAATTTGCTACAACAGCAATAGGAAAAAATAATAAGCTTCCTATTCACTAACGGGTTGATCAAATGGTTGAATGAATAAATGCATATGAAATCCTGACACTTCTCCAATGAAGACATACAAATGGCTATCAGACACATGAAAAAATGTTCATCATCACTAGCCCTCAGGGAGATTCAAATTAAAACCACATTGAGATACCACCTTACACCAGTTAGAATGACCAAAATTAGCAAGACAGGAAACAACATGTGTTAGAGAGGATGTGGAGAAAGGGGAACCCTCTTACACTGGTGGTGGGAATGCTAATTGGAAAACAGTGTGGAGATTCCACAAGAAATTAAAAATAGAGCTTCCCTATGACCCTGCAATTGCACTACTGGGTATTTACCCCAAAGATATAGATGTAGTGAAAAGAAGGGCCATCTATACCCCAATGTTTATAGCAGCAATGGCCACGGTTGCCAAACTATGGAAAGAATCAACATGCCCTTCAACAGACGAATGGATAAGGAAGATGTGGTCCATATACACTATGGAGTATTACACCTCCATCAGAAAGGATGAATACCCAACTTTTGTAGCAACATGGATGGGACTGGAAGAGATTATGCTGAGTGAAATAAGTCAAGCAGAGAGAGTCAATTATCATATGGTTTCACTTATTTGTGGAGCATAACAAATAGCATGGAGGACAAGGGGAGATGGAGAGGAGAAGGGAGTTGAGGGAAATTGGAAGGGGAGGTGAACCATGAGAGGCTATGAACTCTGAAAAACAATCTGAGGGTTTTGAAGGGGCCCGGGGTGGGAGGCTGAGGGAACCAGGTGGTGGGTATTATAGAGGTCACGGATTGCATGGAGCACTGGGTGTGGTGCAAAAACAATGAATACTGTTATGCTGAAAAGAAATTAAAAAAAAAAAAAGAAAGAAATGCTATCTTCTTTTTTTTTTAAAGATTTATTTATTTATTTGACAGACAGAGATCACAATTAGGCAGAGAGAGAGAGAGGAAGAGAAGCAGGCCCCCTGCTGAGCAGAGAGCCTGATGTGGGGCTTGATCCCAGGACCCTGGGATCATGACCTGAGCTGAAGGCAATGGCTTTAACCCACTGAGCCACCCAGGTGCCCCAAAAGAAATGCTTTCTGTAGAGCATTTTCCCCATTTGGTCCCTGATATAAACTGAACTACCTGAGATCTACCCAGCAGCCAGATTTACTGACTTCCCACCTGAACCTCAGTGGCTGGAGTCTCATAAAGTTAAGCTGACCTGACCCTTAAGTACCTGCAAAGAGTCAATGGGCAAAACATAAATAAATAAATAAATAAAAATTTTTTAAAATTAAAAGGGGCTTCCCTTTGGGGTAGGGAAGTGGGCCACCTGCCACTTCTACCTTGCAGGAGTTTCCTCAGCTGCCACCAGAACAGCATCAGGTAGCCTTTGGCAGGCTGAAAAAGAAGCATCAGCTCTTTCTCTTAAGCCACAGAATAAGTGGAGGTCAAATTGTGTATCTCTGGGAGATGGGATTTTAGGTGGTTTTTACTTTCATATTATGTTTCTCTGTGTTTTTATAGCTTTTTACACTAAATGCATGTTTTTATAATGAAGAAAATAGGTAATAAAATAGTTTTCATTCCAAAAAAAAAAAAAAAAATCCTCTTTTACCTAGGCTTTCAAAATGTAATTCCCCATTTGATGACAGTTTTCTTTCTGGAAAACAAGTCAACAATTTACAAGAACCATATTGTTTTCAAAGGAAATGCATATTAAGATAAGAATGGAGTGTTATATGGGATTAGGCTGAATGTTTTTCTCTGACTGTCTCCTCTGATTGCAGTCAGCATCCACAGTCAAATGACAACTCTGCATGTTATGAGTAGACGAGCAAACAGAACCTGACCCAGTGATACTGGCTGCCGGCCTTACCGAGGATAACTGTGGCATTATTTCCTTATTAGTCTATTTAAGGGACCAGAAGATATTTACTGCAAAGGGCAGATAGTAAATATTTTAGACTCTGCTATAAAATGTCTGCCAAATTTCTCAACTCTCTGTCATTGTAGAGTGAAGGCAGCCATACACAATATGTAAGTGGTGTTATGTGTTTCAATAAAACTTTATTTATAGACACTACAATCTGAATTGCATATAATTTTCATGTGTCACAAAATATCATTCATCTTTTGATTTTTTTCAGCTATTCAAAAATGAAAAAATAAATAAATAAAAGTAGCTCACAGACCATAAGGAAACAAGCAGCAGGTGAATTTGGCCCATGAACCACAGTTTGTCAACCTCTAGTTTATATCATTTTCCTTTTTAGTTTATATAATTTTTTTCACAAGGTTCAAAGAGTAGATTTTTACTCTCAATTATGTAATATGGAGCTTTCTTCATAAAAATATAGCTCTATTTGTTTTAGAAGCATACATCAAAGCCATTGCTTTGTTATTGTATATATACTATGATTATGCTTAAATACTTAGAATCTTTACATGTTTAAAAGTTATTGATTGTCACTTCCAGTTTCTGGTTCAGCATATAAGGAGCTTGAAAATTCCACCTCTACTGTAACAAGTAAAAAGCTAAACAGACTGAAAAATCAACATCTCTTCTAGGATCCATAAGACAAGTGAGGACACAGGGAAAAGAGTTCCCTCCAAAATTGGAAAGACAGATGGTTAAACTTAGAGAGTCACAGAGACTTAGCAAAGGAAACTACCTTGGGAATCTGTGTCAGGTGAGGAAAACCTGAACCATAATTGAGGAATTGCTGGAGGCACCATATGGACAACTCTGAGTATTAAAAACTCAAGGCAGACCTAGTCATGGGGAAGGTGCAATTTTGTGTCATTTACCTTCAGGAGCTTGACTAGGTTCTTAGAGTAAATATTGGTGAAAAATCCCCTTGCATTTCTGGCAACAGAAAGGGATAAGATCCATTTTTAAATATACCAGATCATTCTGTTTTTCTTAATAAGGATGCCCTCAGGAAAAACAACTGAACCAGAGCCTAACCTGCTGGGGTATTATCAGAGCCTAACTGACTAAAAGGAAGAGAAATGCCCAACAACAGTCAGTTTTAGCCTTTTATTCTAGCCATCCTCTCCCACTAAGGAGGAGGGGAAAAAATAAGAAACACTTGTGATATTGACAGTTCAGAAGAATAAAAAGTCCGAGACCTAATTATAAGACTATAAAACACTTATCTCTGCACATCACCACCATATTACTAAATTTACAGCAATTGGTTTTTACCTAGTACCTCATATCACACTATCAAGAAAAAATTGCAAAGCATACTAAAATGCAAAAAAGAAAAACCCCACACAATATGAGTAGACTGACCAAACATCATAAACAGACATGACAGGGATACTGGAATTATCAGACCAGAAATTTAAAACCACTACGATTAATATTCTAATGGTTGCTCTAATAGATAAAGTAGATGGCATACAAGAATAGATGTGCAATGTAAGCAGAGAGGCAAAAATCCTAAGAAAGAATCAAAAGGAAATGCTAGAGATCAAAAATGCTGTTAACAAAATGAAGAACACATTTGATAAACTTATCAGTAGACTGAACATGACTAAAGGATCTCTGAACTCAAGGATATGTGAACAGAAACCTCCAAAACTAAAAAGGAAAGAAAACAAAGCCTGGAAAAAACAAAAGAGAATATCCAAGGGATGTGGAACAGCTACGAAGGGTGTAACATATGCGTAATGAGAGTATCAGAAGGAGAAAAAGCAGAGAAAGGAACAGAAGAAATATCTGAAACTGTAATAACTGCGAATTTTCCCAAATTAAAGTTAGATACCAAACCACAGATCCAGGAATCCCAGAAAACACCAAGCAGGATAAAACAAAACAAAACCAAAAGCCACGTGAACCAAAGCATATCCTTTACAAACTACAGAAAATCAAAGGTAAAGAAAAAATTCTGAAAGAAGCCAGAGGAAAAAAAGAAACCAAGATAAGAATTACAACTGACTCCTCCTCAGAAACCATGTAAGCAAGAAGAGAATGGAATGAAATACCTAAAATGTTGAGAAAGAAAAAATTCTGCCACCTAAAATTTTGTACCTTGCAACATTATTCTCCAAAAGGAAGGAGAAACAAATACTTTTTCAGACCAAAAATAATAATAATAATAATAATAATAATTTAGAATATTTGTTACCAGTGGACCTGCCTTACAAGAAATGTTAAAAAGAAGTTCTTTAGAGAGAGGTAACTCAGCTTTACATAAAGAAAAAAAGGAGCATCAGAGAAGGAACAGGTGAAGATAAAATATGTTTACCATTACCAAAAATATTATTTTAATTATTAAAATGTCATATTTTATCTAGTAAAATCCTAGATAGGTATCTTATAAATATCTGTTAGAAATAATATATACTGTATATGATGTATGTGATGTAACAGAAGTAAAGCCAAATGTTTGAGCTGCCATTTAGCTATGCAACTATTGTCCCCATGAGGATGGACATGAAATGGTAAAACAAGAAGGCCCCCAAGTGGTAGCAGCCATGGGAGATATAATCGCGACTTGGAACCAACATTTCCCGTAAGGCTAGCAGACCTGAATCCCTGTGCTGGTATGTGAAGGCAGACTGCTGATCACCCAGATACAGAAGACAGAATGCTCAAAATAAAAGACAGGAAGCAAGGAAGCAACAAGACCTGGCAAGTGGAGAGATAGGTCATTCCTAGGGCAATTAGAAATTATACTTTGCAAAGTATATTGGCAGTAACAATACTCTGTAGAAGTACAATTGATAAATACCAGACTCTAAGTGAACTTTGAGCAAGTTCATAAACAGATTAAGAATGAGTGCCCTAATACAAGGAAGGAACAACCCAGAGACAAAAATAGCCATGGACAATATGCATATTCTGAAAGTTCTGAGAGTCCAGAATGCAGATTCTGAAGCCAGTTTTTCAGGAACTGACCCCAAATCTGCCACCTGCTAGCTCTGTAATTCAACCTTCTGTGCTATCTGCATGACCACAAGTAATAGTATCTGTTTCTTAGGGTTTTGTGAGTGAAAAAAAATGAGGTAATTTGTATAAAATTCTTAGAAGAGTGAAGAGTGCCTAGCTACTAAAGAAAGGCTCTTAAAGTGTTAGCTATTGCTACTGTAACTTTTTAAAATTTTTGTTTTGGGGCACCTAGGTGGCCCAGTTGGCTGGGTGACTGCCTTCAGCTCAAGTCATGATCCTGGAGTCCCGGGATCAAGTTCCGCAAGCAGGAAGCCAGCTTCTCCCTCTGACCCTCGCCCCTCTCATGTTCTCTCTCTCTCTTTCTCTCTCAAATAAATAAATAAAATCTTAAAATAAAATAAAACAAAATAAAATACTTGTTTTGAACACTTGTTTCATGTCAGGTACCCTGCCAATATTGTGAAAGATGAAATAATTATCAGAACAATCCCATGAGTCACACAATTATTTCTCATTTTACTGATGACAAAATTATGCCATAGACAGGTTAAAAGAAGTGTCCAGGAGCACAGAGCTAGTGAGTCTTGGAGCCAGACCTGAGCCCAAGTAATCAAGCTATAGACCGAATGCTTTTCATTGCTGGCCAGTGAGAAAGTATGGCTCAAGGTAACCATTTATATTGTTTATGATCTGACTTCCCTAGTAGAATATAGGTTTCATGGAGGCTGGGATTTTCACTTGCAGGTGCAAGTTCCTACAAAAGTCTCAGGCACACGATAAACACTCAATAAATACTGAGTGATAAATATCCAGAATTAATGTGTGAATGAATGAGTGGATGAATAAATTAATGAATGATCAATTGATGGTTAAAGAAATGGAAATGATATCAGAATCTTTTTATAGTAACCATTGTTATAGATTAACATTAGAATTAAGTTGGGATGCCTGGGTGGCTCAGTTGGTTAAGCAGCTGCCTTCGGCTCAGGTCATGATCCCAGCGTCCTGGGATGGAGTCCCACATCGGGCTCCTTGCTCCGCAAGGAGCCTGCTTCTCCCTCTGACTCTGCCTTCCACTCTGTCTGCCTGTGCTCGCTCTTGCTGGCTCTCTCTCTGACAAATAAATAAATAAATAAATCTTAAAAAAAAAAAAAACACATTAGAATTAAGTCAATATCCATCAGTTTTTATTTTTTTCAAAGACTGGAGAAAGTTTAGACCAGAAGTCAAAATGGACCTTTCTCCTGAATTTGAGATTAACCTGGCTCAGCTATCCAGGCAGGATGAAGCCAAAACCTAGACAACAGAAACCTGATCTCCCTGCCTAAGGCAGGGTACAGCATCCTTCCCAGAAGCCGACTCATTATCAGCAAAGAGCCAAAGAGAGGAAGAGAGACAAACCCACTTTTTGTTACAAAGATATTTCCCCTACTAAAGTGGTCTGACGCTGTTACTTTCTCTTAAGCAACATCCATCAGATAATTCACTCCTTCTGCTATGGGAAGTAAAGTAAAAACAAGTAGAGAGAGAGGTCCAGGCTTCATACTTCCTGAGAAAATGCATGATTAATAATAAATTAAATTAAAATAATAATAAATAATAAAAATAAATTATCCTGAAGTCATTCACATAATGAATCTCACTCCAGTTTCCCATTCTATAATGTGGGTCTGATATTTTTCAGCTTACCCTTTTTTTAATATTCTATAACACTGACTTAATGAAGCTCCCAGACATTATTATAAATAGAATTCTGAACTGGAAAGACCCACATTACAATTGCAGTCAGAATTCTAGTCTCTAAGATGAGTAATAATGCACATCAAACATGCACATTAAACATGTGCTATATGCCAGGCACCATTTTAAGATCTTCATAAAATGAATCTTTTTTAAATTTTATTTTATTTTTTCAGTGTTCCAAGATTCATTGTTTATGCACCATACCCAGTGCTCCATGCAATACGTGCCCTCCTTAATACCTACCAGCAGGCTCACCCAACCCCTCATCCTCCACCCCTCTAAAACCCTCAGTTTGTTTCTCGGAGCCCACAGTCTATCATGGTTGTCTCCCCCTCCAATTTCCCCCAACTCACTTCTCCTCTCCTTCACCCAGTATCCTCCGTGTTATTCCTTATGCTCCACAAGTAAGTGAAACCATATGGTAATTGACTCTCTCTGCTTTAGAACTTACTTGGACTTAGAAGGTTAAAGAATTTATTCAAAGATTCACAGCTAGGAAATAATGGAACATAAACTCAAGCTATTCTGTCTGATTAATCTAATTCTGTCTGATGTCAAAGTCTATGTCAGATCACGAGACCTCACAAACTTCACCAATGTGGCAAGTCCCTGAATGTTTATGGAGTTTTATCATCCACCTCTGGATCACCTATGCCTTACATGAGCATTTAAAGCATTTACTATTTCCTGATCATCAGGGCCAAAAATATGATGTCATCAGTATATCAAACTGATTTGATATTCTGCAGAATGTCTAGATGGTCCAAGTCCATTTGGACTACTATACTGTGACAGAGGGCAGGCACAGATCAAAAAGCAAATTCATAAACGTGAACCATTGCTCATCTCTTTATTTAGGGGAATTGAAACGAAGGCATTTCCTAAATTAATAGCCATATAACAGGTAGCAAAACTGCATCTCTTAGTCCTTGAGAGTCTATATAAGATTTATTTGAAGAAAAAAAATCCACAGCTTTAAAAATGTTTATAAATCACTATGGCAGATTGAGGATGTTATTATATGATTAAGATCTTCTATAGGCATTTCTTATTTATGTAATCTGTCAAAGACTAAGATATGTTGAAGTCTCTCACTATCATTGTGTTGTCAACTTCTATTATTTTCTAACAGACCTTAATTGAATAGTTATGAGGTAAAACCTAAATTTCTGTATTTTTAAATAGTTCCCTGCATAATTCTAATGATAGCTGTTTTACCACTATGCCATACCACTGTGGGTGAAATCAATTCATTCATTCCACAAATATTTATCTAGTACCAATATTCTACTTTTTTGAAGATTTTATTTATTTATTTGACAGACAGAGATCACAAGCAGGCAGAGAGGCAGGCGGAGAGAGAGGGGGAAGCAGACTGCCCACCGAGCAGAGAGCCTTATGAAGGGCTGGATCCCAGGACCCTGAGATCATGACTTTAGCCAAAGGTGGAAACCTAATCCACTGAGCCACCCAGGTGCCCTTCTAGCACCAATATTCTAGACACATTGTTTATAAGTGATATATATGTTAATGATGTACATAAAAATAGTATATCAATAGCAAGAATTAACATTGATATAATATTATTTATGTCTAGAAGGTGATTTTTTTTTCACCTTGGTTTTTCTAGTGGCTTTTTTCATTCTACACTACTATAAAATCTCCTGCTTGAATCCATTTTCTTTAATCTCCTTGAAAGCATAAAATGGTTACAGTTGAAATTTACTCTGTTTCCTAAAGTCAATGTTCCCAAACAGTATTTTCATCCATCTTTTTATTAAATATCCCTATGATGCTTTTTGCTCTAAAGTGTTTATTTGCCTGCTAGTGTTTTCCTGCATAGTTCTCTTGTAATGTAAATCCAACACTTGTCCCAGATCAGTATGGATGGAATTTCCTTGATTCTTTTCCCTATTTAGTCAAGCATTATTTTCATCTTTCTATTAGCACCAGAGCTAAAGAGATGGGTTTTACCTTAAATATTCTCTCTTCTACTATTTAGCTGCCTATGGTTGATGGGGGAATGGGTGGGTAGAGAATTATCCCTATGAACAACTGTTGTCTCCAAGATTTGACTCCTCATTTTCTTCCTGAATTTATTGAAAATCTTTCATTATCATCCATTCTGTGCTATCCCCTTTAAATTGGCACAAACTTTACTACTTCTGACATAGAGTCTATTTTCAATAGTGAGACTTTGTTTTAAAAGGTGCATGCTTAGTTTTGTGAGTCAATACTATTATTTTTGGTCCACAGTTCCAATAAAAGGTCATCTATAGATCTCTAGTGATTAGGAAGTTAGATCAGAGAAACAGAATGGTACTATTGAAAAGTTACACTGTTTCTCTTCCAGCATCTCCTACACTCCCCAGAAGATTTTTGCCACCCTTCCTGCCACCCATTCATACCACCTTTATCTGCTCCTCTGGATGAGAAGGCGCTTCTGCACATCTCCACTTACTTCCTACAGCCCAGCACTCTGGGCTTGGGAGTAGGACAATCACGTGTCTGCCCTTGGCCTCCTTTATCCAAACATTGTACTGCGAAAATAAAGCCTGCTCTAGTTTCAGCATTAATGAAGTTTTCTTTTTCTTAGCTGATTCTTTTGCTTCCTTTCAGTAAACATTAGCCACGGATAAATGTGCACTTATACCATCATCTTTCCCATTAATCCATTACTTTTATAATCAGAAACAAACAAAAAGCCTTTTTCATTTTTGAAAATAAAATCCATTTTAAAAAGATATTTGACAGTAATTCCAATTCCAGGAAATAGATTTTTCTGATGAACAATCTAGTTTTCTTCTGAATGTATAATCAATGGGTTATCATCATTCTTTTTTTTTAATTTTTTATTTTTTATAAACATATATTTTTATCCCCAGGGGTACAGGTCTGTGACTCGCCAGGTTTACACACTTCACAGCCCTCACCAAAGCACATGGGTTATCATCATCCTTATCCCATCTAGATATAGACAGAGACCTGAAGTTTCTCTCTAACAGGAATTTTTGTTTTCTGCCTTTTACTCTCCCTCACATCAAATGTAGAGCATTCAATAAAAGAACGTCTCTAAGCTTCCTGATCCATGAAACTCCTCCCTGTCCTGGAGTCCTCACCCTGTTTATAATCTGTTAAAAATTAAAAGTTATTTACAGGGACGCCTGGGTAGCTCTGTTGGTTAAGCATCTGCCTTTGGCTCCGGTCATGATCCTGGGGTGCTGGGATTGAGCCCCACATCTGGCTCTCTGCACAGGGAGTCTGCTTCTCCCTCTCCTACCCCTCTGCTAGTGCTCTCTCTCCCTATCTCTCTCTCAAATAAATAAATAAAATCTTTTAAAATTTTTTAAAAATAAAAATTATTTACAGATGTCTCATTAGATCTAATATAGTTCTGCATAGCCAAAGTTCAATTTAAAGATCATCTGTTATGACCAATATGACTTAAGCCACACTTGCAACTGAGTTAATCCTGGAAAAGATCTTCAAAACATGTTTACTTGGGGCGCCTGGGTGGCTCAGTGGGTTAAGCCGCTGCCTTCGGCTCAGGTCATGATCTCAGGATCTTGGGATCAAGTCCCTCATCGGGCTCTCTGCTCAGCAGGGAGCCTGCTTCCCTCTCTCTCTGCCTGCCTCTCCATCTACTTGTGATTTCTCTCTGTCAATAAAT